>NW_005054400.1:1927503-1939136 GCF_000277835.1 Geospiza fortis
AGCATATAACTCAGCTGTGAAATTTCACTCTTGGCTGAAACTTGGCTCAGCAGCAGAGAGACGGGGAAAGGCTGGACCCAGTGGCTGCAGGTGTGAGAAGTGCTTTTTACAATGAGCTTTTATAACTTGGGAGAAACGGCTCCAATCCCTGCTCTGTGTGGGCCTCAGTGTGAGCAGTGGAGGGTAAAGACCAAACCAAAGCAGCCACTGGATGCCTTCACATCCCACCTGGGGAGAGGCACATCCTGCCCAGGAGGGGCTGGGGACAGAGAGGAGAACTCACTGATGGAGCAGCAGCAACACTTCTCCCAGAGAAAGGGGAATTCTCCCCAGAAAATGTAAAAAAGAAAATTTACACATCCTCAGAGATCCATAAAACGTGGAGGTGGGATAAACACATAATCATCAGTATCATCCCAGTGAAATCCTGGTGGATCTGGGTTGGAGAATGCACAGCTCCTTCTGATCAGGTGGAAATTCCCCATCTGAAGAAGCTTCCAAGTCTCTATCACCACAGACTGTTAAACTATGTAAAAACAGCCAAGCAGAACATGCTTATTCCTGCACAGTGAAAATATCCTTGGTGGCTTGGCTGTGGCTGGCAGGAAAGGGCCCTGTGATCCCAGACCTGCCACAGGAGCCCCCAGAGATACCACGCTGGGGCCCTTCTGAAAATCTCAGTAACACTTTTTAATATACAAGAATCAAAAGTACAGCAGTTTTACAATGTAGGAAAATTTCATACATACTATATAAACAACATATTTACATCAGAAATCACTAGGACAGTGGCATTTCTTTCACAAATATAAATTAATATTAATTACTGTTTTTAGTCAACAGGTTTAAAAGTCCGTATTTTTACAGTAAGAGTCCTTCTCTCCCCAGAGGGGAGGCAGAGGTGGGGAGGAAATGGGTGAAAGCAGAAAAATATTTTTGTGTGGATCACAAACCATTCACACAAGGACTTCAGCACTCGGTTCCGTGTCCATTTTGGTTGGGACTACATCGCCTGTCCCCACAGCAAGTTTTGGTCTGCAGGATTTCCACCATGTGAACTCATAACTTTACACCATTTCCAAAGAGGTCAGGCTGAAAAACTCTTTTTTTTTTTTAATTGAACCCCAGCAAGTTACTGCTATTTTCTGCAAAGAGGCTGGAGGGAATCCCACAGCTGGTTAGGAAGGAAGAGCTGTACCAAAGCTGTCACAAACACCACAGGGAAGTTTATGGCTGTGGATGTGCCCCCTCTGATCCCACTCCTGTCCCCGTGACTGTGTTTGGTTATGGTCCCTATGCTGAGGGGACATAAAATGCATGAGTGTGTGTGTGTGCGTGTGTGCTTAGGGAAGACTTTCTCCCAAATCTCCTTCTCCAGCTTCACTAAAGCCAAACCCAGCAAACATTCACCCATCATGAGTTGACATGATGTGACTCCAACATCAGGCTAAAGTGACAGTGGGGACAGCTCTCCAGTGGATATGGGTAAAGCTTTTGCTGTTGCACAAAAAGGAAATCCCAACCAGCCTCATGCCTGGAAGCTGGGATAAGCAGAAACCCCCACATCTCAACACAGAAAATGCCTCTTGCTGGGATCCAAAGTTCTCCTGCACCAGCCCTCACGCTGGTTGCCAGTATTGCCTTTGCTACACGAGTATGGCACAAACTTCCCACCGTGACAGCACCGTGACAAAAACAGCAATTCTCTTTGCCCCTCTGAGGCTGCCTCCATTTTCACATTAAAAGCTAATACCTCTGAAAAGAAAGGACCTCTTTGTTGAACACCACAGCCTGCAATCACAGCTTAGTGGGAAACACCACGGAAAGGTGCTCTCTCCACACCTCCCACCCCTCCGAGGGGGACTGTGGAAGACTTGCCTTCACCTCACCCTGCACAGGTAAACACAAGTGTAACACTTCATCAGGGCAGCAGGTGCCCCTAAGGAAACAAAACTGCCCTGAATTCGGTGGAAATCTTGCAACATAAAAACAAAAGGGGAACAAAGCACTTCCCGTGCGTCCCCTTGGAGCAGCGGGATGGGGAGGAGTGATGGCAGCAGATTTCCAGGGATACACTGCATGGAGGAGTTTTAGTGTCAGTTTGCATGCACCTTCCAAGGCACTGCCTGGAGTCAGGAAGCCAGCCCTGAACACCCATCTGCCCTCAGTCCTTTGGGGAAGGGACATCACAGCTTATTAGAGTCAAATACTGGCATCTTCATAGGAGGCCCAGCTTCTGTGCCCTGCCAAACCGGAGTCTGGAACAGCCTGGTCTTTAATACTGAGCTCTGGGTGGTGATGCAGCCCCAGACACCACGCCCAGAGCAGCCTTTGTGGTCTCCAGGGAACTCCAACCTCTGAAAAATAATCACCCAAGGTGCTTCTGGCCAGCAGGATGTGCACAACCAACCCCTCACCACACCAGTGTCCAGGATGGACGCTGGTTTGCATCAAATACTGTGGTTTGAATACTTGGAGTGTTTGCCCTGAAGTTCACTGAGCTGGGCTGCATATTTCTCTTTTCCCTCTGCCATGCTGGGCTCTAAGACATTTGCTCCAAGGATCTTTACAGATCAGTCCTGAATTCCTCATTCTGTCCCTGCTCACTGAGGTGCTAAGTCCTCAGGTTCATTTCCAATTTAGATAAACAAAAGGTCTGTAAGTGCAGGTACTTTTAGCAATTCAGAGTCACTGCTGACTGCTGGAAAGGTGACCATTCCCTGAGCAGTGATCACTCCACTGATTCCTATTTCACTTTGCTCTACCATCCCCTATCCTTCATTTACAGTAAAGGTTTGTGATCACTGCTTTGTGAAGCACAGAGAGACATGATTTGCCCAAAGACCAGAGGCAGGAAGATTAGGAGTTCCAGTATCCCCAGAGCCATCTTTTGATCTTGCACCTCCCAGCCAGCATCTGTTAGTTCCTGGACCACCCAAGCTGCCCATGCCAGAAGAGAAGAGTTTTGTTATGAACTCCTGAGCCCTGTCCACTGGGAAATACTGTTCTCACCCCAATTTCTTTCCTGATAGTTAGAAGTGAACTAAGCCTTTTGTTGGCCTTTTTTTCCCAGCTCCCACTTACCCCCAGAGTCAAGATTTGCCAGTTCCAGCTCTGGAGATGGGAGGAAGATCCCCCCACCTCTTTTGTTGCAGGGGACACAACAGCGATCAAAGCAGAGCCAGCTTCTTGAAATGGGTAAAGACATGAAAATGATAACATGGCCAGGAAAGTGATGGATTGTCACCAGCATGGCTCCAGCTCCTCTGGAGTCATTCTGCAGGGACATCAAGTCCCTCTTTCAACCAAGTTTGGCTGCTGAGGGACCTTCCTGTCCCTCCTTGAATATATCCTCCCATTGCCCCATGCTGGTGACACACAAATCCCAGCCCAACCAGTTTATCCCCAACCCCAAAGCAGCATCTGTCACATAACATCAAGTCAGAGCAGGCACACAGCCTTCTGCACCATCCTAAGCAGCATCAATCTGCCTTCTCCTACTGAGGAAACACTGGCTGGGGAAAAACTCCCTTGGGTCCATTGGACTGAGGAAAACAAAAACAAAACAACAAACGAGGCAGCAAGGCTGGTTCCATGACAGAACAGTTCAATGGTAAAAAAGGGGAAAGGAAATGGGAATCTAAACCAGAATCAAGAGCTAGGGAAAATCTTCCTCCACCCACTCCCCCAAATTCCTCCTTGACCCAGCCAGATGATAGCAGCATGTTCAGAGTTTCTGGTTGCTGGCTTGGAGAAAGCAGCCACCGTCGCACCAATCCCAGGATCTCGGACGTGCCCTTCGCCCTCTCCGTCGCTTTACGCTTTCCGAATGTTCCAGTTATAATCTGGATTGTTTTTCTGTTCCAATGACCTATCCAGAGGTGACCTGTGATCGAGAGGTGACTTAGAATCGTGGGGGGATTTCTGAGAGGGGGGCGAGCGAGGGTCCGACACCGGAGGGTGAGATGGAGGGAGGGGCTGTTTGTAATCGCCCAGTTTGTCTGTGTGGAAGGACCGGTAGTGGTCCGAGGGTCCTTGGCCGTGGTAGCCCATGGGTGGCCTGTGGTCAGACATCCTCCTAAAATCCTGCTGGTGGTAGTTCTGAGGCCTGAAGTCCTCGGACCGCCGACGTTTGGAATCGTGGTGGTGCCTGTGCAGAGAAAAATGGATGGAGATCAGCTCCAGAAGCCTGGCCTCTGTGATCAGAAACCCTCACAAACGCCCCCCAGCCCAGCTGAGGTGAGGGCAATGTCTTAGGTTGGAAATGGATGTGTGTATTCTATTCCTATCTGTGGAGCAGTTACCTTCTTAGTTACCTTCTTAGTTTTCCTTTATCTCTTCCACAACCAATCCCTCCTCTGGGAAATATCTTCTGTTAATGGCCCAGTGTCACTGAGTGACTGATAAAATTACATCATCCCACTGGGAGAAGCTCTGCCCAGGGGGAGGAGCCAAGCACTCCTACCTGGATGTAATCAGAGGTTTGGAACACCACATGCAGCCTTTTCTCAGTGCATTCCCAGCAGTCTTTCCCACTGGATTCCCAGAGGAAGACTGGGCTCATCTCCACTACCACTGGAAGTACTACTGCCTTCCTTCAGAGGAAGACTACACCCTTCTACAGGATCACTGCTCCAACAGAACCACACCTATCATCCCAGAAGGACTGCAGCCACCATTTAATGGGACTGCTGCCAACACCTGACCCAGAGGGTGTCAGGTCATATTCTGACTCTGTCAGTGTTATTTTGTATTACTGCGTTATTTATTTTATTTTTTATTTTCTTCCCTAATAAAAAACTGTTATTCCTGCTCCTGTATCTTTGCCTTAATTTCAAAATTACACCAATTTGGAGGGAGGGGGTTTACATTTTCCATTTCAGGGGAGGCTCTGCCTTCCTTAGCAGACCCCTGTGTGTCCAGACCCAGTCAGGCCCTGGCTCACCTGTCGTAGTAGTCGCGGTGGCCGCGGTGGTCGCGGTCGCTGTTGTACTGCTCGTAGGGCCGCTTGCGGGACAGGTTGTTTGGTCGGTAGTTGCCGGAGCTGCGGTGGGGGTCCCCCCGCGACCGCCGCTCCCCGTAGTGGTGGTCCTTGTACCAGTGCTGCTCGTACTGGTGGTGCCGCTCCCCGCCCCACATCTGGTTGCTGTTGCCACCGTAGTTGAACTTTCGATCCCTCTGCCAGTCTCCTCGGTCTGCCGTGAGCAAAGAGCACCTCTGAGTCTCTGTCATGATTTGGTTTAAGCCCATGGTTTTCTCCCCTGAATTCTCCAAGAAATAATAGCTATTGACACTCCTTTAACTTTCTCCTCCCTAAACAACATGGGCCCATTTTATTCTTTGAATTTCTTTATCGCTATTTCTTTATCATCCTCACAAATCTTACTCACATTTTTTCCTCACTACATCACCACGTTTTCTAGCCCAGCAGTAAGTACAGTGGCAGTGTATGTTCTATCCCATCCCCTTTAAACCTGAGCAGTGTTTTGCGGAGATAAACAAAACTCCACAACTTTTGTGAAAGTTGTAAAGCCGGTGTGTTTATTACAGCACTGGACGCACGTGGGAATCATTCCCCTAAAATGACATGCGTACCTCTGGGAACTTCAGGTCTCTTTTTATCCCTTTCTCAAATACATATGCATACAATTTCACAATAGGTTCATATATATTCATTTTTACGAATTTCACGTGACATTTGCTGCTAGTTCTTCTTTATCAGAAAGAATTCCTAGGTCAGGTTGACCTGCTCTCACAGCAGTCTCTGTCTCTGTCTATCACCTTCTGTCTCCCCCCTCCTTACCTCTGTCCTTCACTGAAGCAGCTTCTCTGAGCCTAGGCTTTTGCAGTCAGACTACACAGCAAGCTACATACCTAAAGATGTACATTCTACCCAAATCAAAATGGATTTCTACCCTGAAAAATTTCCACTCTGCCTCAGCAGCCACAAGTCCCAGAAGGATTTGTGTCCAGGAGCGTTAGGTCACAAGGAAAGGTTTCTCCTGGCCTGCCAGCGCTCACCTGTGTTGCTGAAATGTCTCTTGTTTGGGTGGCCATAGTTGTCCCGGGGGTGCCCGTGCATCTGCTGCTGGGTGTGTGAAGGGGGCATGTGGATCTTCTGGGAGTGAGGATTGTGAGGCACGTGGGACTGGGACATCACGGAATCGCGGCTGGAGCCTGAGGGCTCTGGGCGGAACGGCTTCTTCATGCTGGACATGTCCTCCTTCTTCTTCTGCTCCTGCAAGGTGCAACAGAGGGATACAGCTCAGCTGCTCTCCCACCAGAAGAGCAGGACTGTGAGCCAGGCTTGTCTGCCAGGCTCTGGATTTTCCTGCCTCTTTGAGGTGAGCCAACTCTGTGCTCAAGAACGGCACAAACGTGGTGGAGGACAGGCACAGTTTGGCAGTTCTGCTTCTACACCTGATCTCTACAGGGCAGCACGCCCAGGCTTTTCACTCCACAGGGCAACTGAACATCACATCCCACACCAAACAATGCTTTTGCTTGGTCAGGACAGCCAGGACAAAGTGACCAGAAATGCCACATGAAAAAGAAGGCAAATGCAATCAGACTGTTTAGATGTTGAGAAAATCACAGTGCCAACAACAAAGAACACCCATGGTAAGAGGCAGAAAGAATTGGCACTTCCAGTGCAGCAACGTTTAAGGACAGAAATTAAAAGGAAAGCACTTCAGGTCTCACCTCCTCTTCCTGTGATCTTTTCTTATGAGCCATCTTGTAGAGTTTGTGTAGTTTTCTGGCATCAAATTCTGTGAATTTTGACACAAATATCCATAGGTTCCTAGAAGGACATGAACATTTTCTGTTAAGTGCTACAGCAGCTCATTAACTGCCAATGGCTTCCAAACCAACATCAAATTCATTCTACCCTCTCTGCAAAACAGTCTCAGCTCAGGACAAGATGATCAGGAGGGCTGGAAACACATTCTTCAAAGTAAAATAAAGAGGTTTATGTGATTTAGCTTTGGAATAAATTTTAATGAAACCAGGACAACTTGAAGACAAAACATTTGCCTGGGACTGGTGATGGAAGACCATCCCTGTTCAAGGTTCAGGCTGAATGGAGCTCTGAGTAACCTAGTCTAGTGAACTGTGTCTCTGCCCATGGCAGGGGGTTGGAACTGGGTGATTTTAAGGTCCCTCCCAACCCAAACCATTCCATGATTCTGTGATTCTGTAGGCTGAGTGGAGCAGAAATCACAAGATTTCATGGATTAAGTAAGAGGCAAATGGCACATCCATCCATCCACAAAAAATCCAGCAGCCTCTGACTACCATTTCAAAATATCCTACACCAGCTAAGGAAAACAAAATGATCCCTCACCTTCTCCACAGCTTGATGTGATCCTGGTCAGTGTAGGCTTTAAGGCACTCAGAGATTCGATCACCGATTTTCAGGAGGCAGTTGCGTGTGTGCTCCAGCTGTTCTTGGACTGTCAGTCCCTTATCAGGCTTATCAAGTTGCTTCAGTGCTTTTTTGACTGGTCTCATCCTTTCCTTGCACTTGAAAGAACAACAGAGAGGAGAAAGTGATTAATTTGGCAGAGGGCTCTACATCATTGCCCTGTTAATCAAAAAGAAGCTCGTTTAGCTTTATCTGGCCATTAGGCAAGGAGAAATCAGCTATAAAATAGCAAATTGTTAGACAAGCTGCAGACAATCATCAGTAAAAGACATTATTTTCCCCGCCTCCACTGCCCCTGCCTTTTAGGAGGGAACAATTTGCTTTGCAAGCAGTAACCACACATAGTCTGCCCCTGCATGGAAGTGTATCCAAGCCTCCACACACTGAACCAGCCACCCCAGCTGAAAAACTGCTCAATTCATTCCTGTCCAATCTCATCTTTGGTCACTTTAATGCTTGCTTTTACCAAAACTAGCAGACATGAGATGAAAGCACCATGTTTTTCGGCCTGGGCACATCAACACTGCGCATAGATGGGGAATCAGACAGGTTTTCTGCCTGCCTGCCTGGATCTTTTGTACATTACAAAAGGAAAGTTAAAGAAAAAGACAAAAAACCCCACAGGACCTGCAGCAAATACAGAATTCTCTCAAATTGCATTGAGAGAACTGCTTTTACGAAGTGATATTTCAGCCAAGGAGAATCTTCCATGACAACTTTGACTAAAAGGCAATTTTTACAACGAGCCTTGTGGGCATGTTTGCTGTGAGTGCATTTACACAGCTCTGCACCTCCAACAAGGTCACCCTCAAAACTCCCCTGCATTTCCTTGCCTGAAAGAGCTTCAGTGGCTCCTTGGCTTCTACAAGAGAGGGAATGTAAGGCTGCAGGGTGTTCTGTAACTTCGCTGGGCTCTCAGCACTGCCCTCCCATTTCCCAAAGAAAATACTCACTATGCTGAATGTTTCTTGGTCCAGATCATCATCCTCATCTTCTCCAATGGGGATTGGCTCACTCCCTGCAGTGATGTGGACAGGACCCTGTGATCTCTTCCCTTTACTTCCAGATTTGGCCTCTGCACCTTTAGGCTTCACAAGGACAAATTACACAGATCACGCGATGAGCCAGGATGGAGGATCCCCAGTGACCCAGCTAACAACCTCCACACTATTGTTACTGGCAGCTGCTAAACCTGGGCACTGTTCCTACAACTTTCCTCCCAAAATCTCCAACTGTTGAGCTGCAATGGCTCTGTTTAACTTTATGTCATCCACGAGGGAGCAGGGAGAAGTCAGAGCCAACAGTTTGGACATGAATACGATATTCACACTCATGTACATTTTTACCTATATGACTTACTTGCAGTCAAAGCCACACCAAAAATCTCTAGAAAGCAAACTTTCCCCTACATAGGCAACAAAACTTCTTAGTTTGCACTTATGACCTCAGTGTCAAAACACACTGGGCATGTAGTACATACCTGTTCCTTGGACAGGTACTTCAGGTCATTATCATGGAAGCTTTTACCCCCCTTCCAATTTGCACCCAGCCTCAGGGCAGTTGTACCCAAAATTCAAGAGACATTTGAGTCTCCAGCATACCAATGATGTTGAAACACTCATTCTGTTGAGTCCTGAACAGTGACAATGACAACTTACAGTCTTGATGGTGCAGACACTTGGGTCATTTGGGTGAGTTTAAATTAAAGGGGAATACAGACAAGGACCTGCCAACCCTGTGATAAATCACAGCTGGACAGAACTTTGATCTGAGTGCTCCAGGCTCTTTCCTTAGCATCAGCTCTGTGGCCATATCCATGTCACAGGGACAGCTGTACTTGAAAGGCAGCCTGACAAAATCTCTTCCGTTTTGGTCACATTCCATGGAGCTTTAGGACATACCATCTTTTCTACTTTTTATGGCAATTCAGAAGGGCTGAAAAAGGGATACCCCCTCATCCCACAAGGCCTTCAATGAATCCTAAGTCTCAGTTTGTCCTGCTCAGTTTGTCCTCCTATCATGCTGCTCCTGAAAGTACCACATACCTTCTCTTTCTTGTCTTTTGTCTTCTTTTTCTCTTTATCGCTTTCCTTTTCTTTCTTAGAGGATGTCTGTTTTTCCTTATTCTCTTTGTTCTCTTTCTTCTTCTGTTTCTTTTTCACTGGGCTCTTGTCCAAGCCATCCTCCTAGAATATCAGTCACAGCACAAAGTTGGAGTCCCTCGCCTCATGTACATTTTCTTCCATAAAACATCCTTAAAACACAGGCAACTTTTGAGGTCCATCCAGATTTACCCTCACACCTCTTTAAGCAGACATCAAGCCCTGCTCAAGCAGCTGCCATCCTCCCAAAGGTGACAAAAGGGTATGAAAACCAGAGCAGCCCCACTCTGTGACAAGCTGGCAAGCTGCAGAGCAGCCCTGCTCTCCTGTGCCAGCTGCACTCCAGAACGATCAGCCCCTGAGGTAGATACTGATCAGCACACGAACAAAAAGCCTCAGACTGCAAGCCAAACCACTCAAAGTCTGAACATTTTCTAAGCAACAGCATGACCTTGGTAAACTCCAGCTTCACCACAGGCTGACGTGCCCAAAAGGAGAGGGAAACAATTCTTCTTTCTCTCCTTTATAAGGGCAACGGGCTTTGTCCTGAGACAACCTTTCCCCTGAGTCGATGTGTGGATGTTTGTGGCCATTCTGGGATGCCCCAAATCCCTTAAAGCACTGAGCTGAAAGAATAGGTGGGAAAGGTCCTTCTTTCACACCAATAGCTGTATGGGTGGTTTTGTGAGTTTGCCAATCCTGTGGGAATTCATTCTTAGTGCTTCTGACTCCTGGGGGCTTTGATGGGAATGCTTCCCAAGGTGAGGTTGGGCAGTAAGAGCAGAGCCCAAGGAAACCTGGAAAAGCCACTGCTCACCAAGGCTGACCCACCTTGACTTCACCCTCTTCTGACTGGTTGTCTGAGTGCCGAGGAGAGGAGAGTTCATTCCCATGCTCATCTTTGACTTTGGGAGCCTTGTTCTCTTTCTTCACTCGTGGTTTCCTCTTCTTTAGCTTGCCCTGGTAAAAACATAGAACAAGTCAGGGAAAGCAAATAGCTACAGCTGCTTCCTGGGGACATTTCCCATCTCCTGAACATTATGCAAACAGCTGCAGGTCCTCCAGGCTGGCAGGAAACCTGATGAGCCCAAATCCTTCAGTAAGAGCAGTAATAACCGGCCCTTTATTAATTATCATTTAAATGAGAATTATCACAATGTAATCAGACAACAAGTCCATATTCCTTCATAGAAATGATGTCTGGTGAACTGAGGGAACACAGGGTGTCTCTTGCCATCAGCCAACCCTGAAACCCCCAGAATCAAGGAGCCACATCTCACCTCTTCCCCATCTTTCATGTTTTCTTTCTTGTCCAGATCTTTTTTCAGCAGTTTCAGTAGATAATCAACTCGGGTCTGGAGCTGTTTTCCCTGAGGTTTCTTATCTGTCTCAACTGGCAGGATCTTTGATAAAGCAGAAAAAAAAATATATATATATACACCCATATGCACAAAGTTGGACAGAAGATTTACACATTAGCAGCAGTCCTTCCAGGCCCAGCAAAGGGCAGAAGATGCTGCACCTTCTGGGGGAACAAGAAGGTTCAAGCCCTCCTTCCCCCTCTCAGACTGTCCCTGTCTGGCCAAAGGCAAAGCTCCTAGCAAGCAAACATCCCTCCCCATGGAATCCTGCAGAAGTTAAAGGATCCCAAGGCTTGCAAGCTTGCTAAGGTCTCTTGAAGGAAAAAAATCCTTTACAAGCTATATTTGGGACTTTGAGCTGCAAAACTGAGTCCACTCTCCCTGACACCTCAGATTTGTTTGTGGCAGCTGGGTCACAGCAGCCCAGTCACTCTGGTAACCTGAGACATTGCTACAGCAGGGGCACAGATGCACAACTTTTAGTGGAAAACAAGGCTGAAAGGTGACACTTTGTGGAGGAAATAGCTCGGCTTGCCAGCTAGGTTTGCTTCATACTTCACTGGAAAATGGGTGGCGTGTTTCAGGCAGCTGTTTCCATTGCAAAATGCCTTTCTGAGCTCCACACATGGAGGGCTCTCAGGCAGAGCCTGATCTCTGCTAGAAGCACCAGCAGGGATGTCAGGGGAATGCTGCAGGCTGGCAGCAAAGCTGGTGTGGAGACTCCCAGTGCTGCTCAGCCCTGTG
>NW_005054400.1:1939155-1976166 GCF_000277835.1 Geospiza fortis
ACTCTTTCCACCACACTGACACAACACATGGTGGATTATTTTTAACCCAGATCATTTCAACATGGTGCCTGTAAACTGTTCTTGTGGGGATGACTGAGGAACAGAGGAACTAGATGGAGGCTTTCCAGCTGGCTGTGCTGCCATTCCCATTCCCAGTTGTGTAACCATACCCTCGAAGCTAACACGGACCAGCCTTAACATAAGCAGTGTCAAATCTGTGAAAAATTATTTCCACTCAGAAATTCACACTCAGCTTCTTGTGAGATGCTCGAGGAAACATCATCAAGCCACAGCCTCTTCCATCCTGAGCATGGAACCACACATGTCAGCACTGCCACTTTCTGCCTGCATCAGTTCAGTGTGGTTCACCTGGTACTGCCCACCAAACGGCACAACTCTGCCTTCCATCCAGCATGCAGCATTCCATAAAGGTCACCATTTTCCTCATTATCACTGATCATGGTTTTTGGAGTAGTTACAAACATAAACATCTGTTTCTGGAGTACATGAGGTGTGTTTGCTATGAGCACTGCAATGGACCCAATGGAAGCAGCAAGCAAAGCCACCTACCTTATCAGACAACTTCAGCTCCGGGTCTGTTTTAATCAGCTCCCAGTTTCCATAGCCATGCTCGTAAATCCCCACTAACAAGCGAGAATCCTCCTCCACTCCCCAGTCTACATCAAAGTGAGCAGCTTTGACACGGCACGTCAGGCGGTACCTAAAGGCATTTCAAACACGAGCTGCTTTTAATGCTGTGGAGGACAAAGCAAATCCACACATCCAGGCTATTCTCTTCCCACTACAAAATCCAAACTCCCTGAGCCCCTTTCTGCATTGCCTACTTAGCCAAACTCACTTCTTCCTTTCCTCTGGGTCCGAGGGAATGGATTTGTGCAGCATTTCAAACTCCTCCTCGTGCTGGATGATGGATTTCACATTGACCTGGACACCAGAAATCTTGATGGTGGGACCTCGTCTCTTTCCAGGTCCTTTCCCTGCTCAGCAATAAAACACAGCAATTCAGGGAACTCTTACAGAAGGAAGTGTCTTTGTAAAATGGCTCCACAGACAGTGATCAAGACCTTGCCTGCAACCTCTTATTTAAACGTAAGGCCCAAAATAGAAGTTTTCTTCCACTAACTCACTTAGATCTGCAATTTCAACACCTCCCAGTACCATTTTCTTAAAAATACTTTTAAGTACGCTGGAGCTGTTGATTCTGCAGTCCTGGTCAGCTGCAGCAGGCAGAGACCCAGCAGGAAATCCATCCCTGACTCTGTATGTCCAAACAAACAGCAAAGAGCAGCCAGACAGAGAGTGGGTGGTGATTCCAGCTCTGGGAATTGCTGTGGACCCAGCTTTACTCTGCAGTACACAGCACCAGTTTGATTTCCAGTTAAAATAAGATCTGCTTTGCTTTGTGGCCCAGCATTCAATGACCTGGTCACTTCACCCTCTCCCCACAAAAACTCATGTCCAGCAGAAGCCAACAGACCCAAGTGGCACTGTCCAATCTGAGCAGAAAGCTCAGGGGCTCCTCTCTGAGGGTGAGAGCTGCCTGGCAGAGCTGGGGTGGTTTAAGTGTGTTCTTGTTCATTGCTTCACAGTGTGGCCTCCCTGTCCAGCACTGGAATGGTTTCCTCACAAGCTCCATGGAACACTCCCAAAACCACCCTAACAGCAGCACCCTAACAACCCCCTTGCCCACCTTCTGCTGGATTTTCCTTCAGCTGCTCCTCATATTCCTGCATTGCTGACACACAGCTGTTGTGGATGAGCTCTCCCAAACGCTTCAGGTCAGCCACAGACTTGTCCACCAGCTCAGCATCCCGGGCAATGCACTCCAGCCTGGGGAACAGGGACAGTTTTGTGTGTGATACAGCAGTTCCTCTCTCAATCACTTCCTATTCCTTGTTTCACAGCTCAGTGCTGTACAAATGTGAATGTATAAAACATGCATGAGTTGAGTTTGTGCAGGAAACAACCCAGGTTTGTCTTTATTTTGGTCTAACAGCTGCAGTGCAGATGTAAAAAAACTGATCCAATCCTTTGGATTTTTTAGTACCAAAGCAAAGGTGAGAACTGTCTCTCTTGGGAACAACAGGGACCCTCTGTGACTGTCCAGTATTCCCTCAGGCTTTTCCAGCTCCACATTAACTCCATTTGATGGGCCAAAGCTGCCATCTGCTGTCCTTTTTGCCTGCTTGAAGTCAGTAACATCAAGACTCACATGCAAGCCTTGCGTTTCACACCAGGAGAGTACAACCAGCTAAAAAGGCACTGAAGTTCTCCTATAATACATTCAGGGAACTCTGTCTCAGCCCTGAGACCTTTCTAAAGCCAGGGCTGTGCAGATCCATGTTTAAGCATGGTGCCTCTTTGTTTCCCTGCAGCAGGGAATTCAGTCCTGAGGCTAACGTGCATAGAGAAGCTTGGCAAGTGTTTTGGGTAGCATTTGTTGTTCTGACAGCTGCTCCCTCTCCTCTCTGGGCAGAGTGGGAATGCCCCAAGGGCAGGACTGTGCCAGCAGGACCCTGCTGTGTCACAGCCTGGCACCACCACTGCTCCAGCTGGTTTTCAGCCAGCATTCATCAGTGCCCATCAACAGAGGCACCAGGGAGTGCACAGCAGTGCCTGGGGTCTGTGGCAGGACAGCAAGGCTTGTGCTGTCTGTGCAGGCTGTGTCAAACACCCAGAGCAATGTGTGCCTGCAGTGCTCAGGAGTACAATGTGCCTCCATGGTTCCCTCTGGAGCACGGCCAGGTTGGGACTCACCTTTCAAGAGGCAATCCAAACTTCTTGTAAGCCTTGATAAACCTAAGGAGAAAAAAAAAATTAGGAAAACTAAACTAGCTGCTATAAAAAGTAGGTCCTATATCACAAATATGCTTGAATATATTAATTACAGCCTGTCACATTATCACCCTTGCATTCCCCACTGATCAGCTCAGCATCCCTCAGCACTGGGAAGCCTCATCCATTAGCCCCCACAAAGAGTTTTGTGACCTTGGCTGAAGAAGAACACAACATTGTTATGAATGTTGAGTGTTTGACAGATGAGGGGTAAAAAAAAAAAAGGAGAGTGGTTACTGTAGGGCAAAAAAAAAAAAAATAGAAGAAAGCATTGGCTCACACCATGTTGGTAATTATTAACTTCATTTTTCCAGGAAGAAAAGAGGCATTAAATCAATGTCATTAGTAATTTTAAAGCTCGGGCTGTAAATGTAGCAACCCATCACAGAAGAGCCAAATGTGGTTCAATCCATCACAGAGGTTTGCAGATGAGGTTTGCTATTTATTTTCCTGTCTTATTTTTATTGTGAAAATCCCTGCTGTGGCTAACACATCTTTAGAGCAAGAGTTGCTGCAATCAAGCATTGCCTTGAGCTGGGAGTAGACACAATGGCTACAACTACAGGTTATTTTTTAAATGAATTAATTTTCTGCCTTCTCATTTTCATTTTGTATTCTTTCAGCCCCTTTCTGCTACATCACAATAACCTAAATGGCTGTTATATTGCATATTGTAACACATCCTCCTGCTCCATGGTTTCAAGATGGTTATGGGGCAGCTATCACAGCCCAAAACTTTTGTTATCTCCTGCTTAAAAATACACCAGCTCAGAGATAGAGAGTTAAGGAAAACTCATAACTCCCTCTCTTCCATCTTTGGCTGAACATCTGGGTAGAGCTGTAAGACAAAGATCTCTGGGAAAGACTCAAGAATTAGAAGATAGGAGAAGAAAACAATGTTCTGAAATTCAGTCTCCAGCTGTCATCAGAGACTGACACACTCGGATCAACAGGACCAGTGCTTCTCATGAGGTCATTTTGCCAGAGCCTGCCTTTCACTGAGAGCTTAAATCAGCAGGATGACTGCCAGAAAAGTGTCAGGAAGGCCAGAGCCCTTGGCTTCTCCAGCTCTGCAGCTCATGGCACCTAAGACCTCACATGTTATACAGCATTAGCTCCATCCACTTGGCCCACAAAGGGCAGTAACAGCATGGATTAATTTTAGGAAGGCACCAGCTTCACTGTGTCCTAACTACAGACAATCCAGTCCATTCTGCACTGACCTGAATGTTAAGGCCATCAGCTGGGATCAAACTGAGCTATATAAAGGTGCAGAAGCTGTGCCAGTGAACCAGCTCTGCCTAACCACTGACGTGCTTACAGGTGAACACATCCTGGATTAATCTGGGATTTTCCCCACCTGCATGGGATTTCTATATTTGTCTTCTGAACTGTCCCTTGTGCCCAGCACTGACCTCCTGATTTCAGCATCAGTAAATCCTTCCACAGTGTCTTTTCTGACACTCCGAGGGCGTCCCCTGCGCTTGGGTCTCTTCTCGTCGTCGGTGTCGTCAGTCTCGCTTTCTGACCCAGATGATCTCTGAAGCCTTCTCTTGGTCTCTGCATCAGATTCACTGTCATTTGTCTGAGCCTGCAGGTACCAGAGAAACAGCAGGACACTTGACAACTGCTCATCTAATCAGCTAGCAACCTTTTCTGTCCCTCTGTGCACTGGCACTATTTAATGGACTGTAAACCACGTGAGCATCCATTCCTGAAGATGCAGGAGCCCAGGGAGCCAGCCCAGAGATGCTGCACATCCTTGCAGTTCCCAGCTGGCTCAGGTTGTGGTGGTCATCCTCCCTTTGCAACCACCAGTTTCACAATTGCAGTTTGATCTACTAAGAGATGTTAAAATATTGATTTCCATGAGTTTGTGCCACAGTGCCTTAGACTATTTTGAAAACCAGGACACCTCAGAAATTAATCTGGATTCATCCAACATGAATTACCCTTCTCTGTGTTCTACACATCAATGTTTTTCTCCAGCTCACCCCATAGAACAGTTCCAACCCCTTAAAGTCCCACATCCCAGCAAAGCATCCTTGCACAGTCAGCTTTTTTTTTGGACTGGGATACATCCCATTACATAAAGAAGAACTTGGGAAGACACCATTTCTTTTGCTCCTCAGGATCCAGATTTAGGCAAGCACCACCCAGGGAACTAGAGAGTCCAAGGAAAAGAGACAGCCAAGAAATGGCAAAATCTGCAGCAAAGTCCAATACAATTGGGTACTTTGCTTTGTGGTCACTGCAGATCCTTTTGATTTTGTCTGCCAAGGTGAGATGAGTCGCACCAAGTCCAGTCTGGGCCCTCAGGCTGCATCCCAAACCATTGGTGGAATGCACAGTGCCAACAAGAGGTCACTGTGCCACCTCTGTGCTTTATTCCCAACCAACTTTGGAGGAGGGAAAGGAGCTCAGATGACAAGGAGGCTTCCCCTGAGCATTCTCTTTGGCATCTCTCTCCTCCAGCCTCTCATCCCCTCACGATGGGTTGTACCTTTTTTGTTGAGCTCCGGATTCGAGGCAGCATGTAGATTTCCTCCAATTCCTTCTGCCTTTCTTCCTCCTCCACCTTTTTCCTCTGCTCTTCTGGAATGATATCATCCCAGTCCTTCTGGGACCGCTCATCCAGCTCTGTCTCTTCCTCCTCCATGGTTGCAAAGTTGGCAACCTTTTACAAGCAAAGGAGAAGTTTTAGCAATTCCCTCCCCTGGCAGGAACACCCCAGAGCTGTCTGCTAAGCCTCAACTCCTTCTCCACAGGAATTCTGCCAACACTTCCATGACTACTCCATAATTGATCCCTATGCCACTACATTCCTGGCTCCTTGCCCTTCTTTGGACTAACAGCTTTTGAGGAAGTACGTGCAGTTTAAGGAGTACTGCTGAGTATTTGTAAATTATTGGGTTTGTTTCCAAATTTGGTAAATTCTGCATTTTATTCACAGCCTTCAAAACCACTTTCCTGAAATTAAATTAATACCTACCTCAGGGGGGGCTGGAACTGGGTGATCTCTAAGTTCCCTTCCAACCCAAACCACTCTGTGATTCTGAGATCTCTGTGAGGTGTTCCTGCCTGTTACTGACCTCAGGGTGTGAGGAGCCACATTCCCAAACCCAGCACAGAGCCTGGAGGGGTCCATACCTTGAACTGTGAGAGCAGCTCGTCGGTGGCACTGGTGGACACCTCATTCTCCCGGGTTTCAGCCAGACGCAGAATCTCATCGATGTCCATCTCCTGCCAGTCAGGGAGAAGAAGGGATAAAGCAGAGGGTGCCAGGCACAGCAGGATGTAAGAGGCTTTGAGAACAGGCTCGTGTGCTGATATGAGCTAAATAAAGTGCAAATATCTGCAGGGTGTCATCCCAGAGGGCAGGGATGAACTGTCTCAAGTGGGACAATGAAGTACAAATAAGGTGACAGAAGGAAAGGACCATCGAGGCTGAACAGTGGGGAAAATTTCCAGGCAGTGAGATGTATGAACTGTAGACTGTTTCCCTGGGGAGAACTCTGCTGCTTGGGCCATTAAGAGAATTGGTCAAAACACTCAATGCTGAACTGTCAAGCAACGTTGCACTGAGGCAGGAGAGAGTGACCTGTTCACTGCTGCTGACTTTTGCCTCGCTCACAACGACCAAAAAAGGGTTCTGAGCAAGTGCTCAGAAGAGGCAGGGAGAGGAGCCTTCAGCAGGCTGTGCTGTCACTAGCTAATAATCCTCAGAAGGCAAGGGACTCCCTGGGTGACCATTACCACTTAATCCCCAACAACAAGGCTCTCCTCAAACCCTGATCTCACAATCCCAGACTCTGCTTCCAGCTTCTCCAGACTCCCACATGTCCTATTCAACAACTTGCTCTCATGCACAGGGCAAGAACAAAGCAGGAGCAACCACACACAGTCCTTCTTGCAGACCTGGAGAGCACTACAAACTGCTATGTGATTTCGATTTCAAACTACCTGAGGCTCTGACTCTTCTCCTTCAAGCTCCTTGAAAAGATCTTCAGCTCCAAACTTCAAAATAGCTGTCAGCTCCTCTTTGTTGAAGGGATTTGAGCTGCAAGAAGAAAAGAAGGAAAAGGTGTTTTGAGCTGTTCAGCCAGAACTGCTACAGCACAAAACCATACCAAAGTTTTTCCCAATTGAAGCAAGGAGTAAGTTTTCTACCCAGCACTATAAAAAGCTTTGTTACTATTCTCTTTCCTGCTCCAGTACAGACAAGACTGCAATGGGAACCACCTCCATCTACTGGGGAAAATGAAGAGCATCTGAGGTCACTGCCAAAATGCAGCTGTTCCACAGCCAGGTTCCCTCAGACCAGGATGATCTCTGGGTGAGAGAAAGAAGCAAAAACAAGTAGTGCCCTAAAACAAATTTTAAATTTCTGTTCATCCTATGTATCCAAATAAATGGCTGCAGAAGCCAAATCAGTGGAAGCTGCCATGATTTATTAGCCTTCTGCCCTGTACCCTATCAGATAAATACTGGGAAATGCCAGCAGGGGAGGCTGGTTATGCCACGTGTTCTAGACATTTCTGCCTCCTGACACAGCCACGTACTTGGATCTCCCAGAGTTGTTGTCCAGAACAGTCCTGCCAGTGGTGTCCATACGCTGGATAACCAAATGATCCAGCACCATTTTCTTCTTGGCTCTCTCAATGATCTCCTCCTCCACTGTACCCTTGGTGACCAGGCGGTAAATGTTCACCTGAGAGGCAAAAAGAGACCACAGCTATTTCCTGCACAGGCTCTGCTGACACAGCAATGCATCCCTCAGCTGTTTTCACCAGGCTGCTGACATTGTCTCTTCATCTACAGATGTGCTTTTTCAGAAGAAAAACAAGCACATTCTCTCTGTACCCAGTTAAAATAAGGATAATTAACATAGATCCTGTAGTGTGCCTAAGTACAGAGCAAAAATGTTCTGAAACAATCACTCAGAATTCAAACTAGCACTAAACTAGCTTTTCACATATCTAATAACCCCTAGAAAAGGTTGATGTTCTCCTTTTAAGGTTTTCAGGGCAAGAAAGAACAGAGTCCACTAGGACTAAGCTGAGAAGTGCAATGCCATGGGTTGGGTTCTGGGTATGCTCAAAACCAACAGAAAGACTTGGCACCTGGCAAATCTGGGCTGCCTTTTGTCTCCTACTTTTAAAATGACATTCCTTTGGGCAGCACACTCTGGAGCAAGGACTGGGACAACAAGCCCATGTTTTCAGAAGCTTTGGTGAGGTGAGAGGATGTTTAGGTGCACACACTGAAGCCACAGTGAAACAACCCAGCAGCTCTCCTGACCTGCTTCTTTTGTCCAATCCGATGGGCTCGGGCCTGAGCCTGAAGATCATTCTGGGGGTTCCAGTCCGAGTCAAAGATAACAACAGTGTCAGCAGAGGCCAAATTAATTCCCAACCCTCCAGCTCTTGTTGACAACAAGAAACAGAAGTCCTGGGAAGGAAAAAATAAAAAGCATCCATGAGTTAACCAGCTTGTAACTGTGGGCGTAAAGTAGCAGTGGTGACTCAAAAGCTGTAAAAGGGAAGGCTCTGTTGCGCTCATGCTTCTTAAAGCAGAAAAAGGATTTCCTTCCCATATTTCCTTCCCTTTCCTGTTCATGCAGGCTGAGCAGCACCAGTCTCTAAGCCCAGATCCAGGGTGAGGCAGTGCTGGCCCAGCTGAAGGGATGAATCAATATAGGAGAGCAACACAAGCAGCTCAAGGCAGGGGTGGCTTGTAGTCACTTCTGAAGGTCAGACCCTGTTGCTCACCAGGCTCCTACAAAGGCAGCAGGCAAAGCTGCTTTTTGCTGCCTGAATCCTGTTAGGAGTGACATCAGCAATGAACAGACTGTGCCATCTTAGAGCCCCCACAGATGTCCTCAGGACAGGGAAAAGGGCAGGTTCTATGGGCTTTCTTTCTCTTTCCCCCTCACACTTCCTTTTGTTAATTTTCCTACAACCACAATCCCTCACAATCCCTGTGTGAGCCAAGAATCCCGCTCCAGCCCAGGCTCCTGGAGTGAGGAAAGGTATTTCTCACAGCTGGGCTGACTGACACAAAAACAAGTGTCCTGCACCAGTCACTGTGAGTCAGCAAGCCCAGATGAGAGGTTTCAGATGCCCTCTCCTATTACACTGGAGACTTTCACCTCCAGCACCAGACTCCACTGCTTGCCAACACTTAAAATCCTTCTTTTGCTTCTGTCATTTCATATCCAAAACCAGCTTCAGACTGGTATCACTCAGCAACCATCTCGTTCTCCAGACCAATAGGGAGAGAATTAGTAAATTTTGGCTCTTCCCAACCTCTTCAGAATTTTCTGGAAACGTGACTTGCCGCCCTGCTCCTTGGATGTGAGAGATTTCAAGTAATATGGCTGGCTGCAAAAACTGCCGTATCCATGTCTTTAAAAGTACCTGGGCTCCTGTGAAAAGAGCTGAACTGAGCTAACCCCCTGGTGTCAGTGCCAAGCTGTGGCTCAGCCACAAACCCTCTGCCCAGCCTGTGGTACCTCGGAGCCGTCGGCGTTGAAGTGATCCAGCGCCTGCTTTCGGATCTCCCCCTTGATCGAGCCGTCCAAGCGCTGCAAAAATCAACACAAGTGATAAAAGAGAGAAGGTAAAGGAGCCCTGAGGCACTGCTGCACCCGAGTGCTACCAGCCCTGCAGCCCCCTGTGCTGCCTGCAGCGTTTAATTGTTAAAAATAGCCACCAATTAAAAATAACTGTGCTGTGTCACAAGGGCTGGGGGATGCTCGGGGAGCAGGCACAGGGCGGGTGACACCGCAGCTCCCGTTACAGGCTGTCAGCCAGGCTCTCTGCTCACTGTCCTCGGGGTTTATCACATGACACAGCCCAAACAGGGGCTGTCAGAGGAGTTTTGCAGAGATGGGGCCACACTGAAATGAAGGGACATCCCAGCTCCTTCCAGCAAGTGCCACCTGTAATCCCAGCCACCAATCTCTGGGGAACTCAGCGACTCCCACTGCTCAAGCTCCCTCCACTTTTTTCCACACTTTCAAGGGGATCCCACTGTTTTCCATGCTGATGTTTCTCACCTGAAAAGGGTAGTGTTTGATAGTCAGGTACTCTGCCAAGATGTCCAGCATCCTCACCATCTGGGAGAAGATCAGCACTCTGTTGCCTCTCTCGCGCAGCCTCGTCAGCAGCTTGTCCAAGAGAATCAGCTTTCCACTGCTCCTGATCAAAGACTGAAGAAATAACCATCATTTCCAATCTTATCCTTATGTACATCACACAGAGACCTGCACAGACCTGCTCCTTTTGGGGGTCATTCATCTCTTGTACATCTCTAATCTAATCATCTGGATTTACACAGCAGAGCCCACACTCACAATGAATCATACAACACAGATCCTACACTGCACACAGCTCCTGCTCCAGAAGGCCATAAAATGTTGCCTACAGTAGAAGTGGAGGGCTGGGGGTTCAAATGGCTTAGATGTGAGAGTTATTTTTGAAGAAGAAGCCACAGAAGATAAAGCTTCACCAGATAGAATTTTGTTGGGAGGACAAAAGAATGAAATTTAAGGAGAAAAGGTGGTGACCAAGGACACCACTCACCTGCAGGGTCTCAAGGCCATTCTCTCTCTCATTTTCCTCAGGAGGTTTGATAAGGTAGCAATGGTTGCAGCACTTTTTCAATTCCATCACAATATTCAGGAAACCAGATGTGCTTCCCCTTGTTCCCTTTGAAAGAGCTTTGTAGTTTCTTGTCAAAATCCACCTGCAGGCAGGAAAATTAAAGTCGGGATCATTACTCAGTGCAGAGCGGAGCCTTGGAGGAATAAAACCTTCAGGAACAGCTCATTCAGGCATCAGTCTACTTGCCTGCCTCCATCTCTCCTCACTTCTCTCACAGGATGCTCTTTCCTCTCTAAAAACCCTGACCTGACTTTCCTATTGATATTATCACTGTTTAATATTGAACAGCATCCCAACTTTGTGCACATTGTCACTCCCCCAGGAAAGACATAACCTCTGTCTTGCAAAACTGGCCCGTTGAACTGTATCACTCTACAAAAACATCTTCCAGAAGGAAAGATATCAACTCCCCTACCTCATGTTCCTGCTGGGAAGCTCCCAGTTCTACAGGTGATGGTGTCTCACTGCACTCTGAAGGCCACAATATGCACAGAATACTGGAACACACTGCCAAGGCCCACAGAGAGATGTGCCCATTTCCACTGGCACTGCCAATAGCCCATTCAGTGACTCACTTGTAGTACTGCTTCTGCAGAGCAGACATTTCCACCCGGAGGATCTGCTCCACTTTGGCTGGCAGAGATTTCTCCACATCCTTCTTCACCCTGCGCAGCAGGAACGGCTCCAGGACTTTGTGAAGGCTCTGGTAGCCATTCTCTCTTCCTTTCCCGTGATCCTCCTCAAAATCCTCCCAGAACTCAAACCTGGCAACAGAAAGGAGGAGGAGGGAGGTGTCAGAATACCTCTTGTCTTATGGCACCAAACAGCAGCTGTTGGATACACTCCTGCTGCACCACAAGACAGGAGAGCAGCACTTTAATGGAAACACAGTGGAAGATAACAGATTCACTGTGCTCTGGTTAACTGAAGAGACTGCTGGCAAAGCTAGAAGATCTCTGGGCTTAGACACCTTCCTAATATCTTATATTTGAGCTCCACACTGACTCCCAGGACCCAAAATCCCAAGGTTCCCACTATTTTACTCTGCTGGCAGCAATTTCTGAACTTTCCACGGTGCCTCCCCCAGGCACAGCTTTGACAACTGGACAGATTTACCCTGTTCTGAAGGCTCTTTTGGGATTGTTGCTTCCTCTGACAGCTCCTTTGAAATGTGGAGATCTGCTCTCCTCCACTTAGGAGACCTCAAGCCTCTCCTTCACTCTTTATGTCATCCAACAAAAAGAATTTGGGGGACAGCTCTTCTTTCAGTCAAACATAATTTCAGTGAGTTTTGGGGCATGCCTGCCTTAGCCTTAGAGATGCCATGCCAACAGCTCGTTTTATTTTAAAGGAAACAAAACATTTGTTACACTGTGGACACACAATCAGCCAGACAGCACCCCCAGAGCTGCCACAGAAATGGTTGGCAGAGGTGCCTGAACCACAGTGTACTGGAAACCTCAGAAAAGGCTGAAATGATTGCTTAAAACAAGTTCAGCTTTTTAGAGATGGCTGGAAGACAGCAGACAGATTTGAAAGGCATGGATCAGGTTTCCCCATTCAGTTTGCTGCCAGAAATACTCCTCATGTTAGTTATTTAACCTTTGATTTTCCCCACTAATGTCTGTTCTCCTATCATTGCTGTCACACCACTGAGTTTAATTCAGGGATTTCTGCCATCCTGCACTCCCTTGAGCCTACTCAACAGACAAGAATGGAACAGAGACATTTCTTGGAAGGCCTGAAAGGAGACTCACTTCTCTGGCATGATGAAGTGCAGCAGGGACCAGAGCTCCTTGAGTGAGTTCTGAAGTGGGGTGCCAGTGATCAGCAGCCTGTGGTTGGACTTGAAATCAATCAAGGTTTTGTACAGCAAGGAGTCGTCGTTTTTCAACCGATGGGCTTCGTCCACGCCCAGAAAGGCCCAGTTAATGCTTCCCAAAACAGTCTGCAGGGAGAGAAGGAAAAAACACAGGCCCCAAGGAGATGCTGGGTCAGACAGGCCCCACCACCTTGCACATGTGTCTCCCTCCAAGGCAGGAAGCCCTGCAGCATGTCCCGCCCAGGGTGTCCCTGTGGCTGCACCCTCACAGGATTTTCTTGCTAATTTGGGGACCAGGGTGCCTTCCCAGAAAGGAAAAGGTGAAAATCAGCCATGCTGTACAACACTCTGCTGCATCTCAATATCCTGAAGCAAGGACACCTATCCTCATCCTCCTTTGCTTTACCCAGAAAGCACAGTCCTTCCCCAGCTCTTTACTCCCCCCTTTCTCCATGCCCTTGGGGCTCTGGGTAACACTAGTCCCACTGGAGCAAGAACAGGATTGCAGTTCAGGTACCTAAAAAGCTCAGGTAATCCAAGAGTTTTTATTTAAATTATTTTTTCTTTTTTAAGCTTTTAGTTTTTTGTAGGACTCAGTGATACACTGACAGGGCTGATGCATATTTCCTAAGCAGACAGATTTCTTGCAGATGTAAATATATAAATACTGCTAACGCTGTGTCCAGAGGTTCAGTCTAACATTTTGTCCTCTTAACAAGCCCAAATTAAACCAGGTAAAAATCCAGGTACTGCTGGATCCTGCCAGATGTCTTACATGTAAAAAGAATAGCACAGCTGTGCAGTACAAGAGTGAAGACACTGCAAAATGTGTCACACGTTCCCACATTTGCTTGCAAATGTGGAAGGAAAAGCAAATAGTGGCTGTAGTTGTCCATCACCACAGGGGGAAGAGGTGAAACCCACTAGCTGAGAACTGGCTTTCTCCTTTGAAAATGAGAGAAAGTCTAAATAAAAACATTCTTGGAGTAATGACTCACCTTATCCTTCAGAAGGATCTCATATGTTGTGATAAGTGCATTGAATTTCAATCTTTTAGACTGAGAATGGATCCACTCATATTCACGTATCTGTGAGGGGAGACAAAAGTTAACTTGAACACGTTATCAGAAGGAAAGAGTTACCAATCGTTATTTTAGTGTAGCTGTAAGCCAGACACTCCAACCAACTCCAAACCCCTGTTGTGCCATTTGATGAGCTCAAGATGCCCAAGGAACAATTTGTTTTAGTGCACACATGGTTCAACTTGCATAGGTAACAAAATAAGGTTTAACTTGCTGTTGTGACACTAATGAACACATCACCTCACTGCATACACCACTGCAGTCCCTGCACTTGTGTGTCCCATTGTCTGAATAGTCCCAAACACTAAAGACAAGCGTTTTACACTGCTGGACTTCTCACTGCATGTTTTATCCAGATCAGTACTGGCTCTGAGAGAAGCCTCACTCACTCCTGCACTCACTCCAAGAGGCAAAATAAAGCAGAAAATTCCCTGTAGCGGGGATTTACACCCACACACTCAGCCCCACCAGCTCCAGCTGCCTGCAGTGCTGCCAGCACTGTCCACCAGCCTCTCGAGCTGTGTGTCACACACATCACACACGAGCTGCTGCTGTGCACCCAGTGCTTCTGCCTGAGCCCTCACCCTTTGCTCTCTGATTACACACCATGTTCCTGCTCATGAGGTCTCCAATGTAAACCACCACGTTTATCTCGGGTGCCCACACTTCAAACTCCCTCTGCCAGGAGGTGAGGGTGGACAGGGGCACGACCACCAGGAAAGGGCCATAGAGCTGGTGCTGATGGAACAGGTATGACAGGAATGATATTGTCTGAATGGTCTTGCCCAGTCCCATTTCATCAGCCAGGATCACGCTGTTGTTCCTGAGGAAGAGGAGAACAAACAAAAATGCTGTCTGAGTGCATGTTTCTGCCACTACTTGTTGCCCCATGTTTCTCTTCACAGAGAAAAGCAAGGCATGATTCTTCCCAAGAATATTTCTGGGATTCACGTTCTCTGAACCTCAGAGAAAGAAAACACAATTCTTACCATTTGCTGTGCCTGTGTTTGTGCCAAAGTAGAATGCAATATGGAGATTGTTTCCCCAGAGTGATGGTGTTTTGTTTCCTTGGCCTATCAGGGCCTATCAGTGTGTGTGTGTGTGTCAGGACTGTGGGCTGACAGTCACCAGATTCAGTGCAGTTGTGTGCAGAATTGAGTGCTTGGAAGATTCAGTTTAGATGTAATGTAATATAGTATAGAATAATACAGTATAATAAAGTAATTAATTAGCCTTCTGATAAGATGGAGTCAGATGCAATCATTTCTCTCTCCCCTAGTTGGGTCTCACAGCACAGCTATAACTACTAATTTACTGTGCTCCACATGAACAGCAATCCACAACAAGGACAGAGAGGGGCAGTGCAAAAACAGCTATTTGAACACTTCTAAGTGGATCTCAGGGACAGCCAGACTGAACATGGCACAATAATGTCCAAAAATTAACTATGATGACTCCAAACTGGAGGAAAACAGGCAAAGGCAGAGGGGAATCAGTGGCCTAATTTTAGAAGGACATCTCCCAAAGACTTCAATGAGTATATAAGCACACTGAGCCAGAAACCATTTTTTTCCCATTAAGTCAATGGAAATCTAAGGCTTATATGTACCAGGCTCAGCCAAATCCATCATGTGAACAGGCCCAGACAGGGAAAATGCTTTTTGTTTTCACACAAGGTTTCTTAAGTTCATGCTTTAGGTAGCTCCTGCTTGCAGTGTCTGCGATGCAGCTGGGCACGATAACATTTGAAATCCTCCAAGCTGCAGAAGGAGGGTAGGTAAAGACCTCACTTGAAAGGGAGCTGTGCCAGCTCCTTCAGGGACAAAAAAGGCATGGAATGAACATGCCAGGCTGTGCACATACTTGCACCAGGAGTGAGCCAGCCAGTTGAGGCCCTCCAGCTGGTAATCGCGCAGCTCCAGGTTCTCCCCGCCGATGTACGAGGGCTGCTTCTTCAAGGCAACAAACCTCGGCCTCTGCTTCAACACCTGAAATAAAATCTGCCTTAAGTCCACTGAAGAGAAAGACAGAACTCTGAGCAGCTGAAAGGCTGAAAATTCAGCAAAGATATTCATGAACTCAGCAAAGAGTGTGTATCTATTCACTGGTTCGAGTGAAGAGAACTTCACCTCCTTCCACATTTTCCTAGCCAGTGCCTGTGTCTGCATTTCTTGTGATGTGCCTGCTGCCCTCTGGTTTATGATCAGGGCTCTGAGTCCCCCAGGAGTGTAGTAAGCTGCACAAAGTACATAGGAGTCAGAACAAGCTCCACTTCCTTCTTTGTCCTCTTTTGGTTTTTCTCCCATTATTTCTGTCCCTCTCCTTCACTGTATCAGCATCTTGCAGGCTTCCTCTTTTCCCAGGTGTGCTGTTTTTTCATCCAACTGATATTAAAACTGCTGCAGCTCCTTCTGAGAAGGAAGCACTTTGCAAGGATTAATTAAGCCTCCCACTCCCCAGGGGGACATAACGTTCTCACTGTGCACAGAGTAAATGAAACTCAAAGGGCTTCACATCTCTGCTTGAAGTGCAATACAAGAACAGCAAACAACCCTTCAAACGCAGGTGGGAGGATGGGAAAAATGTTCTCTGACATTTATCCTGACAAAACTTCACGTTCCCACTGCTTGCATCTTCCCCCAGCCTGGAGGAGCCCAGCAAAGGAGGGAAGCCATCAAACCTTGCAGTCACGGGTGGGAATGGTCTTGGAGTTGTTCCTGCTGTTGAAGCTGTCAATGCAGTGCTGGAATTTCTTGCTGATCAGAGCCTCATCTTCCCAGCTGCACTCAGCATAGGGCAGCCCCATCCACTTGCACAGGTATTCGGGGTCATTCGAGGATGTTTTGCGACTGTTTGCTGTAAAATATGCAAAAATAGCCCAAACCTCAGCACCTGTAGCTGAGCAGCTGAACCACAAGCATGGTTCACAGGCTGAACTGCCCAGACAGCCACAAAACAGGTTCTTGGCTCATAGCAAAAGTGTAGAGAGACCAAAAAAAATGTGCCTTTACCTGGGAAATCTGAATGTCCCGTGGCAGACTTGCTGGTCTTCACAGCTGTGTTGGGAGAGAGAAGAGAAGGGAGGGTTGGGATGCTGGCAGCCAGCAGAGGGAGCAGGGCAGGCCATCACTGCCTCACGCCCACGTTTTTACAGGAATTGTATTGGAAATAGCTTACACAGCTCTCCAAGCCAATTCCCAAAGCAACTGGGCGTTGGCGCCTCTGACTGACATGACTGTGATATTACCAAAGTGCTCAGTAAGTTCTGGTTTTATTTTTATTAATTAATCATGAAAATCTCGCCCCTGAGCTGCCTTGCAGCCTAACCACATCCTCAACCACACCACAGAAAGGAGACCTCACAAAAGCCAGGCCCATGCTGCTGCTTTGGAAACAAACGTCTTGCATCCAAAGGGCTACAAAGGGAGACAAAGAAATTCAGCAGCAACAATTTCAGCAACCTGTGGGAAACTACTGTGTCATCCCATACTCCAGGTAAGGAAAGTCCCTGATTTGTATTGCTTGTATACAAGAACAAATACAAATCTGTAAACCTGGATTTCTACTGGCCAAATTCCTAAATTTCACACAATGAAATACAGTAAACACCATGGGGTTTTCTTCAGGGATACTGGAGGACAGGGAAGAAGAGAGAGCTGCACACTCATTCTGCTGTCACATGGAATAAAGTTCCCATTCCTACCTCACCCCTTTACCAAAGTCTTGGCTCCACTTACCTATTACCCTCTCCACTATTTGATACTGTTTGTTTAGCTCTGAAGCCAGCTCTTGTTGGCAGTTGAAATATTCTACATCTTCAGGTGATACCTTGCCCAACCTAGATGCAAAATAATTCAAAATAAAACAAGAAAACACTATAATGCTTCTGTCATAGTGCTCATGGATGTTGCATATAGAAAATCTACCTTCCTATATGGTTCTGTCATTCAGACAAGTCACAGAGGCAAATTAATGTTATATGACATGTTTCTTAAATTTCCTAAAATTGTAAATTATTGCTGAGAAGCAAATGTCATAGATGTTCAGATTGTCTCCCTGTTAAATGCTGCCTTATTCTGATGCAAGAATCAGTCTCAAAACAGGAACCAAATGGAGATGGAAGCTGCTACTCCAGCTTTAGCACTTTGGAAAGGCACTGTAGCTCCCCTTATAGTTCCTGGGGAAGCTGGACATAAACTGATGCAAAAACTTGCACACAGAGAAGCCCATAATTAACAAGGGTTAATAAGGCTGCAAGGTCTCACAGCACCTCCTGGGCCAGGTGAGTCTGTGCACCATTTACTGCCTGTCAGCCTTCCCAATTCTTAAGCCTAGGAAATAGCAATAGTGTGGATTTCATGCCTTGTCCTCTCTATTTTCCAGCCATCCACACCACAGATATCATTTCTGTGGGAGGGGATGTTCCTCAGCAGGCAAAGAGAGACCAGACTGCACATGAAACACACTTTGTAGGAAGAAATGAAACATTTTCAGTCACGACTTCTCAAACCTCAGGCTCAAAACAACTTGCCCAAGGCCAAATCACTGCTTGAAGTGAAGCCTACCATTGCTTGATCTCCTCCTCTTTCTTCTTGAAGTTCTCCAGCTTTTTCAGGCCCTTCACTTTCTGCTGCTGCAGGGACTCCTCACTCTCCCACGTGCTGTGGATGTATGACCAGCCCTTCCACTTGATCAGGTACTGAACCTCCCCCTCGTCCTTCTCGGGGTCGAAGTTGGCGCTGGGGTTGCCGTTGGCCTCAGTCACGTACACGGTGGTGGAAGCTCCGATGGCTGCAAGAGACACCAGCCTGCATTTGGTACCCTCCTGACCCACCCCTGGGCATCAGCTGCATTACACAAAGTTACCATTCTAATACATCTTTTGTGGGAGCACAAAGAGTACCCAAAAGATTCTGCAAATCTATAAGGCAGGCACACAGAAGCTGTCCGCGCAACAGAATATTTTTAAATCTGTCACAAGTAGCTTTTCTTTAAGTATAATTCAAAGGCCTCTTGAAAGTATTCACAACCATTCAGTTTTACAAAAAACATTTTTGTAAGGCTTTGAGAAGAAAACATTGGCTTTATTTTCATTATGGCTTTGTCAATGGGGCTATGAAAACTGACTCTCTTAGATCTGTTTTATATTTCAAAGCAGAGAAAAGCAGGAATTGCAGAACAATGGCTGCATCTTTAAAATGTGTGTAGGCTAAATGAAAGCTGATGAGTACATAAACTATAGACATTTGAGAATTTTAAATATTATATGTTACAAAAACTATTACATATTACAAGATGTAACTAAGAGGCATAGAGGAAAAGATGAAAAGCACTGAAACAACCCTTGGCCCCACTTTAAAGTTGTAAAAGCATTGCACCAGTTCAAGAGAAACAAAGGCTTCTTCCAGAGCCACGCACCTCCCTTTTTTCCAAGCCTGATGTCCAAGACTTTCTCAATAGTTTCACTGTTGTCTTGTTGTTCATCAGCTCCTTCCCCAGTCATCTCTATCAGGTCATCAGAATCCGTCTCGAAATCATCATCCTCTTTGTAGCTGAGTAAGATCAAAACCAAACTGATATAAAACCCTTGACTCTTCCCAGCCCACCAACACAGAGAATGGCTCAAACTGGAGCAGCTTCTCCAGCATTTATGTTGTGGTTCAAGTGCATGTTCAGCACACACATGTCTCAAGCATTCAGTATTTTTCCCCATGACACCCAGATAGCTACACTTTACCAGACTAATCCTCGATCTTGCCCATATAGTTTTTCTGACCATGGCCAACATCAGGTGATTCATTTGGATGGCTCTTTGCAAGACCCTTATTGGGACTGCCTGAAAGGTGAGAAGATTGGGGGAATGGATAAAGGTTTACTCCACCCTGGCTCAACACACTGTCCCCAGTCACCCTCATTGGTCCAGTCCAGCACAGTTGCTCCCTTTTGCTCATTTCCATCTATTATTTGCAATTATCAATCTCATCTGAGGGTGCTTTAGAAATATGCAAACCTCCTCATGTTTCTCTTAGGAGGGACTGGTAAACATTCCCTCCTTCACAGATGGCAAAATGAGACAAACCCTGGATGTGCCCAGCAGGAACCTGTCCAAGGAGCCACACCTCAGCCACAGGTCCCTGCAGGACCACACAGGAATCAGGGCCCCCTTCCCCAGCCAGCTCTCACCCCAAACCAACCCCACACTTCTTCACACCTGACGTTTTTGGCTGCTCTTCGCCGAGTTTGTCTCTTGGGGGTCTCATCGTCTTCATCATCATCATCATCTTCAGACGAGTCTGGTTTCTTCCTCTTCCCACGCTGGATTTTGTGTGGCTTTTTAACACCAGTTTTGGCCACTGTTCTAAAATAAGAGTTAATAAAGCCATAATGCAGCATGGTTTATGTAAATATCCACTTTAATAAGTCTTTAAGGAAGCACGGATCTCAAATATTAGACTCCTAAGGGATTTAATCTGCTCTATCATGAAAACCACTCTAGGGCTCACTGGAGCATGAGATGGGGAGATGAGGGAATAACTAGGCCCTAGGTTTACTAGGTGACAAACAAAGGTAATATTGCACAGAAGATTCATTAGTGACAAATAGGGATTTCCTCTCCACACAGCACAGGCAGAAAAAGAGACTGAACCAACCATTCCTTACCTCCTCTGGACAGGTCTTCTTGCTTTAATTTTCTTCGGTTCAGGCTCACTCTCTCCACTGGTGCCTTGCTCCCCTCCATCTTCATCCTCTTCTCCAGCAGACACTTCTCTTTTCCATTTAATTCTGGGGTCAGAAATGTAGGTCATTCAGGGCAACAATATTTCTACATGAGCTCTTGGAGCCCAGAAAATGGAACAAGACTCCTGCCATGGAAATTCTCCTGCCAATTTAAGTTTCCAAGTGTGAAGCCAAGTCACACTGTACATTAGTAGAAGGAAGCATGCTCTCTGGGGACAACTAGGAACAAAGCTGCAGCTCCAAAATGCCTTTTGGAGGAGCCTCTCCTCTCTCCAAGAGGACATGGAGGATCCACAAGGATCACTGCCCTTGCCCAGGAGAGGTCCATCCTAACACAGTCCTCCCTGTGCTTTATCAACTTCCCTCCTGCACTGATGGGAACAACTAAATGAAGAGTTAAAAGACCAGATGCAGGAGAAAGCAAGCAGGATGATGTGGCTCTGTTTAGATTTTCTCCATCAGACAGCTCACAGTTCCCTACTCCACTTTAGTGTACGGAAAAACTAGAAAGCACTTATTAGATAGGAAAAGGCAGTAAAATATGACTGCAAGTGAACTCAAGTTATGGTGCTTAGACATCAAGAACATTCTTTATGGAAGTTCTTTTGTTTTAACAGGGGGTTATAAAAGATAAAAGAAAATAATAATTTGGTATTTTATTCTCAGTTAATCAAAAAGGTGGGAGGAGAAGGGATTAAACTGTTTTAAGTGTCTCTGAAGGAGAATCAGTAATGTGATGGAAAAGTGAAAGACTGACAACAGAAAGTGAATCTGACTCATTCAGATTCCATCACAGGCACAGCAGGAACATACAAACAAAGGTTGGAAAATTGTATCCATCTATAGATTCATAGTCATACTTCAATTTTAGTAAACCAAAGTATTATTAAAATATTTATTTTACAAGCTCACCATGCTGACAACTCCCATCAAACAATCTAATGCACTTCTGTTCTGAGAAATAAACCAAAGCATCACCACTCAAAACCCTTTCCTTAGAAACTTACTTTCTTTTCAACTGCTTCTGGCGTCTTCTTTTTGGGCTCTCATTTTCAGACTCGCTACTTGCCTTTAATTGAAAAGAAAGAAAATCAAGTTGTAGGCTTCACTGTGGACTGGCTCCTCAAGGATGCCAGTGAAACACGTGCTGGTGGGTCCTTTCCCTGCAGCCTGAAGGACACTGGTGCAGAGCAGCTGCCTCCCAGCACAGCCACCTCAGCTGCTCAGTCCCGCTGCTCTGCTCTCAGTGTGAAGAAGAAAACCCTGCAGGAAGCCTGGGGAGCTCTACAACATCACCTAACTTGAAGTGCCTGAGCTCAGGAGCCATGCAGCCCCCAGCACCAACCCCCAGTGCCCCACAGACACCATGGCAGCAGCAGCCAGGCAGACCTGCAGTGTGTGCAACACCCCAGGGATTGCAAACCCACGGGTGAACTTATCCCGACAATTGCACTGTGATCTCTGCCTTCATTGCACAAACTTCCTACGAGGAATGAAATAAAAATGTTGTTGTAGACAGGCAATAATCTCATCAAAAGTATACTTGTCTTGCTGTTGGGTTTCTTCTCCCACAGCAAGTCACCAAGGACCTTACTGGGTCAGAGCTGTGTCCTGCTGCTTTCCTTCCTCCTAGTTCTACAGCCTCCACCAGTGAAGTCTCTTTGGATAAATATATCTAGAGCTATTCTAACTGCTTGCTGTACTATTCTAAAAGTGGGCGTCACGAATTCCCACAGACCAGGATATCTAAAATAATCTCTTTATGCTGGTTGCACACAACCCCATTTTCATAAAAACTAGTCAACCATGAAAACAGATCACCACACAGATAACGTGACTTCTCCTTAGCCTCCCCCAGAAAACACAAATAGGCAGGGACAAAACTGAAGAAACCCATGTGAGATTTCTAAAGAAGTATTGAAATGACAGAAGCAGCCTCCAAGATTGCTTGCTCCACACACTTACTGGAAATCTTCCACTTCTAGCTGCTTTTTGCCACAGTATTCAGCTTTGGCTCCAGGTACTGTCTGTCCATCACTATGGGTAGCACAGTTTGCACTGCCCTCCTGGACACAGCTGTGCACACAAGGACCTTGTGGAATGGTGTGAGCTGCAACACGCGTCCTTCATTCCCATTTTCCAGCTTTCCTTCCACCCATAGAAACTTCTGTCTCACTTGCATCAGTGAATCCACTAAAATACATTAAAATACTGGATGCCACGTCTGACCATGAGCTTTCCTGGATGTGGTGTCAGATTTGCATGTGGCACAATAACAGCTTTTGCACCATATCCTACTACAAACACGTGTTCATCCACCTGTTTCAGGGCCCTGCATGAAATTCCTGTCTCATTTGCCAGCCATGAAGCAAGTGCCTGGCAAACACCATGGAGAGCCCTACCTACCCTTGCAACACAAGCCAAGCATTCCACAGGTTTCAGTTTTGACACACAAAATTTAAAAGTCCTCAGTTTTCCTTTTCTCTTTTAATCTCTTATCCACTTTCTGAAGCTTTTCCACTCCAATCATTTGGCATGATTTTAACAGCTGCCCCTCAGTGCTCATTTACTTTTGCTGCCTTTTGGCAAGCCACAGGTAAAGAGAGGTGGATTTCTCTTCTGCTCTGCGTCAGAGATCACACTGGGAGAAAACCAAATACAACCTTAAGCTCTTTGAAATTAACTCCACTATTGTGCCAAAATCCCATTTTCCAAGTTTCTAGTGTCTAATGTCTGTACTCTCCCCCTGCTCTGTCACTTGTCTCTACAAAGCTGATGATTATCTCTAAATGACTCGACTTTTCCTCCCCTCTTCCACCTTGAAAAATGTAACTTGTGACTGCAGCTCAGCCACCTTCTCTTACATATTTCAAAGACAGCATTGTCTGTTTCGGATGCATGTCAAGCCCAGCCCTATCTCCTCTGACACAGCCAGTCCCCAGCTTGAGTCTTCTGCCTGCCTTGTGCTCCCACATCCTCCCCACCCCAGAATGGAGTAAATTCCTTGTTTAAGGAAGCACAGAGGACAGCCAGAGAGCCAGGCTATGCCAGGTGCAGAGCGTGCACCTGAGGCCCTGTCTGCCCACCACCAGCACCAGAACACACTGGTTGGGAAATCACAGGCAACTTGCATTTTTGTAATGTCACCTCCCCGAATGACACAAGCTAGACTGGCAAAGTCCATCCCCAGTCCCAGTGGGGTTTTTGTCAGCCCAGCACGAGATGCTGGGGTCACACTGCTCGCTCCAGAGCCCAAGTGCCAGTGCTGCCCTGCTGGGGTGCTGCTGCTGTGGCCAAGGGGAAAGACAAGCCTGGCTCCTCCTTGTCAAAATGTGCCCACAACTTATTCCTGCGCCACTGCTCTGAGCTGGACAAGGATCTGGCCTCTTACAATTTCCTCATCTCCAGCTGAAGGGATCAGCCTTCCCTCTGCATGCCTCACTGACTCCTCCCATCAGTTCTTTCCTTCTCCCAGCACATAAAGTGCACACACTTTTACCAGATTAATTGCACTGTATTTTGCCATGGAGCAACACTGAACAAACATAATGATGTTTGCATGTAGCACCAAGCAGAGCAACACAGAGCAATTCAAAGTGCTGCTCCTATAGATTATCCAGGACTGTCCTTGCTATTAGCCCAGGTTGGGAGAAATGGAGATTCCAGGCCATTGGACAGCAGGTCCAGGTGAGCCTCTGGAGCTCACTTTAGGAAAGATAATGACTTGCTTAAACAGAGCCTAAAGTATTTCAGACTAAAGTCAAAGTGAGGATTTGCTCATTTAAGAGGCCAAACTCCAGTGCTCCAGAAAAGCTGGAGAATCTCAGCTAACCAGGTTAGTTTTATGTCTGCTGAGCTTCTCTTTCCCAGTGAGACCAGTAGTGTTTAAATTTTCAGCAAATACATGAGGCAAAGCATTGACCAAAATGCAAATGAGCAGATTTTTTTCCAATAAGAAAACCAGCTGTATTTTTAGAATACACTGGTGCATGACTTCTGGCCTCTCTCTGACAGAAAAAAATACGCTGACATTTGTCACCAATTTCAATCTGAAACTATTCTTTTTATAGTAAAAAGACTGTGTCTGGTTGGGGCACATTGATTTCTCAACTGCCCCAGAATCACAGAATCATGGAATGATAAAAAGGTTTGAGTTGGAAGGGACCTTAAAGGTCATTCAGTTCCAACCCCCTGCCATGGGCAGGGACAGCTTCCACTAGACCAGGCTGCTCAGAGTCCCATCCAACGTGGCCTTGGACACTTCCAGGGATGTGGAAGTGGGCACCCTGTGTCAGGGTCTCACCACCCTCACAGGGCAGAATTTCTTTTATATATCTAACCTAAATCTCCCCCATTTCAATTTAAATACTCTGAAAGGCACCTGGTTCTGCACACGTCACATCCCCTGGCTAAAACCTGAAGCTGATTTATGAACTGCAAAGAAAATGGGGAAGTAGTGTTTTTACTAAAAAACTCACACCTTCTCTTGTTCCTGGAGACAGCTCTGGGCCTCTGAGCAGATCTGTGCTCCTATGAGCAGATCTGTGCTCCTATGCAAAGCTGCACTTTTGCTTCCCCAATGGCTCAGCCCATGCCTGGATATTGGTCACGAGTTATCACCCTCCCTGATCACACCTCAGACACCTACACAATGAACCCAGAAATCCTCAGAAGGCAACCATGTCTAACACACAAATAACCCTACCCAGAGTGCTGCTCTCAGAGGACACAGTGATTGAGCAGGGCTCCAAAACCTGAATCACCTCCACCTCTGTGCAGGTGAGTCATGGGGCAGCACAGGGAGCTGGGATGGCTCATCCACCCTTGCTCTGGTCTCTGAGCCTGCCACGCTGCCTGCACCATGCTCTTTGCTAATCTGCAGAGAAGCATTAGGGAAGAAAGCAATTATAAGCCCCCAGACACTGTGCTGGAAGTCCCAAGCAGCAAGCAAGAGGTGCAGGTCACTGGAGAGAGGATTAACCCTGTGAAGGCAAAAAGCACCTTCAGATGTGCCTTGGGTTTCTGCCCCCTCCAGCAGCAGCAAGGAGTGCTCAGCACCACACAGGCTTGAGCTGTGCTATCTCCTCTCTCTTGGTGTCTTCCAAAAGCAAGGCTTTCCATCTTCTCCTGCTCTCTGCGAGGCCCCAGCACTGTGCTCTGACAGGTCACACCCTCCAACAGACTCTGCTGCAGATGGGAGCTGCCCTGTGGGGACCAGTCAGTGTTGCTTTGGGGAGAGAGGGTTGAGGGTATGCTCCATTTTTTTTTATTTCAGCTGTTTCACAGAAGTTGCAGTGATGAGGGTCATTTGGAGGACCTTTGGGGTGTTTTTTTTTTATTTTACAATATTTTGTGGTATAGCAAAGTTTTTGCATCTCAGATTTTTAATTTTTTTTTAATTTTACCTTAAGTAGTAGGAAATAAAGATATTGAAAAAGAAAACAACATTTGCAAAACCACGTAATATTGTAAAACAAAAAAAGAAGGGACTTACCTGTGCCCCTAAGAGGGGGGGAGTGGAGCTCTGGGGTGGGTGTGAAGTCGCCGGCACAGTGCATGCCGGGGCATCGCACAGAGGGGCCCAGCCTCTGCCAACGTGAAAAGGAAAACAAAAGCTACGTCAATGGTGCACCCCGAGCTCCTTCCTGAGCTCTGCTCTGCAGGACAGCCAGCACAGGAGTCTGGGGGGCAGCTGGTGGCACTGGGGTGCCACCAAGGCTCAGCAATAACACACCAGAGCAAGGAGCTGGAGACCTGTGTGTCACCCCTAGAGCATCTGAACACACATCTTGGTGGTGAAGCACAAACAGCCTGAGTCAAACAGCACCACTGGGCTCCTGCTCTGCTCAAAGTCTGCTGCTTATCTACAGATTCCCAGCCCCAAGCTCTCCACAGATGCCTCTCTCTGGTTCTCCTTCCCCTCTGCTATAGCTACTCGACCTTCCTGAAGACCAGCAGCTGAAATGCTCCATGTAGAAAACCTGTCAGATGCAAATGAAGGCGGAACCTGATTTCTACATCTTCAGGAAAAACCCAACAGTGTTCTGAAACAGGAACAATTTGAAGGATTGGCTGCCAGGCTCTGACCACTGTCACCTTCAACTGAAGCATAAAAGACTCCCCAATGTTCAAAGAAAAGTGATGGGTCATAAAGCTGCACACACACAAATGCATTTATTAGTGGGATCCATTCCAGGACGGGCAATAATGACTGTTTGTTGCTACGAGGTGTTTCTGGGAACTTTCCTTTATTCCTGGTTGGATTTGTGTTGCATTTTGGTCTCATTCTGTTTTTTTTAATTACACAGATTCCTCTCCAGGATGTTCCTACAGCAGAGCAGGACTTGCATTATGCCCCATGGCAGCAATCAGATCAGTGCATGCAGATCTCAGCCCAGGCAGTGTCCGGCTCACTCCAGAGGTCTCAGGCCAAGGATCCAGCTGCAGGATCAGGACCTCACCTGTGAGCTCCAACATCCATGCACCAAACTGGGACTCAGTGTTTACAAGGCAAAGCATTTGAGACCTCCCTTTCCTCTTTGGGTTTGGTTGGTTTTATATGTTCAGTAATCCCTCATCCTTTTTTTTTCCTTACCTCATCTTTTATATTAAATCGTGACGGTTCTTGTCTGCTTCGGTTTGACCTCCTAACCCCATAAACATCAGGATATTCTTCCCACATCTGCAAAATAAACAGACCATCAGAAGGCCTGCTTCACCCCAGTTATTTTTGACATTTTAGAGAAGTTTGATGGTGGCTTAAAAAAAATCAACCAAAAACCAGTAGACGGACAGTTTAAAAAACTGGCTGGAAAGATTATTATTCCTTTGGGATATTTGACACCTTTCTAAAGTGGCATGTGTTATCTCAGTGTTTTCTCTACAGTGGTCATCTTTCCACTGAGGCACAAATCACTCTCCAGCTCCCTCAGGCTGAAGGACAGAGTGTTGAGGTAACCAGCCCTCTGCAGCACTGGTGCCAAAGGAATGGAGGCAACACCTTGGACATGGAATGAACAGACTTAACAACTCAACAGGGCAATTCTCTGTCACTAACAGCTTCCAGCACAATTCCTTTCCTGGTGAAAAGCCCCACCAGCTGCCTGGAGACATGGCCAGCTGCAGCTTCAAAGGTGAATTCTGTGGCCCAGTCTGGATGGCAAATGGAGCAAGATACCCTGTCATTTGGCAAGGCAAGGCAGTGGCCACTGGTTCCTCTCCCGAATGCACTGATGGCAATGTGGTTTGGCAGTGCAGGACACATGGATGTGCAGAGGCGACTGCTGGCAATGGTTGTGCTCTTTGCTGTAAAACGAGGCCCTCACCAGTTCAATACACTGTGTATAAGAGCATGCAATCGTTCTTGTGGATGGGCAGGAGAAGGGGACACAAAAATGGATGCCCTGAGGGGCATGAATGCAGAGCTGTGTTGATGACACAGGACACAAGAGTTACAGGGCAGACACAAACCACCACCATGCCCCTAAAATTCCTACACCAGCAATTCCTCTCTACATGAGCAGAGCTCTTAGTTCTCTACATCTATGCATTTCCTTCTGATTCTCTCTCTCTCCAATCCTCAAACACCTCTGCAAGCCACTGGCAGGGAAAGGAAATCAAACTACGCTGCCAGATGCAGCAGTGATGGGATTGAGAGTACGAGGCTGCAGCCCAGCAATTTTTCTGCCTCTGTTAAAGGAGAATAAACCCTCAAATTTAATGCTCCCCCCACAAACCATGTGAAGAACTTGTCTTTTCATCTATTAAATGGCATGGGTTTTAAACGTGGGAGCAACTTCCATGACAAATCTTAATAGCACCTAACGCAGATTAACCTCGCCTTCATGGGTGTATCTAGGCAAATACCAAATAAACAATAATAATTAATTGCATTGGTTATTCAAGGGGAAGATGTATCAACATGCCTAGGTTAGACCTAGCTAAGGAAGACACCCATTAACAGAGAAATTAAGGAAGGGAGAGGCTTTCTTATTAGAGGGTGTCCTGACCTTTTCATGTTTCACCCATGCTAATTATCACCCTGTGTATGGATGCACTTCCTCACAGGATAATGTTAACATTTATTGTTAGGGACATGCTCTTAGAATCCTTCAGAGGGAGAGAACTCTTCCTTTGGTGCCCATTTATCAACAATAAACCACAGATTTTAATATGGTGTTACCACAACTGCCTTATAAACTCATCCTCCCTTGCCAGTCCAAACACTGGAGGATTAAGTCAGCAGCCTGGAGCTTTGTGGGAGGGAGAAGGTGGTAACAAAATCCTTTCTTTCTTCCTGGCAGGTCCATGGGGAGCACAGGCTGGAAGCACTGTCCTTCCTCCTTATCCTTTACACACACAGCACCTTTCTCCATAAAACTCACTCTCAGGAGCAAGCTGTGCCCAGTGCAACCCACGGCTAAGAACAACAGGATGGTTACACACCACAAACAAACAAACAAGTTGACCTAACCAGAATTTTCTCCTTCCAAGCAAACTCAGTTCACTGAGTTCCTGTCTCCAAATGGTATTTGGGCTCCTCTTTCTCACCTCACACTGCCCTGTGTTAGTCAGGTGCCTCCATCCCTCAGGTAAAGCAGGTACCTGAGGTGCAGCTTCTGCCCTGGGGGATGCAGAGGGATACCATGAGCAGTAACATCCACAATCCCCTTTCCTGCTGGACAGTAAGTGGAGGGAAAACCTGACTACCTGAGGGGTATAGCTAGGGAGGAACTGGAAAGGTGCAGGAGAAAAAAAACCACAACAAACAAGCACTGTCCTGTTCTGGACTTAATAAATAATGGAAGTTTTTTTTTTTCCCTATGCTTTTTTGAGAGGAAGAGTGATATAAAAAAAAAAACAAAGTGGTTCAAACTTCAAACCTTCTTCCTGCGTATTTATCACATGAGGAGGCTTTATTGCTTCTCAGGAGAGACAGAATAGAGGAGTGGAAAAACAGAGGGAGAGGATGAAATGAAAAGATCATGTACTGATGACAGGCACCTGCCTCTCATTCACACCAGTCACCATCTACTAGGCAATCCAGGGGTTGTTCCACAAACACAGCAGCTCCTGCTCTCAAGGGTGACAGCAGCAGGGCTCCAGCACACAGCCCAAACAGCCCCTGGGGACACTGGAGGTCAGAGGCTATTTGGCCCAGGTGCAAAGTTGGCCAGGAAGTTGGGCACAGCTTCACTGAGGTCCTGCTGCCTGACCTTCCGTGCTGGGGACAGGAGTAACGTGTCCGTGCAGAGCAGCAGGGGTAATACCTTTTTAACATCTGCTATCCTTTCCTTCTTAGAGGCTGGTTTTTCTTTGGTTTCAGGAGGGGTCTGCTGGGATTTGGAACCCGTTGATTCACTTTCGGATTCAGACTGACTCTCAGAGGACTCGGAGCTGCTGTTTGACTCGCTGCCCTGCTCACTTTCAGACTGGCTTGCAGAGTCAGAGCCAGAGGCTTCTTCGGATGCCGAGTGACTAATGGTAGAGAAAGAAGAGGTTACATTTTAACTGCACTGACACAGCTGTGAAATACGCAGGGAGCAAACCTGAGACACATCCTGAGCCACAACAACAGGTTTGGAAAAGCCTGAATGCAAGTGTGGACCCTGTGTGTACACCTCACGCTGGCCTTCTGCAGCAGAGGCAATTCCTTCCCAGGATGGCAGTGAACACGGGTGAGAGTGCAGCCCCAAAAATCGCTGCCCAGGACCTCCTGCTCATCACCAGAACAAAAGCCATGGTGGTAGGTGAGGAGAAGCAGCAGCAGCAGCAGCAGCACAGGTTTCACTGGGAGGATCTGGGTGTCTTGGAGCAAGGCAGAGAAAGGCACAGCAGGAGCTGCAGCATCCAGAGACCATCCTCTAATATTAAAGATGAGCAGTTGTTCCAGCACGGCTCTCCACTGCATCCTAGTGTGGCCAGTGGTTCCAAATAAATCTGCTATCTGCTTTCTGGAAGAGGCCAGTAGCAAAACCACTATACCCATAACACCATGAATGATATTCAATGTAATGTTTTTTAAAAAGAATTAATGAAGCAACAGGGCAGAAGAAAGAAGCTTATATGGACTTGTGGCTGGGGCAGCTCCCCTTTAAAGGATTACACCAGTGCTGTGCAGACTGCATTTCTCAAGCCAATAATGGAAGAGCAGAACACAAAGTAGGTGTAGTTCCCCCATTTATTTTTTTTTATTTTTATATAAAAATGGGTTAACACCCAGTGTATCCCCTTAAATAAAAGCTCCTCAACAAAACAATGAGAGGCCAAACTATTTCAGGTGGCCAAAATATTCAAATATCTTTGCCCAATCACTCCAAACATATATATTTTTTATTTTAAGATCCAAAAAAACCAAACTGAAATCTTGGGACACCTTACCACACGTGCACTGGCAAGGCAGCATTCAAACCCCACTGCCACAAACAAAAACACAATGATGACGCCACAAACTTTTGGAATAAGGAGCACCCCTTTCCCAGTCAGCTTTCCACTGGCAGTCGGATGTGTTATGATATTAAAATATTCACTTAAGTAGAACACTGTGAAAGAAGAGTCAGGAAAACTTTCCAGAGGGATTGAACAGAATTTTTATTTTCTTTTTCTACTTTCGTACAAAAGTGACAAAGCACATGAAAGGCTTTGCTCAGATTTCATGATTCAAGGGAGAAACAATACAAATAAAAATTAAAAAAAAAAAAAAAAAAAAAAAAAAAAAAAAAAAAAAAAAAAAAACCAAAAAAAAACCACCACACCAAAAAACCCCAAAACCCAAAACAAAAAAAAGTCTCTTAAGTGGGCTCTGCGCCGCCGCCATTTCGTGACCGCCCCTCCGCCGCCATCTTGCGACCGCGGGGCTGAGGCCGATCCCTGGGATGAGTCCCTGGGATGGAACCCTGGGATGGATCCCCGGGGAAGGGGAACTGTGGGGAGCGCGGCCCTCCCAGACTGAGGGGACACAAACGGAGCCCCTTCCTCAAGGAGCGGGGGCAGCCATCACCTGTGGCTGCTGTTTCACCGTCCCAGCCTAGGTCTGAGGGAGCAGGGTTATCACATTGTGTCCTGCAAGCAGGGCTGGAAATTCAGGTTGAACCACGGCCATCCCAGGCTGCCCTGGCCCTGTGCATGGATGGAGGTTATCCACGAGAACCAAAGGAACAGTGTCCCACTACACCCCTTGCTGTGTGGGCTCTACAACAGTTCCCCCTCTTTGTCCACCACAGCCCTCCATTGCTGCAGCCATGATCCCACCGGTGGTGGTGCCACACACATGACCCATGGTGGTACCACACTGCTCCTGGCACTGGCACTCCAGCAGCTCTGGGGACACATGGTGTCCATGGGCAGGGCTCAGCAGGATGCCATCCCACCGGGCCTCCACAAAGGAATGGGATCTGGAGGCATCCAAACCTCTGCTGTCACAACGTAAGTGGCAACATCAGGCTCTGCTTGAGGCATGTTGGTGTCCTGTGTCCCACAGGGACACACGGAAGAGGAAGACAGTTTTTCCTTCAGTCACATTTCTGAGCAATAGCTGGAATAGGAATTTTAACAGCCCAGGCAGGACTGAAGCCAGACAGCTCTGACAGTATTTGTTTAGAGGCAGAACAGTAATTACTGTCCTCCTCCCACTCTGGAGCTCTTTGTTCCTCAAAGCCTTAAGCTTTATTTCAAGGACACAGGGACACAGGCTCTCTGCACATTAAGAGCCGTAATTCATGTGCTTTATCCCCAACATTGTCTGAACACTAATTCTTTTTTTCAGGCTGTGAACTGTGCCATCTGAAAAGAGGGAGACTTCTCTGGTGGCATACACATCTGTATGTGCAGATATTTCCCCGCACACCTGCTTCCCCTACTAAGGAAAGAAACACAGATGAGAAGTGGTTATGTCCTTTTGAAGGCTGTTGCAAATAATTTTTTTCTTTTTTTTATTAAGGAACAACCTGTTATTGAGGCGAAATATATGTTTATCTTCTTTTCTATGTTGATCAGATTAAAAAAATAACTGAAAGGCCCGTTTTCATAAAAGAATCCTTTCTAACTGTCACTGGTACAATCAGGAAGCATTTCTACCTGCCAACAGAATATAATGTATTAGCAACATTAGATGTCAAATCAGGCCTAACACTGTATATACCTAGAGACCTAAGTCCTCTTTTCAGAAGTTATTTCTGTAATTTGTCCTGGTTTAATACCCCTGAGTTAGCATCCAAACAAGACCTACTTCCAATTAAACTAAAAGTAAGAAATAAGCTATAATTATTTGTCACAAAAATCACAATTCAGCCAGACCACCCTCCTCCAAAAACACCCATGAACATGAAAAGAAAGCAACAGATGGACCACTGGTAATTTCTTTGAAGAAACTCCTAAAAAAAAGTTGAGATCTACAAAGACTCAGCCAAATACATTCCTCTGGTTTCTAAGCAATACTTTAAGCTATAAGTCTGGTTTAATTAAGAGCCTGCTCCTGACTTGAAGGAGAGCAAAACTAAATCATTCCTTACCAAGAAGGACATGATCCTTCCAAGAAATAAGTAGCTGAAAGGCAGCGATAAAACCCTTTACAGTGAGGCATCTGAGTTTAAAAGGCCATTACCACATGCCTGAAGCCTCCAGACTTTGCATTTAATATTTCACATATGACTTCCTTTTATAGGGGATCATCTTTGCAAAGAGCAAATCATTTTGTAAGTTCTCAGTTAGAAGTAACAGTAGATCTGCTTCCAGAAGGTGTGAGACAGCTGAAAAAATGACCCCAATATGCATTTGTGAAACCAAGAACTGACTGGGGAATGGCTCTAACTGGGACCATTCTGCCCCAGCGTTTAAAATGTGGCTTTTGAGGGACAGAACTTGAATTCAGACAGGGGAATAAAGGAGGATTAATAACCCAACACCCTCCCACAAGCAAAGCTCCTCCCAGCTTTAAGAACTGTTGTGAATGTTTTGAATCTAAACAAGTTTGAATCCCAACAGCAACATTCCACTGGGCTTCGCAATCTCTGCAGGGATTCGGCACCAGCAAAACCACCCTGTGAAGGCTGGAGAAGGGCCTTGGCAGATTATCCCATGGCTGGATAACATCAGGGGCTGGGTGACAGCAGGGACCGTTATATTTAACTCCTGTGCAATGCTGGCCACAGTGTCAGAGTGCTGTGGGTGACACCCAGGTGCACAGCAGCAGCTCACTGACACCAGAATGGCCCGGCAGGTGGCTGGGACACAGCCCCTCCCTGCTCCCATCCCTGCTCACCATGTTCCCAGCACTGGCTGGACCTGCTGGGCTTCCTGATACCGCACCTGGACAGCCCAGAGAAACAGCAGGTCACTACCAGCAGAACCAACCTGAGATTTACTCCAAAGCACAGAGCAGCAAGGCCAGTGCAGGCCACCAACTTAAAACTAGTTAAACAGACCTGTCTTCCTAAAGTGACCTGTACAAACTGTGGGACACACAAGCACAGTGACAAACCACAGAAAGGGCAAACACATCAGCTGAGATGAGGACTGGCTGCTGTTAAACATTTCCTTTGAATATCTGATTTATAAATGTGATGTTTCCTATTGTGAAGAGAAACTACTTACAAGAGCATGTAGTGACAGGACACATGGGAATGGCTTCAAACTGAAAGGAAGTAGGTTTATATTAAATATTAGGAAAAATTCCTTGCTGTGAGCTTGCTGAGGCACTAGAGCAGGTTGCCCTGACAGGTTGTGAACGCCCCATTCCCTAGAAGCATTTGAGGCAGGTTGGATGGGGCTCTGAGGAGCCTGGTCTAGGGGAAGGTGTCCCTCCCTATGGCAGAGGTTGGAATGAGATGATCTTTGAGGTCCCTTCCAACCCAAACCATTCTATGTTTCTATATAAACATATATATGAAATGGCTACATATACTGCAAATACAAACAAGCACCATCAATGTTGGTATGTGCACTCAAGTCACAGGGTAGCTGTAAAAAGGCACTAAACTAAATTTAACCTTTAGGCTAAACAAGCCAGGGAGAGGAACACAAGATGGGTTCTAGTTACAGATCACTAGATAAAGAGAAGATAATATGGGTAGCACAGAGGACTGAACAAATACCACCGTAATCATAGACAAGGCCATAAAGACACTGCACATGGAGTGTGCAGGAGAGCCAAGCAAAGGACAGATTGTGACACTGAATATAAATAAATGCATTCCTAGCTTTTTCAGTTCCCTTGATTTTATTCTGAAAGTCTGCTAAAAAGTGATTGGCGCTTGCTTGTCTCCCAGGGCAAAGATTTTCTGAGTGAGAAGCCTTGAGAAGGGTCATTTGGTGAAAGAGTTTATTTCCTGCAGGGAAAAGTAGAAATGGGGGCAAAGGGAAGGAAGAAAAGTACTCCTGTGCTCCTCTACTCTCCATACCTATGCATGGTACTTTTACACATTGATCTTCGAGCAAGAACTTAAACTAAAATATTCTAAACACAACCAGGCTCCTCATACTGTTTAGGAGTGAGTGTCAAACAACTCTGAATACTCAAAATATGATTTGTCCAAATCTGGGCCAGCTTTAAAGGGGGACAACAAACTCCCGCGGTGATAGGGCTGGCCCTTCCAGATTACCAACAAGTTCTTCAAAGCAGCATAAAAATATTTCCCTAACTTCATTTTATGATCAGCAACTTTTTTTTTCTCCTCTTAAACAGGCACGTGAGAAGCTCTCATGGAGAATCCACCTGTGTCTGCAAACTTCCAGCCTATTCTGGCCACTGCTACTTACCTCAGCACAAGACTCCCAAATGCCAAAGGCAGAGCTAAATATATCCCTCACTGCTCTGCTACAGCTCAGCAAAGCACACTGGGCTATCCTGAATGATACAGACTTTCCAAAAGCTGGTGGGGTTTTTTCCTCCACTAGGAAGACACTGTGTTGTGTTTGCATAAGCAAGCAAAAAGAGCAATTCATTCATGATGGGGAGAGTTGGCTCTCTCCTCTCTGATCTTTAAGCCAGAGGCTGAAAATGCTGGGGATGGTTAGTGGGGACAGAGAAAAAAGGAAAAAAAAAAATCAGCAGAGGGACAAAAGGAGTCAAAACCTGTCTGGTTGATTAAGGAGCACCATTGATAATCTCCAAGGCAGCATCCTTCCCTTTCCCTGCACAGAAAGGGGAGAACAATTGCAGTTCTCAGGGTTTGAAAGGGCCCATCTCTCCCTCGCCGGGAGGCAGCCAAGCATTTCCGAAGCATTTCCGGGCTCCACATCCCACAGCAGCGGGCAGAGCCCCGGCAGCTCCTGGCAGCTCCCAGCTCCTCCTCAGCCCCAGCCAAGGAGAGGAGCAGGAGCCGGGGGTGCAGCCCTTCTTCAGAGAGCAGGCAGGGCTGTCCCTGTGCCCTCCGCCCTTCCCGTTCCAGCCACCGCTGCGCCGTGTCCCCCAGGGACAGCCTGGCTGAGCTCAGCGGCAGCACAAAGGGGACTCTGCACACTGGTGCATCCCATTGGCAAAGGACATGTGGATGCACGAGAGGGGCTGGAGTGTGCACACACAATTAGTACTGAAAAAGTGGGTGCTTCTCCTCTCTTAACATTCGTAAACTTCCTTTAAAACCTCTCAGATTAAAGACATGGACTGTATATGGAAATTTAGGACCCAAACCCCATTAACAGGAACATGATGGTGCAGAAATTCCTTTTTGGTTCCAGGTGACCTGCAGTTCAGAATAAGGGAGCTTGATCTGGCCTAAGGGGGTTATTCCAAGTGAGTCTTAAAAGCTGTTTTAACCAAGAGATTTAAGCCTAAAGTTTTACAGACAGTACATGGCATTCAAATCTCAACTGGTGACAACTCTGCAGTGAAGTACAGAGATTCCTCCCCATGAGAGAGATGCAAACGACTCCTATAATTAACGTATTAGCAATTCTATTAAGTCATCTATACCTAACAGTAACACTTGCAAGAAACATAAATAGTTGCAACACAGCTTTTTCCTAAGGAGTCGGGTGTTCTGGAGTCAGTGGATTCTTGACATTGCAACACCCTTGTTCATAGCTGGGGTAAAGGTTGGTGAGCAGTGAAGTGTTAAGCATCCCATCCCATCCCGTCTGTGGAGCTTGGCAGACTCACTGAACTGAGCCCTGCAAAGATCAAACGCCATGCCAGCACTTCCAGCACAATACCAGAAAGGAATCTGAGATCACTGTTAAAAACTTTTTAACCCTTAACAGTCAAGGCAGGAAAAGCACGTGTAGTACAGAGTAGGTTATCTCAGCCTACAGGTAAATATAATGGAAGGTGAAGACTGAAAATTATAATTTAGCAGCAGTGCTACACAAGCTGTAATGTAAAATGAGCTGCTGCACATTTGGAAAGAATCAGCAAGGTTTGTCTCATTATATCCCAAAGCTACTCCCTGCTCTAAGAAAATGAGGCATTAACAGTGTGACAGACTTACAAAAGCTTCACTGCAAGTCACTAGGGATAAACTTTTTCTCTGGGCTTTTTTTCTATCATTTCAAGTCTCCTCTACAGGCTGTGAAAGTGGGCTTTACATACAAAACAGGACCTACTGAAAGAGCATCTTCACATGGCATTTTAGCACATGTCTATTAATAAAAGCACACCAGAAAGACTGATGTAAGACACCATGTCAGTAGAACAGCACATCCTTTGCTGGAAGGCTGCTTCTATCTAATTATGGTAATCCAGGCCTTCCCCTCCCCCAGTGCTGTGCTGTTTGTATTTATTTTCCTTGAAGGAGAGGAGAGATAAAGCAGAACAGAAGCTTTCTCCAGCCATTATCAGCTCCTTCCTGAGCTGGATTTCAGCTAGAGGCAAGGAGAGATTTAGAAACCTTTTCCATATTTAACATTGCAA
>NW_005054400.1:1976176-1977938 GCF_000277835.1 Geospiza fortis
GACAGTCGTGTGTAACCTGAAACAAGATGGAGTGGATACACACACCTCCAGGTGATGTATCAGGAGATGCAATGACAATGTAACCTGCCAAACCCACCCAAAGCATGTTTAATTGGGCTGTCTCAAGTTCAAAAGCAGCCAGTCCATGGCACCGGAAGCTTCAGTTCAATCCCCAGACTCCTGCTTGCTGTCTCAGGTACTTCACCTGCTCCTCAACACCAGCACTGATAAACCTGAAGTAAGAGATGTCCCAGTAAAAAACTCCTCAGGGACAAGTTTGGCAGCTCACTAACCTGCCAGTGCTATGAGCAACTTTCTGAGGAGTGAAACATGCAAACAAAGACAGGAATTGTTTTATCCCTATACCGAGTTAGGGTGACTGAAATGAAACATCGGGGCCTTCCCGGCCCTCCTTCTGAGCCCTGTCAAGGCTGCCAGTGGAAGTGTTCGTTTGAACACAGAAATGTGGTTATGGCAGCCCTAGTGCTGCTCCCGAGGCACAGGCGGGATCTGCGTTCTGGGAAACGCCACCACCGAGCCACAGCTGGCTCCAGCGCTGGAGGAAGTGGGGGAAGGTGCAGATAAGGGCAACTGTTGCCCTCAGAGTGCCGCAGGTGAAACATCAACCCGACAGAAAGGGGAACGGGCTCCAGTCTGCCATCTGAACCACCTTGCCTTGGCTGGAGGCGCTCCTGGAGTTGGGAACGTGCCTGCACACACGTGCACCCAGCCATGGCAACACCCCAGCACAGGCTGTGCCACACAAATGGGTTACACAATTACCCAGGTGAGCTCTTTATTCCCGTTTTCCAATTTTTATTCAGCAAAAGTCATGCATTTTAGACAATCTATGCAATTTGATTAATTAGCTTAAGATATTTAACTAGAAAAAAAAGAACAATCCAGATGACAATGAACTACAGCTAAATGTAGCCTCCTGCAGTTGGTGAGCTCTTTTTATAGCACTGTATATACTGTATCCATCTCTGGCAGCAATCACAAAACAGGGAACAGAGGAGTTGAAAGCCTCAGGACTGTGCATGCGTAATTAGATGAGACACTTCCTTCACGAGGGTAATGTGAAACAGAAGTAACAAAGCAAAACAAGAACAATCTCCTTTGTGCGGCACACAGATTACATCATGATTCATATAAATTCCTTGCACATTATTCCTTTTGTGTCCCGTACTGATCAAGCATCTTTCCTTTTCAAAAAAGGCTCTGGACAGTTTCACAAAGGGTTAAAGCTTAAAAAGGGAGAGAGAAAAAAAAATCCTTGCTGAAGAATGCGGCGGTGCCAATGAAACTGAAAGCCTCGGCACATGCACATGGCCACAACGGCTAAAAAATAACTCGTCACCCGGATAAAAACTTGAAACCCACAGTTTGAAGCATTTTAACAAATGTGTTCAATGTTTCTACTCAGCTGAAAGAAAATCAGTTGCAAAATACACACTGAAAGCAAACAGTGAATTTTGGTGATTTAAGGATACTGAAAGCTGTACCTCTCCTTTGGAAAAAAAAAAGAGACAACAAGAAAAAAAAAAGACAGATGTTCCGGGAATACTCTGGCATTCTACAATTCCTTTTGAAGTTTAAAAAAAGAAAAAAAAAGAAAATAAAAAATCCGCGGCAAAAAATAGCCCTGCTTCTTTTCAAGTGACTGCTGAAAATAGCTGGCAGTATTAAAATGAAAACCCGTTAAAATGCAAGCAGAGCGAGCCCACGCCCGGCAGAGGAGCGGAAGCGGGGGGAGGCCGCG
>NW_005054400.1:1977993-1978663 GCF_000277835.1 Geospiza fortis
CCCGCCCCCCCCCCCCCCGCCCCCCCCCCAGCCACAACGGGCTGCCCCCCGCCCCCGGTGCCACACACCGGGGGCAGTTTGTGCTTAACGCGAACGTTTCCCTCCTCTCCCCCCCACCCCGGCCAAATGCTGGTTCGTGTGCACCGACATCTCCATAAAATGGCTGCCACGTCAGGCGAGGGTGTTGTGCTGCGCAAAGCCCTGCGCTGGGAGGTGGCTGCTGAGCAAAAACAGCCATTTCAGACCTCGGAGCTCCAGCCCTGCACAGAAAATGGCCTGGGAACTAACCCACTGCAACCTATTTTTCCCCCCAAAAAAGATGTTTAAATGCCAGAGAAGCCCAGAGCTGGATACAGACACAAGGGCTGGCCCAGCATTGCAGGGTCTGCAGCTCAAACCATTCCCACGCCGGGTATTTCTGAGGTGGGAGAGCAACTGCAACAGATACAGGCCAAGGGAAAGGAAAACCACGTATCCCACGGCTGTTACTTGCTATCCCTGCAAACCTCACTCCTGGGCTTCATGGGGGCCCCAGCCTGCCTCTGGCCTCTGCACTTCCAATGAGGGCCGACCATGGATGATGTACCTTCACACTACCTGCCTTTCAGACATGCAGCACAGAAGATGCTAGAAAATACAGCAGATTGTGTTCAATTACTTATGCAAATCT
>NW_005054400.1:1978686-1989863 GCF_000277835.1 Geospiza fortis
AGGAACTGCAGCAGACCCAGAGCAACTTTTACCTTGGGCAAAGTTGCATGAACTCACTCAGCTCCAAGTTGGATTTACTGTCAAAGCACAAAGGACAGGTGTTGCTAGGCACCTGGAGAAGCAGGAGTACAAGCCTCAGCTTACAAACTGTAAAGAGTTACCACCATCTCTCTCTCCAAGAATAAATTATCTGCTTTGGGACAATTCTCAGGCATTTTTGTTTATTCCACACAGGCCTTTGTATTCCCTTAGAACTGGAAAAGGAGTCAATTCCTCAGTTAGGGCACTACAGTGGAGGGCAAGAACTGTATTTTCTTCCACTCTAATACCCTTCTCCAGCCCAGGTGAATGGCACCGGCCACATCCACCTCCTCCACCACCCAGGCTTCCCACCAGGACTGTGCAGCTTCCATGTTCAGGTACTTCCACAGATACCAAGCTGGTCTCAGCAGCATGTGAAGTGCAGACACCGGTGCATTTCGGGGTTACAATACAGCAACAAAGTGGTGGCTTTACTTCCTAGAAATCATTTCCCCTACTTCAGGTCAACCTCAGGAAGTCAAGCCCATTTTATGACATTGAGCTGACTCACACCTCACAAATAAGCTCAACAGGGTTCACTTGCAAATATCCTGTGCTCAATTGTTCCCACACTTCAGGTGTGCTGGTGTCACACACAGCAGGTTAATTCAGAGAAAAAAAAAGATGTGAAGGGGGAGAAGGGTAACCTCACACAACAGGTGTTAAATGTAAATGATCAATTTATGATAAATAACCTTTCAATGAAAACCCCAAAAGCACACGAGAAGCTATGCAAATCTCATACCCCTAAGGACAAAACCCCCTGTGGGACTCTTGCTACATGGCTCAGATTTTAGCTCTTATTCCTTTCCAACACTGATAAAATACTTTCAATTTCCTCAACAAATTATGTCAATTGCTGCTCTTGTTGATAATATCCATTGCAAAAAAGCATAAAAAGTATATAACCTGAAAAATAATTTTTATAAATGGTGGCTTTTTACATAATATTTTGTGTGCAGCATTTACAGTAAAGAAAGCACAGTATGAAAATCTGATGTGTTTTTAAACTGCATTATTAGAAAAGCTCTGTTTAAGGGCTTCAACAATCCCTGAGGCTAATTTAGTTATTAATAATTTCAAATTAAACAATCTTACCCACATTTATTTTAGAATTTAAAATTTGACTGCATTTTTAATACACCCAGAACACCATCCAAGTTTATATTAGAATGTTACAATAATTTGATTATATATTGCCACACTATTTCAAGTTCGTGTGCTTAAGGAAGGTTAAATACTGGACATCAAGAATACTATTCAAACACCTGAACATCACATAGAGCACATGTGATACAACAGACAGTTCAGAGTTCTTTTTTATTAATGTCGGTTAAAAATGCAGGAAGACAACACCAGAGAAAAAGAAACAGACCAAGATTCAACTGAAATTAACAAAATGCAAAACTCGGTGATATTTACAAACCCAAACCCAAAAATGCATATAGTTTAATGTCCAATTTTTGGAAGAGCCAACCTTTTAAATATAAAATGAGCGATTTGGTAATTGTACTTCTGCATTCTCAGCAAACAAACATTTTCAGTATTTCATACTTTTCCCACATCAAGGTTAAGTTTCTAAAAATCTGTAAAGAATCTCATTACTTGACAAAAGTAAATAAAAATACTCTGAGCAAGAATACGTTAAACAAAACAAGCAAATCATTTGGTCCCTCTTGTTAACAGTCCCAGTGTATATTTTATGATACAAAATGCCATCACCAGCAGGACAAAGTCTGGTTAAATTGTATAAAAATATTCTAAAATACCTCCACAGAATCAAAGTTGTACAAGCTCAAATAAAATTTGAAGTAAGAGGTATCCGACAAACAGGCACTTTCCAGTTTATATTTTAAAATAAGCTTTTTTTCATTCATGTAACTTTTTCTTGTGCCTATTTACTATAATTTACTACTACACCAGGCTTCTGTATGGCCCTCAGTTAAAGTTTAGACTTCTGAGATTCTTCAAAGAAAAATTTGCCTTGTATGTAAAATGGTGCAATGCAGCAATGGCTAAACCGACAAGGTCATTTTTCACAGCACAAAAAACCTAAAAACTGAAATTCAAAAGCTGGAAAAACATCATACAGGGGCAAGGGCTGCCCTGAATAAAGGTACAGTACCTTTTGCCTAGGACATGGGCCCTTAAGTCACAACACAAGTTTCAGAAATTGCTACCAAAAAAAATTAGGGTGTGGCATGCTAACAATCTCAAGGTCATTCCTTAAAAAGGAAGCAAAATCAGTAAAATGTTTTCTATTAAGCACTGACAGTAACCCAAGGCTGTCAAAGTAAACAGGGTATTCACAGGTTTTACAAAAAAAAAAAAAAAAGAAAGTTGATAGGTCATACCTCGATGCATTGCTGTGGACTGAACCCTCCTCTCCTTGGCTTTTGTCCTTATTTCTCATCATCTTTTTATTCTTAAATATTAAAAGGGGGTCAGGGGTGTCTGTTTGCTTTGAAGTCCTGTGCCCAGGTATTTACTGTCAAAAGTTGAAAGAAAGGTAAGGTCCCAGTTCGTTTCACTGGCTTTCATTATCAGGAACAAAGTCCTGACGCTGCAATGATATTGTTATAACAATACACAGCACTGATCAACACGGCAAACCGGAGATTTAAAACAAATAATCATTTTTACAAGAAAAATCCGAGAATAAACACAGGAGAGGAGCATCCTGCAAACTTTCCCAAAGTAACACTGGATGCAAATAATCTCTGTATCTTATTGCGTCATCCCAATACAGCAAAAATCGGTCGAAAATCAAAGTACTAAAAACGGCAGAAATCTAAAAATTATTATTATTAATTGCTCACCTACCTGATCCATGCACCGCCGCCAGGACCAAGTCGATATTAGTTTCGGGTAGTGGAAAAACATCAGATCCAAAATATTTGTAATTATACCGATAAAATATAAATTTCAGAAAATGAAAAAAAAATATATATTCTAATCCCAAAAATATGCTGCCGATAAAGCAAAAGAAGCGATAATTCGTACAAAAATGTCCGGGGGAAAAAGCTCATTAGGAGAGCGCACAAAAATGGAGGTACGCCATGGCTTCTAAGCTGGAAAAACAACGACCTGGGCTCTCTCCACGGCTTCTTCTTTCCAGCAAGGCACGAAAAGGGAGCCCTCAAAAGCTGCTTTTCTGCCCGAAAAAGGTCCGCTCGGCCCCCGATTAGTGCCTAGGAGAGGCAAGGGGCTGTGGGGGCCCCCTGAGGCTGCCTGAAAGTTAGGGAAAGTTGCGTAAAGTGTTGGGGAAGGCACGGAGCTGAGCGCGCTCTCTCTAAGGCACAGCCGCCATCTAGAGCTCCTTCCCAGCTCTGAGCTCTGCCTTTGATTGACACTCTCTACATTTACCCCACAACTCAGGTGATGTACCATAGACCCACCCCTTCATTTCTACCAAAAAAAGAGAGAGCCTCCACCTAAAGGGTGCCTGCTACCCCACAGCCCTGGCTCCTTCCAACTACCCCAGCTCAAGGGGCACCTTAACCCCATGTGGCTCAGGCACCCTTTGGAAGCCAGAAAGAAATGGAATTTGTGCCTTTTGTTTTAAAGATTTGTTAAATATTTCAGTGCCTGGGCTAAAATTACTTCCTCCCTGGACAGGAAGTGGTGCTGTTACAAGCCATTTTGAAGGCATGGAAGTGGAGCTCACAGCCATGCAGGCAGCAGCAGCCCACCCTGGGGGTCACCCCACCCAAGGGGCAGCTTCCCCCCAGTTTGGTGGCACAATCCCCAGACAAGAGCTCTTCCCTTTGCCCCCCAGGGCTGGCACTGGCAGGGGGGGACAGGAGCATCACCAGCTCCCATCCCAACCCCACAGAGCTGAGATTGCCCTCCAGCTCCACAGCGCCTCCCTAGTGGTTCCCCCAACAACTCAAATCCAGCAGCCACAGCACTCCATCAGCTACACCAAGGCACTGGTGCTCAAGCCAGTCCAACACCATCAAACTGCTCATTTCTAATGCACTTTCTTAACCCATTCATGCTCATTAACAGATTTTAACACAACAAATTAATTTTAAAGCTGCACAATAGCCAAGCTGCAGAATTGCAAATCAATCAATGGACATCTCCAACACAACATCCTGGAACTGAGAGGATGTATCACCAAGGGAATGGACGTGATCCAAGTATCCCCATACCACTTGATTCGGACTACCAGTTGTCTTCCACGACCAAAACCAACCCCTTAAAGCACAAGAACATCTTGCATATTCATAAGCATCACAACAAGACAGAGCCACCAGCCACTGGGGGACCACTGGAGGACAAAAGGGCAATGGGCTAGTTTGGGGTTCTATGAGAACATCCATGGCACAGCATCCCAACAGCCCAAAACCACTGGCTTCGACCAGTAGAACCAACACCATCCCCTTTAATTCCTCCAGGGACCTGCCATTTATCTCCTACGAGCATCCATCCTCTTTCACAAGGGGCTTCATTAGGAACTCCCCAATGCCACAAGCCATTTTAAAAAATTCCACTTTACCAATTATTCAGAGAAGACTCCTTGCACCTCAACTGCAAGAATTAAAAAACCACAATGCAAGACCATTCCAAACATTTTCTTGTAACACTAAAGAAATCCACTCATTTGAATGAGAAACCCTTCAGGGTGGTCCCAGAATCCAACTCCACCATAAAAACACATGGCAAAACCAAACTGGGGCAAGCGTGTACCACCAAAATGGCTGGATGGAACAGGTATGAGCAACTCATCATGGCAAAAATTGGTATTTCCAAAAAAGTCTGAGCAAGGCAAATGGTTAAACACAGACAATGAACAGGATTTTGTTTGGGTTTTCAAATACAATTTCAAGGTTCTCTCAGCACCAGGTTTACCATCCTGACCCTCCAGCACAAAACAAAGACAACTCTGAGTTTCAGGTGAAACACACAGAAAAGAAATGCCTACAGTTAAATTATTAGATCCACTAGAAACCTGTAAGGAAATCATTACTTCGAATATTAGAACCATTTTAGAATTAATTTGTGAGGGTTAATATGTCATCTGTAGCCATATCAAAAATAACTCATTTTCTCTCACCAAAAACATGGCACAGTATTGTGACACTAAGGCTACATGCAAGAGCAGTGAAGCAGATTGGACACTTGCACAGAACAATTTTAAGACCAAAGAGACTGTTCAAGAAGTCTGTAGTCCAGGAAATCTGTTGAAAAGTTTCTGTACCCACACACAACCCAAGAACATACCTAAAAAAGTTACACAAAACATTCAAGTACTCTTTTATTGTCTTATTTTCCCAGCCTTCAATTGGTATCAATTCCATCTTAAAATAACTTCACAAGTTTCAGCAGCAGTGCCCTGACAATAGGCCAAGTACTGAAAACCCCTCATATTAAGCACCTGAATGAACAAGCCAGCGAATAAAAATTCATTGGAAGTCATGGCAAAGTGAACATAATTTGCAAATGAAAACCACATTTGATACCAAGTATAGCACAAAATTTTACCTTGCCTCCAGTACTTAGCTAAAGTATTTCTCAGTTTAATAGCAACCAAAAATGTAACCCACTTCAATATCAACTCAATAAAAAATATTCAACCAGAAAGGACAAACACAAAGTGTGAAATAAACCAAAACCTTTTATTTAAAGTCACTTTATAAATTACATTTTCTCAAAAGCAGTAGCAACAGATCTTTTACCAAATTAATTTGCCTGTCATGCAAAAACAACCCAAAAGGAAAATTTTGCCACCCAGTTCTCAAACAGATCCATCATTGGATAGTCACTGATTAATTCAAATGCAAAGTCCATTTTGATAGGATGATCACAACCCAGATCTTCTCTGGTTTAATAACACGAGAGTCCATGTTTTAACATCCTTTTCTTGGACAGACATCCCAGCACTCATGCATTAGTCCATTTCCTCAACCTCTCATTCCCCAGTGGAACTGCCATCTTGGTGTCTCATTCGTAGACTCCTTTTGACACTCTTCATCTGAATGGATTCTTTATGAAAAATTAGAAGAAAAATGCTGTTGGAATACACATCATTGCTTTAAACTAAGACATTCAACTACTGTACCTTGAAGATAATTTAAACATGTAACTGATGCTTCATTCCATGTTACACAGTCCATAATATCTATTTTCATCAGAAACAATGTCAAATAATCAACTCAAGAATTTAAAAAAGAAAATTTAACCAAAACTATAAAAAAGTGGGAGAAAATATTAGAAGTCCAAAAAGCCTTTCAGGATCCATGAATTCCATTTGAAATTTTTAAACCACTAGAGAAATCTGTGGTGGGAAATTGAACAAATTTGCTCTTGCAATCATCTTCATTGCACTGGTTCATCCCCTGAACCTGACACTGCTTAGCAGAACACCAAGGTTCTTGTAACAAACCAAAAATTTTAAGTAAGTACTCAAGCTCCTTTCTTCAAAGACAAAGATCCATCAAAACCAAGGAATACTGGTTTCTTATAGACAGATGGTGACTGGACACAAGACATTCCACCATCTTAACCCAGTTCTCCAGCTCATGAGTGTAACAGCAAACACACAAGCAAATGGAACGACTGGTTTGGTTACTGGTGGGAAAGGACACACCAGAAATCAGACAAAAATGGTCACAGGTCACACTAGCTACCTTCAGCAAGGCTCCTGAGCCATATTCCAACTGTACTCATCATGGAAGTGCAACCAAGCCCACAGGTGAGTGACAAACCAAACTGAACAAACAGCATCCACGTGGATAAATACAAACCCAATGTTCCCATCTTCCTATCTTCTTCCAAGAAATATAAGCTCAATTTACTTCAAGTAAAACCTTACACCTCCTCACATGCAAAACTTAGGTACAGAAGTTACTAAGTGTTAAGAACATCATTTTGAAACCAATGCTGACTGTAGGCTGACATGCAAAAAGGGTTTTAAAATGCCTTCATGATTTTGAGTATCTGCACTCCAACATAAATTTATTTTTTTAAATATGTAAAGGTTTAACCTCATTTTAGTCTGAAAGCCAACTTCACCACCACTCTGCTCCCCGATAATCCTGGGCAGATTCTGACAAGGGATGCAGAAATTACCCATAGCCCAGCAAAAACCAGTGGGGCCATCTAGTGGTCTTTGCCTCAGCATCCCAGCTTCCCCAGTCTCACCCTCAAAATAACCAGTTACAGCAAAGCAAAGAGCACTGGAAGCAGTGCAAGAAGCCCCAGTCTGACTTTCACAAGTACCCATGTGTCCTGTTTTATGCTCTTCTCTAGACTTCCTTGTTTTAAATACAATGGGAAAGTCGTGCACATAGAAGTGGAATATGGCATCTGGTAATTTCACTTTGCACTGTGAAACATGCATAGCTGCAGGAGTATTCAACCCCAGGACACTCATGCTTTCAGAAACAGAACTTCCCAGTTTAAAGAAATGCTCTGTTTCAAACATTCAACTCATCCTCAGTTAAGACAACGTATTAAGTAAAGGTGTTTTTCCCTCACAGTAAGCTGGTTTTGGGGTTGCTTTGGGTTTGGTTTGTTTTTTTTTTCCACTTCTCACCAAATTGATTTCAAATCTATTCAGGCATTTGAAGATTAATTAAAATTTTGAATGTTTTTTCACAGTAATGCCTTGACCGAAGTATCAAAACATGAAAAAAAACCCCACAAAGTTGTCCATTATTGACACAATCACACACTCAGAAGTACTAACATATGTACAGTGGAAACCCCATAAATAAGATAATTTAAATTATTTTTAGTTATTTTTAGTAAGCTTAAAATATAAAAATCCAATTAGTGACAAACTTTCCCCACCTCTAAAAAAGGTAATTTAGTTATGTATTAGTCACTCTTTAAAAGGCTCTTTCCAGTTGGGTTAGCCCTCTGCCTCAGACACTCGCAGGACCTGCCAAAAGCAATTTCAGAGCAAATTTCCCTGCTCGGTTCACCTACGTTGGGTTGGACCAAGAACTTCACAAGTAACCTCATGACCTTCATCTTAAAGGCTTCTCTAAATCTTGTAAAATAATTAGCAGTAAACAGAACTGATGAGGTATTATAACTAAGAACACATTCTTGTTCTCCAAGTTATTATACATCAAAAAGATGCCACAGGAATGGCCAAAATACTAATAGCAGCCTCTACACTTGTGAAATTTACATTTGCTTTAGATTTCACAGTGTTTGTTTACTTATGAATTAAAGCATATTTTACTAAGAAATTTCAATAATGTTACAAAAATACACTCCTCCATGAAGACATATGCAGTGATCCTACACTTGAGGTAGATACTGAAAAATCCTTTTTTTTTTTTTCTAGATGACATGAGTCTACCATTCCTTCTGTAAAATGGATTAGGCATCTGCCCATTTTTCAAGCTTTTGTTATCTACTAGTTACTGGTTTGGTTTCCAAGCACTGTTATTTTGGTCATGATAAATCAGGGACCTGGGTAGTCCTGTAATCCTGACAGAGTTTCCTTCAAACCACTGGTAACATGTTGGCACTGCATGCCATCCATTCCCAACCTGCCTAAAAGTTCAAGGCAACAATTACAAAACATCTGAGTTTACAAAGTTTTTCTCTTCAGCTTTTGTTGCAATTATTTGTTGCTGTATTAAAAGATCACAGCAATAAGAGACATTGCTTATGGCCAAACCCATGGCTTCAGCCATTTCAGGTCCACTGTGACCCTGCATTCCTTAAAGGGTGAGCCTGAAGCCCAACATGTACAATTCCCATGCATTAGACACCAATACATTTAACAAACTATTCCAGAGTGAAAGCTGAGGCTCCTAACCAAGGTGACCTACTTGGGAAAGAGAATTCACTCCAACAGAGGGAGCTGAATGGACAAAATGAGGTTCTGAGCAAACCAAACCTCAAGTTTTACACTTCAAAGTTCATTAAAGCAATGTTTTACTCTCAACAACACCCCTGGTAACTTTCACACTGAAGGAAAGGAGAGTTCTCTATTGGCAGTTATGTCCATTATTTTATTCTGTACCATCTTTAGCAGGAACTAAGTGCTCTGGACAGCCCTAAACCTGCTTTTACCACCATCAGATGTTCCTTAAGCAGAGCAGTAAAAGCACAACTCATGTAGGTGTGGGTATTTTTAGGTAAGAAAGGCTATTTGCCAGGTTTGTCAGATTTCAAGGTTAATTCCAGAGAACATGTGGCTTTATTCACAAATGCCCTCTTTTGTGGGTATTATTTTTAAATAATAAATTTCATTGCATAAAGCAAAGTATGCCGCCAACTTTAATAAAGCCCCTGGTGTTTTTGAGTATTTTCTCTCTTCTCTTAAAAAAGAGAGTTAAAAATAAAAATCAGTGCTTCAACTAAACACCATGTTAACCAGAGAATGCAACACCAGACCTTTCACACTGCAATACTTTCACAACTGCTTTTTGAAACAACTTCTTCTGTAGACAACTATTTCAATGAAGTCATTTAAGGGTTTCACATTCACCTCTTCCTTTAGGTAAGGATTGTAAACCAGAAAAGGATGGAATAATTACTCAGTGTGTAACTGAAAAGCCAAGTTCTACTCAAAGAGACAGATCAGACAATAGCTAATTTACAACCCAATGAAAAAACAAAAATGCACACAGGAAGATGTAGCAATCACACAAAGATTAATATTAAAATGGAACATGAATCACATGTTTAGAGATTCTAGCAGGTGACTGGGGCTAGGAAGGCATCAGTGGATAGCATAGGAAAAGTTTTGAGGAATAGCTGGAGAAGAAACATCAAGAAATATACTGCTCAACACACACCTGTAGTGGGAAAAACAGCTGAAGAGTTCTGAAAGAACAAATAAAACTTACAGACAACAGTAGTAGAAGAAATTAAATACTTATCAAAACTGAGTTTGTGTACATATATTAAAACTTAATTATTTAAACTCCATGATCTCTTTTGCTACATCTTTTTCTACTTCTTTTGCTTTAGGACTGAAAACTCAAACGATAAAATTGGTCCAAAATAAAATGGGCCCAGAAGCAGGAAGCCAGACTAAGACAAGCTTGCCAAGGTTTGCACATCTCCCACAAACTGCTTTTCCTTTTCAGAAGGGCTCTATGTTAGGCTCCACACCATGCAGTGGAAGAGAAGCACAAGACTTTAGAGTACAAAACCAGCTTCTCTCCCAGCACCTGAGGCAGGGCAGAAGGCAGTGGCTGCTGGAGGGCTCTGCTAACAAACACAGCCATGGGACAGCTAAAATTCACTGTCATCCCGCCACTAAAATAGTGGATTTGCATCTTGGAACACTTTCCCAAGCTATCTGGAGCCTAAGGAAGTCCTTGTTCATCAGGTAGCATGTCAGACTAAAAGAAACTGTCTCGTAAAGAAAAGCATATATTCCAAAGCACAGTGCTACAGGAATAGAGCTTCACATAAAAAAAAGTTAACCCATGTACACAAAATGCAAGGGATGCCTTAATATGCAGAATCAAGGAGTCTGAATGTTAAGCAGTGAGAAAGACAAAAGGACTCGGGTCTTTCCACAAGCAACTCCTAAGAAAGTCACGAAATGTGCCAGAGACAACAAAAGGTCAAGACCAAATCCCTTTAAGGAAATGGAAAAAAATTCTGTCTCTATATTCATCCAGTAAAGAACTGAATTAATTTACCTACTCGAGCCTGCCAATTTTATGTTTTGACTATATGAGGAATGATTTCAAGTCTATCAGCTAGCAGTTTTATTTTAAAAAAATACAGGAAACTGTACTGGCATTTATCATTTTGTGCAAAGCCAAAGTTTTATGAATGAAGAACAGAAAGAGAACAATTGTGGAACAGGAGACAGTTACTGTCTGCTGAAAGGCTCCCACTGATCCTGACAGAAGCATAAGGACAACACAAGATGCTTGTACAGCAAGTTCTTCCTGCTATACTTTCCACACCATTTGTTATCCAAATTGTGTGTAGTACCTCTCTAGAGACAGACATCTGCATACCAAAAACCCTTCTCAACGAGCATGACTATGATGTAAAAGTTCTCAGTGCAATCTGGAGTCAAATCATGGAAGCCCCCAGAACTAGAACCAGCTCTGAAAGCTGTTCTGCAGCCAGCCAGGGAGAGCACTATCCAAGTACTG
>NW_005054400.1:1989927-1997350 GCF_000277835.1 Geospiza fortis
TGGCCACACACTAATGACCTTCAGAATGTATTCAGCCAAAGCCTTCAGCCACTTAAACATTATAGCCATGTGTGGTTGCTGGGGTTTTTTTAAAGCTAAAAAGTAAATGTTATTAGGAATAACAACTTACCAGTGCTTCAACCAAGAGCAGCTATTTTGCTTACAGTGAGTAAATCAATTCCTCAACACATCTGGAGGGAAAATGGGATATTAAAACACTTGAATTAAAATAAATTAAAAAATAAGAGATCTAGACCTCAAGGTCTACAAGACCAAGCATTAGCTTTTATTACAAAAGCCCTCATAAAAAAACAAACAAAAAAACCCCCCACAAACACAAAAAAACCCAACCATTCCCAGCTCACAGCATGTGCTACAGAAGTTATTTTTATAAAAAAAAATTAAAGTATCACTAAGGAACCTGTTATTAAAGAACCTGGAAACAACCCAAGAAATTCAGACCCAGTCCAAAAATTCACTGAGAAAAAAACAACAAAAAAGATATTCTTTGAAGTTTTTCGAAAAGATCAACCAGGCATCAAGTGGAAGTATGCTTAAGCAAACTAACTCGTCCTTCACAAGAGAAAGTAAAATGCTCTTTTTATTGAGAGGAGGTATCTGCTGGATGCAGGGCAATTATGTAACATTTATACAGAACAAACTATCTACAGTATCTCAAAGTTACTCATGTGTGGGCAAGGTTCAAATGTGGAAATCCGACTTTGAAAATGCCTACTGGCAATCTGTATCAGTAAATTCTTAATCTATTCTTAATAGTTACCTTAAGCAAAGGTAGAAAGACCTAAAAATGTAAAACAACTCATGAACCCCCTTTTCAGGGTAAATTTCAACTACATGCAACAAGGCATTCAAGTTTATCCTCCTGACACATACAAGCAAACCACTTCCCCTGACATCTCAGAATCTACTTATACTGAAATATAGCCTCAAATACATAAAAATTAATGAACCTATCAAGTGACAGTATACTTTGCAATCCTCTAAATTCTTCTCTCCCATTTGACAGCTACTCAGAGGTGTAGAAAGAAATATGGGATGAGGAGGATTGCAATTTCTTTGTTGATGTCATTTACTTGAAACTCTTAGTATGGAAAAAATCTTTAAAAAGGGAACTGACAAAAAAAAATAGCAGTAGGCTGGCAGAAACATGTAGAATGTCCTAATGCATGTGAAATTCAGAGGTTTAAAATGTATTAATGATATTTTAAAATGTATTTGAATGTACACAAGCAGCTGCTACTAAATGGAAGCACAGAACTTCTCTGAAGTGCCCGTCCACCATTTTAGAAGAAACACAACATGGCTGCTGGACATGCCATCAGCCATGAGGCATCCACCACTCATCCAAGGCATGAAAAATGAACCAGGGAGACAAGTGTTACTTGGGCCCTTTGAATCATTTCATTCAAAAAAGGCCACTTAGAAACTACAATCTATATGAAGGCAGGTAAAATTAATGACTGGAGGACTCTCAGTTTACAGCTCTCAGCCATTTTTAATAATTCTTGGCACAGCTACACATCCATCATTCCTTCCAAGTTGGCTCTTGTTTTCTTTAGTTCTAGAGCAGACACACAGCTATGGTAGTTTGACAGAAACTTTAATGAGGGTAATATTTAACATGGCTGTCACCACAAAGCACCTTCCTCTAATGACAGTGTTATGAAGACTCCACCGGAGTTGTGTTCTTCTGACCTCAGCACACTTGTGCAAAAGGAATCTTTGGTGTGTCAAGAGGGGTATCGTGTAAGTAGTAGTGACACTTCTCTTCTTGGAAGTGAGTGGATAAACCAAACAATGAGTTTTGTAAAAACAGCATGAAGATATTGATAATATATTAAATTTCATTCACATTAGTTATTTTTTCACTATTACGGAATATACCCCTGTATTTTGAGTCTTTAATTTTTACATCTGAAACACATTCACTCTTAAACTACAGAATAAATCACCAAAGCTACAGGTTTATGTCACAAGCCAGAAACCAGAGCTTGGAAATACAAGTCATGACTGAAAGAAAACATTTCATGTTAACAGCTGTATTTCATGTATCTAATGTCAAATTTTTTTTAATCAGACTACCTGCTATAATTGTTGTAGTCTGGATGATTAAAAAAATCCATCCCCTATTTAAAAATAAATGTGAATTTACTTTTTCTAGGTTATCTAACAGCTGTGGCTTATTTTTGTATTAAAATTACAGACACTCCAAGTACAGTACAGCCTATCACACAAAACATGCCCGGCATCATAGGTCCATGGCTCCTTCCCCCAAAGACTGGCACTAACCATCATACAGTGCACCTCCTTTTTCAGCAAGAGGTGAGGTCAGACACCCAAAAGCTATGACCTGGTATCACATTTTCTACTTTCTCTTGTATTATTTAATTAACAAAGTATTTTGGCAAAGACGATGTGCATCACCACACCAATGTTATTCCATGTACACTGTCAATGCTACCAGAATCTATTCTATGAGAACACTTAACAGGGGTTTGTATCCCCACAGAGGAACAGCTTCCTCTACTGAAAAAGGTCTGCACTCAACCTGAGAGATTCCCCTTGACCCCCGCCAATCATCACGAGCACGCTGTAGCGTAGCCATGAACTTGGGACTTCCCTCAAGGCCCAGTAGTGTGCATCTAACACACTGAGGTCTACTTATCCTAGAGGGGAAACCACTCTTAGCTGAAAACAAGCTGTTCTTGCAAGAAAAGGCAGCTCTGAAGAGCTCACAAAAGGGACAGCTAAAGCTGTTTTTATTGTAATGTCTATTCAGCGCTATCAGGATTGGGACAATATTGGAAAGATACAAGACCGTTAAGATCAAAGTGCTGAATTTCATCGTTATCATAAAACACTCAGGGTCAGGCAAGATCTGCTCTTGAGCACTGTGATTTTCTAATTTTTATTTTGCTACTCTTTTTTTGTTAAGAGCAGATCAGTCAGAAACTGCAGATTCAGACATTGCAGAATTTAATACTGGGAATATAAGTCAAGTCTGACAGGTTCAATCCCATCAGCGTTATCAGACTTCTGTGTGACCCAGGCTGGGCTTGCCTTTATCGTAATAGACTGTGCAGTATCTGTGATTTTTGACCCTCTAAACTGAAAACTTACGTGGGATTTCAGATATGCCCAGTTGTTCTTAAGGTATGAGATAATTTCTAACACAAACTTCTAGTTCTCACACTTCCCATCACACAGTCACACGATGAAGTTGCAGGAACATTCTGACATATCACCTTGCTCGTTAGCTGTGTTTGCTGCAGGACATGCATGATGGTGGCACATGTCCAATATCTATAATTTGAACTCTACCTTGAACATCAGCAGTGACTCACTGCAGATAAAGGTTTATTACAACCTGAAGAGACATTTTTGTAAAGCTTACGGAAAACTGTGTACAATCTCTTTTCTGTGAACAGACTGAAGGCTTCATCAAAGCCAAAAAAAACCCAGCTGCACTCAGGTGGAGGCTCACAATTGTATTTTTTGGTTATCATGATGCATTATGTAACTTGAAAAAGCAAATAATCAAAAGTATTTTTGGGAATCCTGATACATGTGTCCTCATGAAGACGGCTTACGCTTTGAGGTCCTGAGTATGCACAGAAGTACACGAACACGGGAAGCTGTGAAAAGGAACCAGTTAAGAGAGGCAAACAGGATCCCCCACTTTTAATTACAGAGTAGTAAAAGCCTGACTCAAACGTTACTCTGATCCTAAATGCAGAATCTGAAGTGTGAAAACAAAAAATAAACATTAAAAAGATGCTTTGTTTACACTGCAAGGAGAGCAAGATATCTCGTAACAACTGGGTACCATTTTAGGCTTTTAGAATAAAATTTACACCAAAACCAGAATTTTAAAGTTTATTGTATAAGCAATTTCTTGAAAAGGAAAAGCTTATGAGCGACCCTTGCTAATAAACCAATACCTTGAACTAAGGAAAAGCATTCCTGAAGTTTGATTACACAATATCCTTAGGAGATGACAATCCTTTGGCTTCACCACATGTCAACATGGTCATAGCAGAGTGTTAAAACGTTGTACTTGTGAGTGAACACAAAATCTTTAATGATGCAGGAGACATTAACATTGCTGTAGTACGTACATACTAAAAATTTCCAAACGCACCAAGCTCAAAAGAAAATAAATTCAACAAGATAAAACACTTAAACTTAAACCTTTAATGTTTATTTTGAAAAAAACTGTTTCCAGGATGATTAAAAAATAAAAAACACAAAACAAACAAAACCCCACAACAGTGTAACATACCTGGCATGCACAGTACAGAATTTTGCTCAAGGTCTTTTGCCCAACCAGTCATCAGAATTTTTGGAAGAACCATATCCAGTAAAAGCCCTTAAAGATAAAAAACAACAAAACCAGGTTCGTCTGAAAACAAGGTACACACAAGCTTTTTAAGTCCTAACATTCTTGACTAACAAACTTTCTGAAAACACATACAGGAAATGTCCTTGAATAAACGAAAGATTTACCAACAATACAAAACCAATATTCTGTCGTTGTTAAACATTAGTCTCCAAAAACACGAAACAGGCCCCCAAAAATCTCCTTCTCCATGAATTCCTGAAGTCTTGGGTTACTACCTTCAAATACAAATTCCACAATTTCCCCAAACATGAATGCTACAAACTCATTAAGTAAAAAACCGAAATAATTTTCCAAGTTTAATGCAGGTTTTCAGTGGTGAAACAGGACCTACAGAACTTCAGTTTATATGCAATTACTGTCCTTTTCCACCAAATACAATACATATATATAGTACCCATCTATTATAAAAATAAACAGTCCACTTATTTAATAGCCTTAGTAAACTGAAATTTATACCCAAGCAGCACGTAAGCGTGACATTATATGAAGACAATCTACCTGTAACTGCAAAGAAAAGCTTTTCAGAAGTTCAGACAATTTATAAAATGTGTCCCCTCCATATAAAAATGAGATTGTTTTTTTATTCTTCACAACTGCACAGTAGCAAAGAGGCAATTTGCAGTTTCAAAAAAAAACAAGGAAATGAATATACTAACAAAAGGTATAACCATTCTTACCTAAGAAAAATAAGGCATGAACGAATCCTCTGGAAGCTTATCAGGAAATAAGGTTCTGTTCACGAAATCCTACCTGAAAAAACAAAAATATGGAAATTTTCAGTATTTTGCTTTAGAAAAGCAGTGTTAGTCATATGTCTGAAATCTATCAATCTTTAGATAATTCTTAAGTTGAGAAAAACTTATGATCACAGTAACTGTCTTTTGAACTGTACTCTGAAAAATAAAAGTATGAGTGGCTGTACATTCCTGGCTGAAGAAAAACCCACTGGAGATGAGTGACTGACATACAACATGCATGATCTGTGTTTTTCATGAAGAACTGCAGTCAGCTCTTCTGTCTCCCATTACTTTAATTTTGAAAGACTTAAAGCTAAAATTCCAATTTAAGATTTTTTTTTTTACTGAGTAATTTATCACATAATATCCCTCAGCCCTTTTACTATTTTTTTCCACATTAAAATCTTTAGCAGTACACTATACAAAATTAAATAAAACCTTTGCTGATAACAAGGTTATTTTAAAATGGCTTCTGTCATCAGCTTCTCTGAATTTTAAGTCCTAAGTTATTTCATTTCCCCAAAAAAACATCTTTTTTGCCCTTTAGAATACAGTTTTAAAGCCTTCAGCTTCTTTAACCTTTAATCAGATCTCAAACTATGTTCTTTTAACACAAGGAAGATCATATTTGCACAACCTCTAGCCAACTTTTCTTGCCTTTTGTGAAAAGCCATAACATTTAATTTTGTAGCAATGAGATCTATCACCAGCATTACTTCATACTCTAGAAATGTAGAATCATTCTGTAAATATACAATTTTAAAAACCATTTCTATGCTGGATTAAAAGATGTATAAATTCAAACACACCTTAAATATAAAAAACCCGCCGCAGAAGTATTAAATAAAACACATTATGAATTACAAGTAATTTATTTTCTGGACAATTACCTGCTATTTTATTAAAATAAACCAGTCAAAACTATTTAAAAATTATCCTGTAATATACTTAAGACAAATCCAGGAGACACCCACCTAAAGCTAGAACTTTCTTTAGGGCAAAGTGTGTATGCCAGAACCTGTTCTACACTGCAGAACTGTTGCTGGGGTTATAAAACCACCATAATCCAAATCTAAAATAAAGACACCGAACACTTTGCATAAAGGTGACAGAAGTCCAGTGGTTGCTAAAACTTGTATTTCTATTTCCAAAAAAGGGCTAACTTCAATTGTTGCAATGACAGATTCTTATTTGCAGAGGAAGTACCGAAAAATGTAGATTTACCTCCAACTGCAGTATTTAAAATCTGCACAAGAGTTTTATAACCTTGCACAAGCATACACCCATTAAAATCCAACAAATATGGCTATACACAACCTCCAATTAAAACTAAAGTTTTAAGTATTTACCTTTTGCTCTTCTACAGGGACTTTTTATATATTTAAAATTACAATTTTACCCTTAAACTGGTAATTGCTGAACGCAAGCCAACCCAAAACAAACATCAGCCATTACATTTAAACTTGCATTTTTAGAAAGTCTTGCAATAGGTCTTGTACAACTTCTAAATTATCAGAACACCGAAAGGACGATTAAAACGTTTTGTAAAGAGAAGTAACAGTCAGATCTCTGAAAAAACTATAAACTGAATAATAAAAACAAACGTGATACCCATTAAATGTTTTTTAAAAGCTTTCCATGTCAGACGCAAACTCATCCTTTTCCTTATCGTGTAATTCGTATTTAAGTAACTCTTTTCTTTTTGTAGTGTCCCCTAATTCACAACTGTAGTATTTTGCCAACTTTAAACGGTAGACTTGGCATGACCGAGCTTTGTTTTTCTCAAGCTTTTAAGTTTCTACACTGCCGTTTTAATTGCAAAATCAAATTTGCACGTAATTCCTAGCAGTTTTCTTTTAAACTTCTGCACCTGAATTGCTGTTTCTCCAGTGAAATCAATTTCTCTCTATTGTTTCATAAAGTACCAATCGGTCTCATCTGCAGCCCATTTCTCTTACTGGTTTACAAAGAGTTAAAAGCCAACACCCCACAGAAAAACCACTCCAAGTTTTATTTTTAAGAGAAAAGGACATGGCGTCTTTGTTCTGAGAAACTACGAAAACATATCCCCATCCGACCAGCGACGGGCAAGAAACGCTCTTTACATAGACACGGGGCTAAACATTTAAGTGATGCTGTCGCACAGCTTTCACCTCTCCCCCCTCCCTCCACTGCTGCATTGGAGTTCCAGGCTGGTTTGCAGATACCCTCCTTGAACGCTGCGCTGGGGGGAACCGGTCTGCAGCCCTCCCTGTGCTCGGTG
>NW_005054400.1:1998246-2021201 GCF_000277835.1 Geospiza fortis
GAGCGGCCGCCGCCCCCTCCCAGCCCCACCTGAACTGCCGGGCCGTCCCACCTGAACTGCCCAGCACAGCCCTGATCCCGCCGGGCCCGAGCGCTGCCAGACCCCACTGCAGAGATCTCGTGCCTCCGCCTGCCTGCACTGACACACAGCGGGGTGCAGCCCCCTGAGCTGGCTGCTGGCGCCCCGCATCTCGCGGCCCCGTTTGCCGCCATTCCACAAATACCACCTCTGTTATCTGCCCTTGACGTGAGCCAGGAACAGCTCACCTGCTGGGTCTCCACGGAGAAGGGGGCCCACGAACCCCTCTTTTCTGATGGGATACACCCTGATGTTGTACACCTTCAGCTCCAGAGCCCGGCTGGGGCACAGAGCCAGCACAACCCAGTCACCTGCCTGTCTGCCACATCAATCCCCCATTAATGCTGCTCAGAAACAACACAGACACACAAATAAAACTAGATATCCTGGTTTTTTCAGCCAACACCATAGAAACTCTCTGGTGTGCCAGCCTCACCGGGACATCATCTCCTGTTTTGACTAGAGCCATGGAAACCACTCCAGATATCAGCAAGAGGGAAAGGCATCCTCACATTCCTGGTCACTGCCATGAATCCTGTGCCAGCCCCAGTTATGGTGCCCTCTGCAAGAAGCACACACAGCAAACATGACAGAACTGATATTTATATCCGTTTTACTGATATGAAGTTTCACTTCAGTCACTTTGAATATTATGCACACCTTTCACCTTCATTCATTCGTCCAGGTAACTCCATTAAAAACAGAAAGAAATTGTCTACGTCTTCCTTTTTCATATGAATGAACCTGGGTAATTATGACAGGATTAAACTAACAATACTTCAAATGATTAGGGAAGGCCTCAGGATCCAGTCTGGCACTAGAGATCACACAGTTGGACTTTGGCAGCTCTCTCCTGAGCTGAGTCCTGGAAAAACCACAAGGAAGTGGCCAGATGAAAAGAATTAATCCCTATGATTTTGAGCCAAGAGTTGTATTTCCTTTCAAAATACAGAGCGAAGATGACCTCGTGTATAGGATAGCAGGGGATATCTACTACTTGTAGACAGTGGTGTTTCCATCTCCAGAAAAGGGACGGTGGTGACCCACATAAATGTGCCACAGCATGGGAACTGCCAGTCAGGGAATCAGTGGTGGTACTAAAGAGCCAATGCAGCTTCTCACTGAAAAGGGGCAAAATGCCTTTTTTTCCCTTCTCACAAGAAGAATTATTGAAGTTCTAGTCTACGGAGACTATGGATAGCAGAAAGCCTTGTTCTGCAACTTCTTTCCCATTTAGATTCCTGCAAAGGCCAATCCTCTTGCTCTCAGTGGAACTGCTCAGATATAACTGTATCTAAAGATACCTGCACGGACAGAACTCAGACGTTGTCCTCCTTGGAAAACCACCAGCAGTGAAAAAAGGGGGAAGGATGAGGCAGGATCCAGATGAAAGCAGGGTGTAGCAACAGCACTTCTCCTTATGTCAGCATTTCCAGCCAATCCTGCATGGTAAAACTTCACAGCAAAGACCAAGATTAGAAATTCCATGTACAATTTCCAGCCTTTCTCATTTCTTCCCAAAACAGAAGTACGTTTCTAGCAGAATATATGCGTGATCACTTGCAATAACCAGATGAAAGGGAGAAAAGAGATCAGACATTCTAGACATAATAGTGCCTCGTAAGACTAGTGTGATTCCAGCCAGCAGAGTTGAGATTGTGCCTGAACAAGACCTAACCTGTGTGCTCAGACTGTTATCTGATTTTCTCTAGCTATACCAGACTGTCTAGTATAATAGACTGTTCCTCTTAAAAAAACCCAACATAACAACCCTATGTACATTTATAGATAAATGTTTCTGCAAGTCTGTTACTCTACTGCTGCTATGTGTAACCAAAAAATTACTCCAAGTCCAATATCTTCATTAAATATGTGCAGCGCTGCTCTTTTGCTTCCTGGGCACCAAGACCTGAAGCAGCTCTGAAAATCCTTCCACGAGTGTCCATGACCTCCTCCGTTCCTTGGCCCTGAGCAGTTGCATGGAGGTGAACACAAGTACAGTCACTGCAGAGCCATGGTGTTGCTGCTCCGTACCAGGAACAGACTGTATGCATTCTTCTTCCTAATGAAACAGTGGAACAAAATTCTCATTCCTACTGCCTCTGCAGTAACCCCATTTTTTCCTCCTAAATTCAGCATTTCTACACTGCAATTTCCTCTATGAAGTTCATTCCTTCTTTTTCAGATAACACATTTTCTTCCTTTGTGTATCATTAGACCAAACACTTCAGCCATGTTTTATGAACCACGTGTCTGAAAATAACGACAAGTTAATGTTTCCATTACTAATTTGGGAACTATTTTCTGAGATTGCGTCTGTGGCTGGAATTCCAGATGGAGGCACAGAACCTGACTTTCTGGTACTTTATTTTCTTCTAGAACCTTTCTTCCTTCCCCCAGCCCCATGTTACTATCCCTTAGGGACAACATACACTGATCCCACAGGGCAGTGTCCCTTCCCCACTGTCCCAATCTGCCCTCTGTACCAGAGGACACCAAAAGGTTGGTGAAGCAGTTTATCCTTTGTTATACAGCATGACCCACAGATCTTTGGAGACACAAATATAATGGAAAGACAAATATCGGACAAAATGGTTGGAAAGGCAAATATTGGACAAAATGGTCAAGTATTATATCTGCCTTTTGAAGAAGAAAACAGGAGTCTGGACAAGACTGAAGAAAAGTTACCAAACTTTTCTTTAACCAAAACTCTTACTTTTCAGAAGAAATCAATGCAAATTTCCTAGGCCCTAGGCCAAACAGAATTGTTTAGATTACTTGGACAGAGCATATGCAAACAGGATATGGAATGCCCTTTGAGCACAGCGAGCTGTTTGTGGGAGGCATTTAACTTCCTGTGAACTGGGTGTTTATTGAAGTTATCACTTTGTCCTGAATCAGGCAGGGGCTCTATTTTCAGATTTTGTATATAACCTGTAACATGTTGGTCAAACAAACATTATGATTTTTTTTTTCTCTCCCCTTCTGTTTCCTTCCTCAATAATAGTAATTGACTATTAAAATCACAGTAACTGCTCAAGTAGATACAAATTCACCTTCTTAGCATGGAACCACATTCCCCGTGTGACTGGTAAAGAGATTCTGGTGTATTGATCCCAGCTAAAGCTTTTTGCTATTGTCACAAGACAAGCAATAAACCCCGCAGCAGCAAGGATAAAACTCAGTTCTAGCAATGAACTCGTGCTGCTCATTCTGCTCCAAGTCTGGAACTGGAGCTGAAATCCAGACTTTTGCTCCAGCCGGTAATGAATAATTGCAAACACATCGACACACATAAAGAGAACTTTTACATATGCCCTTTTTGTTCCTAGGCTTTAACACCGAAAACTGAGATTATGTTAATATGGGGGGTTTGCTGGCACTTCTATGGGGCTCATGTTCAGAACGATGAACCTTGTGAGCAGCAAAAAAAAGATTTATTACTATGAATAATTAGAAACAAATTCTTATCAGTGTTATAAACATATGGTAAAGAAAAAAATCTTTCTATCTAAGCCAAACCCCAGTGTTTTTTCAATTTGTTCAAAATGAAGCCATTTTAACCAAGATTCAGCTCTTTCTATTCCTGCTTTCAAAGAAAAGAAAGTTATTAATAAAAAGTAGAAAGATGAAATAGAAGTCAGAAATGGATTCAACATATTTTTTGGGACTTAATGATCTCTCCTAAGCAAATTTTTAGCTTGTTGGTCACAATGTATCAAAGAGTCAGTACCGTTACTGTACACATGATCTTGTGGCCTGAGCTCAAAGTTTAGATCTAAGAGCTCCTTAACAACCGACACACCTCGCTGTTTCAGTTTTGCATGAGTTCCTGTATACAATAAAGCAAATTGCAGACCAGCAACTATTGTCTAGTGAGAGGATTAATTATTACGCTTTATATTAACTCCACTAGGGAATATACACACATTTTTTCTTGGGAAATCAAATCCACTTTTCTTAAGGAGGTTTGAGACTTGAAGTTCTTTGTTCTTATTACAGATCATCTTCAAACTAACCCTTGTTGCCATCTTAAATGGATGTAAGAAATAGAGACCATCTCAGTCAAGGTATTTATGCTGTATTTGGTCAATGTCTAACACACAGCTATTGCCTTAAATGGCAGCCTTAGAGCTATAAGAAAGTCGGAAAGAAGCAGTAGTCCTTATTCTGGTGAAATCTTAAGAGAGTTTAAAACTCTAGACTGTTTCAAACTTAAATAATGAGGGTGTTTGGATAATAACATGTTTACTTGCTTCTTAAAGTAAACCACTGGAGCTTGGAACAACAAATCTGTTTCTTCCCCCCCCCTTTTTAGCCCCTACTTCTTGTATGGAATGTTCTGTTTCTTCAAGGTCACCTTTTAGGTAACAAACTATTCTGCTTGGCTTGGAAAACTTTTATAAGAGGACTGGGACATGGTAGAAAAATACTGACCATTTTACTTGTCTCCACTTAGACGCTGGAATTTATAAAAGTGTTTACAAGGTATTACATGTCTCCTTACATGAAAAAATTATTGCTTACTGCTGACATCGCCTTTGAAAGTAAATAAGAAACTAAAGTGCACCTTCCCAGGGACTGTAATGCCAGAGGCAGAGCACACCAAGGTAGGTGCTGTGACCTGGCTTACACACTTGAACTGATCAAGTTCCCTGCCTGCAAACTTTCAGGACTGGAACCATACAAGGATTAGACGTGGTGATAGGGTTTAAGATCACTTTAAATGGTAGAAGCTGCAAGCAGTGTTCTTTATCTCACCATTCCAGCTGGAAACAAGAGTCTGCAGAGTCACAACAGTGTTTTGTGGTCATTATTCTATCAAGAGTTTGTTTAAAAAAAAAAAAACCAAAAAACTAAAACATCAGCACAATTAAGGGAGCCTAATCCCACCTTACATTTCAAAACAGATACTGTTCTCCCATTTTCCAATATGTTATGGAATTGTTACATAATGAATCAGAACATTTTATCACTTTTAAGCCAAATCTTCAGAATATCTGACTTTAAATGTAGCTGCAAAATTTTTAGAAGATCTAGACAATGAAATTAATTGTTTTGTAAGTTCAGTTATTTTGAAATTCTAGCATGATGACTTCCTTATGTACATTTAAAGCTCATTTTCCAAAGGAATTTACCTGACCTGACATCCTTGAAACTTATTTGCTGCAAAAGCCAGTAAAGCTTGATTGTTTAAGTGTTTGAGGAATATGATCAGAAAAGGGAAAACAGGATTAGCACAAATATGTGTTTACATGTCAAAATCGAGGACAAAATAAAATTCCAACTATGAGCTCTAATTTTTATTTTTACACACTCTCCATGTGAGTTCTAGTGGAGACTTTGGAAAGTTATGATGATGATTGTAACAACAACTATATTTTCCTGGTAAATCTCCTTGGAGTTTTGGAGGCAAAGGCCTTGCAAACATGAGGAATTTCACTCACACTGAACAAGATAAATTACAGCTACTCTAGAATGAAAAGAAAAACAGCCCAGGTCTCCAAAACCACGAGTATAGAACTGGGATTTTTATTTCAAGCAAGTTTCAAGCCTGTTTCTATAATGATCTTCATTCTCATCTCCCGTGTGCAGGTGGCACCGTAGGGCATTTATTGATTGGTATATAAAAGTTGACAAAATGATGCATTATTCAGTAAATTGCCACATGCAGGGAAAAGAAATGGTACCTTTTTTCTGAAATCTTACAAGCATATACTTTTTTTATTTCATAGGCAGTGTGACAAAGCACTGAATCACCCTGTTGTAGTGCACCATTTATATAAAAGACCACTTATGTAGTAGCTCAAAACAAACTTTTTCGTATTTGTCAATACTTGCTAGATCTGGAGTCCAATTTTTGCTGTAGTGAGGCACCGACACACTTGGATTAGAATGTCACCTGAACAGAAACAGCTCCTGTGTCAGGCTGATGTTTCCCATGAGCTTTTATGTTTTCTTCTTACAGTCAATTAATTAAAAACTGGCTCCTGCCAGAACTTTACCCAACTCAGAAAGCTCATCAGCCCAGGGACCAGAGCAGCTCTGGGCATGTCAGGCACATAAACTCCAGAATTACCAGCCGTAACTGTTGCAGACAGTTTGTTTCAGGCTGAAACAAATACTCCCCTTCTCTCTGACCAACCCAGTAAGGGTGACAATCTTGTCTCAGCTTAAAACCATTCACAGTGCACTTTTTTTTAATAGTTGAAGTTTTATATTAGGTGGTGAGCTGTGACAAAACAGCCCTAGAAAACACTGCTGGTACAATCCTGTCACAAAATTAGGTCAATGGCTTTTTATGCAATTAAAGCAGCAGAGCAAACACAAGACGTCTTGGCTGAGACACGCACAATGCTTGATCACCACCTGAAAAATCTGACTGTCACCTTCATTGCCACTTCATCCAGAGGAAGATCCCAACAGCGTTCTATGTGCCCAAAACAGGATTTATTTTCTTCAAGATTTAATCATGCGTCTAACCAGAATCTATCACTTCTCTCTACAAATGTGTCTTAAGTGTAGAAACATTTACTTTAATGACAAAAGCTGAGAATTTGATATCTTCTTGTTGCTCCAAACCCATGGGACATAAGTTATGTGTCTGTGCCTTTAATTCAGGGCTGAGTAATTACATTTAGGCCCGTGGAATCACTCCAGTTTTTTCTTGGTGTCTAAACCGAATGTTGTCCTAAGGATTTGGAAGCACATGAAGTGAATTAGGGATGAACATGTATGGTAGTACTTGGAAAATGCAACTGAAGTGAACTAATCCAGTCTGTACAAGGGAAAGAAAACCTGAAGCAGAGGTCTAAATTTCAAGAATAAGAGCAAGCATGTTGCAGCTTTGCACATACAGATATAATTGCAACACCATTACTTTAATTTTTCCCAACACTTCTTTTTCATTCATATTTTTATTAATAATGGCAAAACAAAGAATATAAATTGTGCTAGGTACTTCATCTCTTATTCCTCTCATTTAGTACGCCTTTAAAAACCTTCCCTAAAACAGAATATTGGCTATGAAGAGACCAAACATGAGACAGAAGTAGAAACAAACAGGTCAAAATAAAATGCTTTTAATTTAGAAACTATCTCAGATTTTCTTGTAACGAGGCACACATGCTACTGATATTAAACAGTACATTTGAATTCTCCAACCTAGGGTGTAATACAAAGGAAACCCTACAACACTTTGGGGAAAAAAATGTGTGGAGAGCATAAGTTCGTATGTGTAGGAGCTAAAGGCAAATGCTTGAATAATTTACAATCATAACATACATGAAAATGAAACACTGTGACTTTAATAACTAGCTTCCCCCCCCCAAACTCCAATTATTAAGCTATTGTGCTCCAGGCTAGCGTATCAGGTGCTAATAATGAACATTCAGGCACAGGACTTCTCCTGCACAAACGAAAACTGTTCTGCGCAAAAGATTAATAACGGATTTCCTTCTTGTATATACATATATATATACACACACACACTCTCTGAACAAAATTAAAATTGTAAGCAAAATTGGAATGTTGAAGTCTACTCAAGTCCTGTTAATAATGTGGAATTAAGTTTAGGGGAAAACATAACCTAATTAAGAGGTTCCAAAAGGCACATTAGTAAATGCTGAAAAAGTGATTTTTATCTATGGAAACTATTTTATGCTTTATGTTATCATTATAAGGCACAGTCTTAGACAAACAAACCACAGATATACACAAATGTCATGCTAGAGTTCTTCTACATTTATTGCTGGTCATCAGTCCACTGCATCAGGTTATGTTTGAACTGCAGATGGCATGTAACCTTAGAAGAGTAAAAAAGGGCAATCAAGAAAAATAATAGTTGTGAGATGGTAAAGAGGCTTTTCTGTAATAAAGGAATCATGGTCTGAAAGAAATCTTTGCAGGTGACAAGCTTGAAAAGGAACCTTTAGACCCAGAGCGAGAAGATCAAAGACCTTGCAAAATTCAGCTGCACATAACATGGAGGAGTCTTAAATATGACTAATACTCCTTGAAAACCTAGCTGGCATTTGAATACTGTGGCTGGAAGTTTTCAAGTCTTTTGTGAGCAGCTGAAATAACGATGGCTGCATTCCTGGGAGTCAGCAGCCCCACACCCAAGTGTGCTACACTGCTGCAGCATCCCCAGTCCCACACCATATTCCCACAGAGGCTGCAACATTTCTGAGCTACACAGCACGGACCAGTCAGCTGGCAATGAGATGGTCATTGATGGGTCAGCAAGGAAAATAAACACAGACCCTCTGCACTCATTTTGTATCTCTTCCTTTAGAAGATGCACTGATTTATCACTATAACGTGCAGCCTTCCCCAAAGTGCAGAACCTCTAGAACAGAAATTTGTTGAAACTGAACGTCAGATCAAAAGCTCCAGGCCTTTAACAGCACCATTTCATGAGCTCTGCCTCCTTAAGAAGCCAGAAGAAAAAAAATACAGCTACATGAAAAATAAATGAGCAGCTTTTCCTGACTCTGAAAGCAGAAAATAATGACATGAAACCAAAATCAAATGCAGCACTATCAGTTGTATTCCCAAATGCCAGCATTAATTCTCCCTCTTCCAGCTCCCAGAGACTTGTTAAACAAATGAGCCTTATAATGCATTTTGCAAGTGAAAGGTCCCGGAGTGGTAAAAAGTCAACTCCCATACCAAAAGCCCTTAATGAAAATGCTGCAGCTTATTCCAGGAGTTCTGCACTGAAGGGCATCAGCCTGAGCTCACTCCTGCCATGATTCCTATTTTCTCCTTTGATCAAAAGAGCACTTCTGCAGCACTAGCAATAGTCTGGGCTTTTAGATCAAAACTAGTATCTCAAAATCTGGAAGTCAAGTCAGCTTGTGTAAATCAAAAGGCCAGTTTTGTGTGTGTGCAGACCAGTCAGACTTTTTTTTTTTTTTTTAGCAGAAAAAAATCCTCTATTTAAAACCTTCCTGATGTACCACATTTTCCCTGCACACCTGGGCTGGGTGTACAGCCACGCTGTCATCTTGGTTATCCTCCCCACACAGTTCGTGGCATTTTTGGAACCATGTAAACCTCTAAGATTGTCTCCTGGAGAGAGACCTGATTTTGCTTGCACACTGTGATACACTCAGAATTTTCCCCCTTTTCCCTAGTTTTCCCCGTTTGTCATAACTTTTTTCCTTCAGGTTTAAAAAACAATAGCCTTTGGACTGAACGAGGGTGAAGGCGGGATAAATAAGCCTCTTGCTTCAAACCAAGGGGAAAAACCTTAAACCCGAACTGCACGAACACAACATGTCTCCTCTCGCTGCATTAATGCCGCCTCACGAAATGGCGCCTGCCTCTGCAGACAGCTGCCTCAAAACGCCCACGGCTCCTCGGGAAAACAGAAATGCAACTCATTTTTTTGTTTGTTTGTTTGTTTTTTTCCTCGCAAAGCTTTTATTTTTCTCTCTTCACATCCAGCCTCTCGGCCCCACCGCAAAGCCGAAGCCTGATGGGGAGAGTTCTCCTTCATAAAACGGCCTTTCCCTTCTGCTTTCGGAGCCCCGCCGGGACTGCTCCCCGCACGGGCGCGGGTGTGTGGGGCTGTGGGCTCCAGCCCCTGCACACTGTAAATAAATGTGCCGATTCAGCCGCTATCGCCACGATCTTGCCTCTCCAGAATTTTCTCCCTCCGCTTCCCAAATATAAAAGGAGTTTTTGTGCTGAACACGGAGCGGGAGCGGTGGCGGGCTCGGCGCAGGGCGCCATGTGGTATTTGGTTTCTCTACAGTACGTGTTTTTATAATGAAGGGGGAAGGGAAGGAAGGGAGCTGCTCCTACCAGCATGCCAATAATCTGTTGCAAAGGGCTGGAGCGCTCAGAGCCAATTAGTGCTCCTGTTAACCATTTAACTGCGGAAACAAAGCCAGGCCCAGGCACGCAGTCCGCGGGATTAGAGACAGAAAAGGCTGTGTGGACTCCAAGGGCATCGTGTTCGTACAGATCTTTTCATAGATGCATTTTTCCTATACTTTAATAATAAATACTTTCGATAGACAAACTGGACAGCTATACCCTGCACACGTACACCACGCAGTTTTAATAGAAGCTGGATGTGCTGGCCTGTGGTGGAACGATAAAAGCCACCCACAGGAGGTGCATTTCCGATACGAATATCAGGTCCCTGCCACAGGAATAGCAAATCCATGCTGTCCGTGGTGGGCTGGGATGGGTCAGAGTGCTGCTCTGCCCAAGAACGGATGTGTCACTGCAACATCTTCCAGCAGTGCTGCTGTGGGTGGAAAAACACCGTAAGGTGGGACGAGCTCTAGGAAAGCAATGGCAGAGTCTGTCTCCCTCTAAATGTGATGTGTCCACCATCCAGACAGCACTACCCTGCACCAGTCCTGTTTTTTCAACCCCTTAACCACATCAGAACAAGACCAAAAAAAACCTAAAATTCTTTTTACATGCTGCAGTATAATTTGTTATAAACCTTTAAAGCCTGAGGCAGGTCAGCTCGTGGCTTGTTATGTGTCACTGAACAAGCCAGGGAAGAAGCTGCACAGGGAATTCTCAGCCTCGATCTTTTTCTCTGGGGGCAAGTCTGAACACTGCCAGAGAGCACAGACAAATTAGTCCTAAAGCACAGCCACAGTAACCTGCTCCCGCTGGACCCAGCGGGTCAGTAAACCTATTTTTGTCCTCCTTTTTTATCCCATGATGTAGCAGTGAATATTGGATCAGACTCCCAGGGATGCCAGGAGGAGCAGCAGAGATTGTACAGGTCATTGAAGTGCCCAGGGTGCCAAAAGCAGCCTCTGCACCTCAGCTCAGCAGCCCTGGCAAGAAGCAGACTTTATTTGCTTGGGAGGGGCTGCAGCAGCACTGCAGGTCTGCTCCCACCCCAGGCAAGCTCTGCAATGCACATGAAAAGCATATTCGAACATCACTATCTTCTCTAAAAGATGAAGTTAAATTTTCCTAGTCACCATGGAGAAAGTCCAGTGTCCTTGAAAGTTGCAGGTTTCCCCATCTGAAGTGCTGTACCAAGGCTAACACTGTAACACATCCCACTTTTAAGCTCTAGGAAGGATTTTGTCTAAAGTATAACTTTACGTTCAAATTAAAAACACTGGGGACCAGGGGGAGGAAACATATGGGTAAGAAACTAGCAGATTATTTAGGCATGTGAGCTGTGAGAGCGCAGGGAATACAAAAGCTCTCTTGTTCCTGCTGCCTCCCACAGCTGCATTCACTAAATATATCCCGGGCTGAGAGCTGCATTTCTCCACCCCTTCCTCAGCCCAATCGCGTTTGCACAAACACCACCCAGGTCCCTTTGGACAGGCAGTGAGGCAGCAGCAATGCCCTAGTTACAGACGGCATGAAGAACACCAGTGACTAATCGTGTCTGCAACGGGGTGAAATTGTTACATCCACACCTTTTTTGGAGAGGGAGTCCATGCAGCTGATCTATATTTAACTTGAACCCGGGGTGGTTTGTTCTCTATAAGGATACACCCCATTTGTATGACAGAATCAGTTACTGGAAGTTATTCCCATCAGATGATTTTCAACAGTTTATGGAGAGGAAAAAAAAATGGCAGAAGAATAGCCACCTCTATAAAAAAACAATTCACTGAATCCACCTCCTGGCAGATGCAGAGGAGAGCAGTGATCCTGGGGGCTGGCTGTCCCCCAGAGAGTTTAACCCAGTTTTACATTCCATCAAGTCTCTGTGGTGTATTGACTGATCATATATACATTGGGGCGGGGGAAGAGATATCACTGAATTCCCATAGGACTGAGGTGCTTCCCCATGACCTCCATTCTGCTTCTCACATTTCTCCCATCCACACTTTGCATCCTTTACCCTCAAGGACACATCCTTTGGTCTGGCACAGCAGAACTTTGGTCCCAACTGCAGCCTCGAGATACTGCTGTAGTCACAGCAACAGAGAGAAGAGCTGCCCCTTCTCATATAGTGAATTCTATAGTAGATCAAATAGTGGCAGGAAAAAAAAAAGTTATCTTGGTGTCTTTCCTCACTTCCAAGCTGTGAACCAGCAGGGATTTTGACCCTCCTGGTCTCTGCTTCTTCCTTTCCTCACAGTTCCCTGTTTCTTCAACACCTCCAGTTCCACTAGCAGCGCAGCAAATTTGACAGAATCTGGTCAATTTTTCAAGCTTTCTCATTTTAAGAAGTCAGTGGGAGCACACTATCTTGCAATCAAACCTCACAGGAGGGAGAATTAAATATTTCATGCATGACCTTAATCCATAGGATTTTGCAGATAGTTTCTTTTGTAATCTCAATACCCAGAGCTTATTACGCATTCAAAACGTATCTGTAGCCTCAGAACATTTTGCAACAAAAGAAACTCAAATTCATTTTGATATAATTATGCAGTCACACCAGTCACATGCTTGCTATGGAATAAATATAAATACTGGGCTTTTGGGAATAACTTGCAGATTTACAGTGTTAAAAAAAACCAACCAAAACCAAGAATGAAACCAAGAATGAAACCATCTATTATATATGGAAAAAAGATCAGGTTAAATGTCAAATTTCAGCCGAGGAAAATGGCACAATTATGAAGTCTTTTATATATATATTTTTTTTTTTCAATCCGCGAAACATAAAAGAAAGTACTGAAACTGATACTTAAGCCTCTCCATAAAGTAAGAATGTCATTTTCTAAAGCAGGAATATCATTCAAGGCATTTAAAAACCTTTGAAATCAGATAATTCATTCACAAAATGGCCACAGGTCCCTAAGCTTAAATCACTGAAAGCTAGAAAAGTTAGAAAACTGTGCTCTGGGGTTTGTGTCTTTCTAGCACGTTTTGAGTTTTTCTGCTTTTCTTGCCTTCCTGAAACAAAATGACCTCAAAAACTGTTCTAATTTTGTCGTTGGAAATCGCTTATTTTAATTGGGGACGTTTCTGTTCAAGAGCCACACCCCGCTGCCCTGGTGGTGGTGGAAACCAGCCTCGCTCACTGGGGACGGGCTGGGGGTCTGCCTGCTCTGGTCTTCTATGGTCTTCAGGATCCCATGGATTTTGGACCCCACGTGGGAAAATGTAGTCCCATCTCTGTGCTTTTTAAAAGGGAATACAAAACGTGAAACCAGATGTTAAACCTGAGCCCCAGAGAAGCCACAGGAGCGTGAGTTACCTTCAAGAGCACTGCAGTTCTAAAAGCAAACAAAGGCATAAGGGGTTGGGATGGAAGGTTTCAGCCCTCAAAGAAAGCAGTGACTCACCCACATTCCTAACTGCACAAACAAGGGAGGCAAACCCTCCTCTGGCAGTCAGGATCCTCCACATTCTCCTGTGCGGAGCAAATCCCAAGCAAAGGTGACTGTGGTGGTGTGTTAGAGCAGACACAGCACAGGGCAGATGTATTTTGGAAAGGAAGCCTCTCTTGCACACCTCTGTGTTTATGTGCCTTCTTGAAAAAATAAAGAGTTCTGAAAACACACTGAAAAGGGCTACTACTAACAACTGGTTTTTAAGAGCCAAACTCGTCTTTTCTTAGATACCTTTTTAATAATAAGACACAGTAGTTTACTTTAAAAATCCAAACAAACAATCAAACAAAAACCAATCCAAGGACAGATAAAACAAGTCCAAAACTTCACTGAGCAGACAGCCAAGCATGTGTAACATGGATAAGGTGCTGATTCTAACCATCAAGTTACCCATATGGGAAATTTTGACCTAGGGATGTGGAAACTCACCCTCCCAAACGTCTGCTCAGTCGTTCCCATCAGACAAGGCACACTTCACTGATGGAGGACCAGCATGTTCCAGGTGATGGATGACACGTAGCCAAGCTGCTAAACATGCCCTGCTCCACCCTTCCTGCATGGTTCTCCTGGATGTGGGGAACACTGTGCAGGTCTCCAGATGGCCAGGGCATCAGTGGAGCTGCTGGGTGGTAGCAACAGAGCCCTCAGCAGCACGGATGAGGAGGAGGTGGTGGAAAGGCTGTGTGTGAGGAAACAGGGCTGAAAAGGAGCCCAGAAAGCACAGAACGTTGCTAATTTGTGAGAGAAACTGCAGGAAACCAACATCTCTTAACTGTAAACCTCAGAGAGGTTGTGGTTAGGAGACAGGTGACAGGGTGACAGGGCTGTAGGACGGGCTATGCCTGTGCCCAGGAGAGATGCCTCAAAGCCACAATCCAAGTGGAGCTCCCCAAGGAGTGGGGCTGGGTAGGTGGTCCCTGTGTAGCTGTGCCAGGGCTCTGTTGGGTGAGGTCTGTTCCTCTGTGCAATGCAGGATGCCAAAACACCAGCACACAATTCCCCTCTGGCTGCATGCTCCATGAAGCAGAATTAAGGCTGATGCTCAGTGTGTTCCACTTTATACCAAATTTTTCAGTTCTCAGGTTTCTAGTGGTAGACAGACACCCCAAAATAATTTTCATTCCTTCCTCCTGGGGAGCAACTCCCAAGGGTTCTTGGAGCTGCTGCAGAAGGGAAGTGGCAGCATTACCTAAGTAGGGGGGACTTGTGAGGGGGCACACTTGTTTGTGTGACAATTACCAGTGTAGCTTGTCTGCTGATGCTACAAGAGACCTTGGCAGCATGGGCTGCTAGCAGGACCACAGAACTCTTGTTAATGACAAGTATCAAGCCTCAAACAGATAAAATAAGCTGTCCTGGAGCTGAAGCCATGCTTGAGGCATCATGGAAACGCCTGTTGCACTGACGCTGCTGCCATACTTAAAGCTAAGCCCCAGCGAGCAGGGACAGCACACAGACCAGCTCCTCGTGCTGCTGCAGATTCTGCTGGTAGCATTTGAAATATTTTAGGCATTTCAGACTACTCTCCTGTCAGGACTCCAGAGCTTACATTAAAAAAAATAACCTGTTTATCAAGTTGCAGAACAACAGTGATCCGTCTGGTTTATTTGATGGAAAGGACAAGAGCGGGGGAGGATTTTGCTAACAGTATTTCTGCCTTGATTAAGTGACTGCTACGATCAGAGCAACAGCAAACAAACATTACAAGATATTTCCTTGTGCAAAGGAAGAGAAACTGCCACAAGAGATGAACTACATGTATATTATTATTATTATTATTATTATTATTATTATTATTATTATTATTATTATTATTATTATTATTATTATTATTATTATTATTATTATTATTATTATTATTATTATTATTATTGCTACTACTACTGAGCATTTTGTCTGGCTTGCGCTGCTTGGAAAGCCCAGTTCTGCCGGGCTGCTTGAGAAAAGGAGCATTTGTCCCCAGCTTTCGGCATGAAAACACAAGTCAAATCCCTTTTCGGGAACAAAGGTGCTTCCCAGGAGCCTGGCGTGCTGCCGGCATGCCGAGCGCGTAGCCAGGCAACGGCAGCCGGATTGGGGCTTGCGCCTCACCCGCGATGCTCCAGCCTCCACAAACAATTCTTGCCACGTAGACAAGACCGCGCAGGGTAATGGAAAATTACTGCGGGCTTTTTCTTAAAGGGCGAGCACCGCCGCTGGCGGAGGAGGCTGATCCGCATCGCGCTTGCCAGCGCGCCCCGGGGTCAGCCCGTGTTTCCTGCGGGGAGGCTGCAGTGCGTCACCGCGCACTGGGGCATTAATGCACTGAAATATCATTTACATGCCATTCCAGCCTGCTGCGGCCATCAGGAGCGTAAAGCAGCGAGGGGAGGGGGAGCAGAACAGCCGGAGCTGAACAGCCTAGAGCTGCCGTTCTCGAGCTGCTCTCTCGAACACGGCAACCTTGGTGCGGTTGCAGTTCGTACGGGCTGCGGGCTGATGCCAAAATAACCCTCCTGCGCTTGGCAGGAGCAGTTTTATCAACTGCCTGGCACATTCCTGCAAGGCTGCAGGAAGAAAAAAAAATACCCTTAAAGAAAGAGCAAACTTTGGCAGTGGTTAAACTGCTATGAGGACAACAGCAATAATAATAGTAATAATAAAATTATGGCGATGTTTACCTCCATTTCTGGTGTAAAAGAGAATTTAGTTAATAAGACAGCATTGTGCTTACCTAGCTTTTAATACCAAGCCAAAAAGCCACGCAAATAGCTACAGAAGCACCCAACAGCCAGCTCGAGGCACTGCTCCTCTGAAAACCAGAGATACGCAGACTTACTGGTTGGGCAGGGCAGGATCTGCCCCCGGAGCACACAGGAGCTGCCCAGCAAGACAGCACAGCACCAAAAGGTGCTCTTCCCAGAAGTCTTCCAAAATAGCTCCTGTATCCCTTACAAGTTTCATTTCCTTTCCTGCAGGAGCAGACCACGCTGCCTGTTCGTGGGGTACCTATGGGGAACTGTGTCCAGCCTGTAGCAAAAATAGAAACGCAAACCTGCTGGTCTTGCTTTTCCTTTTTTGCCCACTGCATGCAGCTCCTGGTGGCCCTGGTGTGGCTCAGGATGACATGTTGCATGCCAGACTGGTTCTAGGTCAGCTCCTGCAGCAACAGCACTTTTGTTCTTCCCTATCTTCATGTATTAATTTGCCTGTTTTTTCTCAGATAAGCACTGGTTACAGCCTCAACTCAAATCTTTTTTCACTCTGTTGTAGCCAGCAAATGAAAACAAAGCCCCTACACCAAGTTAGGGGACTACTTTGTAATAGAAACTTCCTCTCCCTTAAATAGAAGCCTTTGTTGTGAAGCTGTTTTCATTGCAAGCTCCACAGGGAAAGTCATTATATTTAATAGAGGTTGACCTCATTTTGTAGTCCTCGATATTAAACCTTAGAAGAGAGACACATAATTAGAAGCGGTGAGTTCTCAACAAAGATACACAGTGCTTGTTGCTGTTTCCTTCTTACCTAAGGATTAATTTAATATGGTTTGGAAAGAGTAACTTGAAACAGCTTTTGGCAGATAAGTGAACTCTAAGTAAAACGCAAAGATCTGGTTTCCAAGAAGCTTTTTACAAGCTGTACAGAGAAGTGAAATAAAACCCTCCAGCAGCACACAAGGCTTCCTGCAGAGCCTCCCTGGAATAGCTGCAAACCTGCATTTCAGTGAAAGCTAATCTGGGTTGGAGGCTGGGGTTACATAAAGACATCTTGCATAGAGGCACAGAGGACCCGTGGTCAGGCATGGACCTGCCCCTGTGGCAGCCTCTGCTCGGCTGGAGAGAATCAAGGGAATTTTCTACTGCAGTTCCAAGGCTGTGCTCTGAGACAAAGAAAGCAAAACGGGTTTCATCTCAGTCAACACAGACAAGGGAGGGAATGCAAAGATGCCCCGGCTTTGTTAGGTTTGCTAATGCAACCTGTGTTTCCACACAGTGGACACTGTTGTCACTGCATAATGGGTAAACACAGCACTGGCCACCACTAAATAAACACATTTTCCACAGAAAGGGAGGGCAAGACAGTGAATGATGTGCTGTGCTGCACCGTGCTGGGGCCTCACTGAGCGCAAGCCTGTGTTGGGGCTCTTCACCTTAAGGTGGTTTGAGTTTAAAACATCTCTTCACAGCCTGCTTTTCTAGTAACCTCATCACTTTTCCAAACTATAGAAGTTCACTTGAAATACACATTTTCAGTTCATTTTCCCAGCTCTTGTGATAGCCTCACTGCTCTCCCACCTCCTGAGCGTCGCTTGCATTTCCAGTGCTCTGAGTCCTGCTGGCGAAGTGTCACCTCCCTGCTGAAACACTCATTATGTAAAAAGGACAATTTCTCGTTGAAAAGCCCAGGCTTCCTTAATTTTTCCTGCAGATTCTGTGGTTTGAATGAGTGTGTCTACTTCAGCAACCCTGAGAACTTCCTGATTTCTGCACAGTTCTCCCCTCTGCAAACTGCTGACTGCTTTCAACTCAGTTTTTGACTTGCTTTCCTGAAAAATCAGATAAATGGTGTCCCCAGCTGGGGGACACACGTGTTAAACAGTAGCTTCTTTCTGCAGCCCAGCTCTCCTGGCTCTGTGCTGTGTGGAGCAGGGTGGTTGCTGCCCACACCTGCAGTGGGGTTGCTCTGCCCTGTGGTTTGTGGCACAACATGCATTCCAACAGGAGGAAAGAGAAAGGCAGCTCCTCCAAAAACATCACCAGAAACTCCCCAAAGCCCACAGCATGGTGGCTTAAAGCACCCAGCCTTTGTTCCTCCTCCGTGGGAACAGATTCCCATTCCATACAAGCAAAAGGGATCACAGTCATGAAAAATATATGGGGAAGCCAAGAGTGGGACCACAGCAGCCTGGGACAGTCCTGGATGGGTGGGCTCTGGGGCTGGGAGGACATTTGGTGGCCAGCAGCTCTGCTTGGAGACAGAAGGACATGACATAGATAAGACACCTTTACCCTTGCACCCTGCTTGGCCTCCACCCTCAGCAAGGCCAGGGCTGTTCCAGCTTGGCTGGTTTTTCCTCTCTCGTATTTTAGATGTAGAGCATTATTAAATCACACTCAACAATTCCTGCCACACCTCAAGCAATTAACCCTACCCCATGGCAGTGCTGGCTGGGGAAAGCCCTGGACAATGTCCTGGGACTCCCATAAAGCTGAGAGCAATTTTGCGACCCGTTCAGTGTGAAGAAGGTTGGGCTTTCTGCATTTATTTTTGGAGCAGTAAGTTATTTTCAAAGAGCCTTTCTGTCAGGCTTAGCTGAGTGTGAGCTGCCAAGTGAGCTCCTCCAGCTCTGTGGGCACCATTAGCAGGGCTGCCCTGTGCTGAAGTGATGTCAGCACTTCCATTACAGCACCTTTCCCCTGCTCCAGCTCCCTTATAAGTGGACATAAAAATCCACTTTGGCAGAAACACTCAAGCCAACAAGGAAAACAGTCACCACTTTAACCTGATCCTTGCTAAACTTATCTGGCTGGGTGGAGAAAGCAGGGGTTTAAAATATATCTTCTCCCTCCCACGCCTAAATCATGAATTTTAAAATCCAGCTGTATTGCACTCAAATTACTCATGGGGAATTTTTTTTAGGTTGGGTTTTTTTTTTTCTCGTAACTTATCCGTGATAAATGGAGAAGTGATCCTTTCCCTCCTCCGCCTCTTTGCAAGCCAAACACTTGATTAAAAGTTTCCATTGTCAGTCCTACTAATGAAGGCCACAGCTAATAGTCATTTTAATTGGGCACAAATCCATTGTAGTGTTAAGGAAAGAGACTGATGTCCTTCTCATCACCCTTGGTGACACACAGCCACCCAGGGTGCTGGGGCAGGAATTCATTTAGCTGACTCACCAGGAGCTTCCAGCCAGCTCAGCCTGAAACCACCCTGAGCAGGGGCACTGCTGTGTTGGGACACAGCAGATGGGGCTGGAGGGAAGCAGGAGTGCTCATGGAACATGTTTTTCAATAGCTGGCTTCTAGATCAGCTGCTGCTCAAGGACAAAGCAGCCCCTTGTCTTGTGGAAACACTTGCTATCGAGTGGTCGTGCCATCAGCCAGACTGATGGATTCATCCAGGCTTAAACTCCATCTTTTCCCTTTTTTCTTGACTTTTCAGCTGGATCAGTTCCATGAGCACGAAAAGTGGAGATAGGGGAGTGAGACAGAGGAGTGCAAGATGCCTGCAGCCAGCAGCACTAAGGACTTGGGGAAGTTTGTGTCTCTGAACCCAGCACACAGCATGTGCACTGTGAAATCAGCAGGCAAAGAGAAAGCCCATGGCCTTCTCTGCATTGCTACCCCAGATGTTAGAGGAGCTGCAGGAAGATGACCTGTAAGAGGGAGCCTACCAACTCTTTCACTCTTAGAAAGAAGTTACCCCACTTCTGGTTTCAGTATTTACACATTTTCTAAGCACAGTATTCCTGGGTTGCCCCAAAAAAGGCAAAGCCTGGAAACAGCCCAGGCTCCAGCCAACAGGAGCTTCTTCTGGTGTGACAACATCTGCAGTTCCAGACCTGCTGAGGATGTCTGGGAGATGCAGGAGGTCGAGGTTCTGTGGAGTCAGGTGAGACAGCAGCCAGCCCAGCCCAGCCCTGCCCTGCCATGCTGTTTTCCTGGGAGGGGAATGCTGTGCTGCAAGTTCTGCCAGTGCCTGCTAAAACACTTCAAGCTCCAATGCCACATCCAACTGCCCCTGAAAGACATGTTTTAGAACTGAAGAGAAGTTTCTACGTGTCTCCCGAAAACTCCTTCTCCCACTTGACCTGCAGACAGTCGGGGTAGGAAGCCTGCGAGCGTGGCCATCTGCCATCCTGCTCAGAGGCAGCTGTCTTTCAGCCTGCTCATTAGTGTGCATGTCATCACATCACACACTCTCTGCTTGCTGTGGGGAGGCATTCTAGTAATACAGGACACAGATTTACAGGAAATGAGGCTTCACTTCCTGCTCATGGAGAGCCATGTCCCATTTGTCTGATTAATTCTGGAGGAATATGCTAACGGGTGCACATTCCACTGCAGGACACACATAATGCCAAACTAGCAACCCTGAGAACACTTGAAAGGGGAAACTGCTATTTTGGCTGCTGTGCTCCATCTCAAGCCCCCAGCAGGCTGTGCTGGTGAATGCCAGCACCAGGGCTTGTCCTTTTCCACCCAGGAACTGCAGTTTTCCCTGTGCCACCCACTGCAGTGCATGGGGCATTTGGCAAAGCTTTGCTATGACTTGCACCTGGCTAAAATTCCAGCTCCCCGGGGAAGAATGACACATTATCCCAAGTAAACGAAAACCCTTTCATGGAGAAATAAATGTCAATATCAAAGGTGGGTGAGAGATTAAAATAGTGCTCAGAGGATACTGGCTTTCCCTGGGGACTTGGATTTCACCTCTGATGCTGTGGTTTGGCTCAGCACTGGAATTTATTCCTGTTAAATATGTACCTAATGAGACCAGTGACCTCCTGGGAGAATTGCATCAGTTTTCATGCCAGCCGTTCCAGCTTCTGTTAGAGTTTCCATTAAAGAACTGGTTAATATGTGGCCCACTGTCCCCATTTCCTTCTTCTAGCTGGGTCTGGGACTGCTCCAGCCCCTAAACCTTTACCTGCTGCTGGCTGGGGAGATTTGCACAGGCAGGTCCACACCTCAGTCCTGTTGTCACTGTGAAATGCTGAGGTCCCCTGTGTGCCTCATGGAAGTAACTATGAGATACAGAGAGATTAAATCAAAATGAAATGCCATTTCTCTGCCATGAACTTTGTGCCCAAAGCTGAGAGGTGAATATAGCTCTGCTATGCTGAGAAACAAAACAAACTAAATGGTTTTCCAAATCTGTTTATGAGATTGAAATGTAAGTCATGGCTTTAAGGTATGTATTGCAGGCTTTCTTCTTTAAACACATAAATATTTTATCAGTGAATATTCCGTTTCAGCAGTCAGGCATGAGCTCACTCCAAAGGCTGTTGCAATTGTGAGTTGTTACAATTTTGAGTTAAGCAGTCATTTGGATTGTGCAATTTCCTAGTGTTTGAGGATATCCCAACAGGGAAGAAACAACAGATAATTAAAAATGTTGTTTTCTTAATCAAATTGATACCAGTAGACTTAAATCCCTCCTGTTCTGAGCCAAGGATAAGGATTTTTTCAAGAATTTTCTTCTTAAAAAGGAGAAAAAAGAAGATCTGCTTGTCTGGCAATGTTTTCTGTCTAGCACCAACCACAACAGGGCACAAACATCTGGTATATAGGGAGAGGTCAGACCTGAAACCCAGCCAAAACTAACACAGAGTGTGAAAAGGAAATACATCTTTGTCATGCACTGCTTTGTCCACAGCAGTAAATTGGAAACAAGACTTTCCTGTTGCAAAGAAAAAAAAATTAAAAAACCAGAAAAAATCACAAGAAAAATAATGTAATGAAAGGGCTGCTAAAATCTGCCTTATTCAGTGTGTTAACACCCAGGAGAATTGAACTACATCAGATATTTAAATTAAATATTCAGGATGAAATAAAGCAAAAAATATGAGAGAAAATCCAACTAAGCTCCCACAGATCCATTTGGGGATCCCAGAGGACAAAGGTAGGAGAGCCTTATTTTACCACCCAGCAGCAGCAGCATGAAGTCCTTAAATCTGGGGCCTGCTACATCGAACCCTAATCTATTTTAACACCCCTAAATCAAACCCTAATCCACTCTAATGACCCTAAATGAAACTCTAATCCACTTTAACACCCTGCCAGTTGCCTGGCATTGCCCTTATCAGTGACTGGAGCTAAATCCCACCCACATCCACACCCATTCCCAGCAAAGCACATCCCAGGGGCCTCATGGAGCACTTTGGGGGTGATAAAAGGGCCCCTGTGTGGAGTGGCTGGAGAGCAGCTCTGCCAGAAGGGCTGGGGGGTGCTGGTGGGTGTGAGACTGGATGTGGCAGGCTGGACATGACCTGGCCATGTGTGCTGGCTGCCCACAGAGCCAAACACACCAGAGGAGCATCCAGAGGAGCATGGGCAGCAGGGGAGGGAGAGGATTCTGCCCCTCCCTGCAATCCCCAGCTGCCTCCAGCGCTGGGCCCCAGCACAGGAGGGAATGGAGCAGCTGGGGCAAGTCCAGAGAGGAGGTGACAGAGATGCTGACAGGGCTGAAGTGCCTCTGCTCTGGAGACAGGGAGAGAGAGTTGGGGATGTTCAGCCTGGAGGAGCTTCAGGGAGACCTTAGAGCCCTTTCCAGTACCTAAAGGGGCTCACAAGAAAGATGGGAACCACCCTTTCAGCAGGGCCTGTCGGGATGGGACAAGGGAGAATGGTTTTCAACTGCAGGAAGGTCGATCTACATTAGATATAAGGAAGGGGGTTTTTTATAACGAGGGTGGAGAAACTGGCGTAGAGGTGGTGCATGCCCCATCCCTGGAAACATTAAAGGCCAGGTTGGATGGGGTTTTGAGCAACCTGGTGTAGTGGAAGGTGTCCCAGCCCATGAAAGGTTCCTTCCAACGCAAACCACCCGTGATTCTATGGTTCAGAGCAAGGGCAGCTCCGCGGGAGCCGCGGGATTCCC
>NW_005054400.1:2021251-2021959 GCF_000277835.1 Geospiza fortis
GCACCCCCGCTCCCCTCCGGGACCGGCAGGGCCAGGGCAGAGCCCAGTACAGGGGGCTGAGCCTGCCTGAGAGCTGTGCCTGTAAGCTCCGGCCTCAGAGAACTCAGGGGTGTAAGGATCTATCCATCCAGCCATCTGTGGAGCTATCTATCCAACTCTCTATCCAGCTATCTATCTATTTCCTGCCTCCCTGACCACCAGAGCAGGATGCCAGGCATTGTGGGCCTTCCCTTCCCTTCCCTTCCCTTCCCTTCCCTTCCCTTCCCTTCCCTTCCCTTCCCTTCCCTTCCCTTCCCTAACAATATTTTCATCTGATCTAGTTTTATATATTTTAATAGTAATCTCACTATCACTGTGGCTCTGTCTTGCACAGCTTTTAGCATTCTGTGAACTTGAAATAAAGGAAATTTTCCCACCTGCAGCTCTGTAAGGGATGTGACAAGTGTGCCCTCCCTGTCCAATGCCAAGCTCCTCCAAAAGCTTATGTGTGTGTGTTTTTTCTTCTTGGACCAAATGAATGCACACCCCACATGGAAGCTCTTTTACCTATTAGATTTATAGAGCATCACTAGATACATAACCCCAAATCACTGCAGTTAAACAGCCTGTGAAATTCCTGCAAGCATATGAGAGAACACATGAGGACAAAATGGTGAGCACAGCTTTTCCCTGGCATTTTTAATGCCTGCAGTACGCATTGGTTCCCCA
>NW_005054400.1:2021986-2035425 GCF_000277835.1 Geospiza fortis
CCTGCTGAAGATTCTCTTTAGCCCCTGTCCACCCGTGGGAGATGTTCTATTACCCAGCATTTACAGGGATCAGACCTGTGGCAATGGGAGATACCATTAAAAAACCACATTTAAATGGATACAGACACACAGCACTGATAATTTTGTTCATCTCCTGTATTATTTGCAAGAGAAAATGCCAGTTTTTGATTTTTTTTTCTTACTGCAGAAGGACTATCCCTGTCAACAGAAATCATCCAGCCTGCAAACAATTCATCTGAGAGCCTGTCACTTCACTAAAAAAGCCAGAATACCCTGGAATAATCATATTGTCTGCTGCAAGGGATCAGTGATTTGACAGTTTTTAGCAGGTGAGATGCTCCTGTCTGCAGGCAGGTGACCCCGAGCAGTGCTGAGGCGCCAGGTTTGCACTGCGAGCTGCAGCTGACGCAGGGAGGATTTTCCAGGAGCATCCACGTCCAATCTCATCCGGAGTTTCACTGTTACAATGTCTCCTATAAATAGGGCAAATGCTCCTAATAGGTAGCAAAGTGAGAGGGATTTCAGAGCAGCTGGAGAAATAATTGAGCCTGCCTGGAATGGCTGTGTTATACCAGGCTGCACTAGCAATTTCCACTGGCTATTTATACTCTTCTGAAGACTTTGCTATTTCCCACTTCTTTTTTCTTTTCATTTGACCTGATTTGTAACTAATAATCCTTGTTTTATAAAACGGGAGGTGTTGACATATGATACATTTTAAAAAGCTCTCTTTTCCAAGTGTCAGAAACCCCTCCAACTTGCCAAAACATGGCCATGGGTGTAAATCCTCCTCAATAAAGAGGAGGAGGAGTTCAGAACAGCATCTTGGGGGTAGCAAGAGAGCTGATTGTAATTACAAGGTTTTCACTTCCTAGGGACATTAATAAGGAAAAGAAGGAGCCAGTGACAGTAACTGAATCAGGCTGGAAGGAAAATTGGTTGATTTTTTGGTGTGAATCAGCAATCCAAGAAGAGGATGCTCCAGGGCAGAGCTGGCATCAGCCCTCTGCCTCCAAGATGCAGCTCAACCCCCCAGGCTGTCTCTGCTGCAATGTACAACAAAACACAGAGATTTGAGAGTCCTTGGGCAGGCCTGAATGCTCAGGGGGTGCAAACAGTGAGGGTCTCATTGCTGTAGTGTAGAGTGGGATGCAATCCCCCAGATCCTTCTACTCCCACTCATCTGAACCTCATTTAAAAAATCCAGAGCTCTCAGCTCCCTCAAGGCCTCTGCCACCCTGCTGTGCCCATAGCCAGCTTGCCCTCTGGGTGAATCCATGCTGTAGGAAGTGTTTTCCATGGATTTAACAGATGGGTGAGCTGAGATGGGGGTGAAGTGTGTCATTTGGGGCAGAAGTGGAAAGGGAGGTTTGTTGTCCCACTCCTCCTCCATCATGACCACCCTCTCCATCTGTTGACACTTCAGCACACGATGCCAATTCCAGTGTGACTCCCATTAGTCTGCAGAGTGCTGCATGTTGATGTTGTGGTTTGTTACTTGGAGAGCTCTGTGAAGATATTTAATTAGACAAAATTAATTCCTTTGAGAGCAACCTTCTGGCATCATTTTGGAAAGTGCTAGGAAGCTTCTTTTGTTCTGACACTTGTTAAAATTGGCATTAGCCATTTCCTAATTTATTTTTGAAAGGACAATCAAGCCACATTGCTTCCCAGGTCAAATGGGAGCTGTGACTTGCCTGCCAGGAGTGCTATGAGAACATGAGGTGCCAGACCTCCTCACCAAAAGTCACTTCCCACAGCTGTTGTCACCCTGAAAGGTTTCCCTTCTGCCTGAGTGGTCAAGTCCTCCTGTCCCCTTTTTGACACCTTCACAGTGATTGTGGGTTCTGATGATGACAAGACAGACACAGGAGGAAGGGGAGCATCAGTGGTGACCTTGCTGGCCAGCTCTGCAAGGTGACATCCCTTACAGCCACCCGATGGGGCGTGGGAGGTGAATGGGTGCCCCTCTCCCTCTCTGCCTCCTCCTGCAGTCACACTGGGATACCAGGATTTCTTGTGGGACCATCTGCTGCAAATTCTGCAAACCTCCTACACATAAGGGCCCAGAAGGGCAAAGTCTTAATAGGATTAAACTCCAGGAGCTGCAGAGGTCTGTGGCTGCACCTGGTTTGGAGTGAGGAAGGAACTGGTACAGGCTGGAAGTACTGTGCAAAACACACTTTAACCTGGAACAATCCTCGTAAGCCTCTTCCCTTTAAGCCTCTTCCCTTTCACACTGCACCCATGAGGCTCTGGCTGCTTGGGCCAGGTACATCGTGGAAGAGCCCTTTGGGGTCAGTGCTTGGCAGAAGGGCTGCGTCAAACTGCACATCCTCTCACCAGAGACGGTTTCTTGGATGCCCATTTTCTGTCCCAGCTTCCAGTCCCTCCTCTTCTCCCTCCAGGTCTCCACATGGGTTCTCAGCATCTTGTCCATCAATGTCTGTGCAAAATAAAATTGTCATTTTGAGTGTTTGCTGTGGGTCTGTGTGCTTACACCGGGACAGGACATTCCATGGCTGCCTTGTAGGAAGTGAAGGGCTGCAGCAGCACCAGAAGGGATGGTGCTTGGTCCTCTCCTGACATAGCCTGAGCAATGCAGCAGCACAAATGATGTCCATTTTAGTCCCTCTCCTCACTTCCTTTAAACTTCCTCCTTAAAAAGTCCATTCACACCACACTATAAAGGAAGAAGGAACCTATAGTTAAACACTTCATTAGGGGATGTGTGCAGAGTGCTCTGTAAATGGGATGGCAGCAGAGTGTGCTGTGCATTTGCCATTTAAATATAGCTGTATACACACCCCCGGCCTCCTGAAAGGCTGAAACCCTCCTCCTAGCAGGTGATCACAAGCCTTTCTATAATTGAAATGAACTTAATCCTGACAAAAACGTAGCAGCAGCTGCTGTGAAAGCTGTGGCTGCTCTCCAAGTATTTCTTACATTCCCCTGATCTGTATATTAAAGCGAGACTGATTGCTGTGCTGCACAATCCTGCCACAGAGTGTCTCTTACAAGGGAGCTGCTGTGGTTTAGATTTAAGGGCTTTGTTGTCTTTTTCATAAGAATGTTTTTCTCTTGTGTGATGATTGTCACAGGAGGATCTGAGCTGCTCAGATATTAATTACTTAAGGCCTGCAACAACACACTAAAGTTAAAGGTAAATACAGATATTGCCTCTCCTTCTCCTGTACACACTGTAGAGATATACATGGGTGTTGCCTGAGTGGTGGGATGAAGAAGCAGAGCTGATTTTGGAGGTAAAGTGAGCTGCCAGCCCAGAGGATGTGTGCAGGATGCTGAGGAGACAGCAGCCAGCTGGAACATATGAGAAATGACTGTAGCTGCCCTCCTAATTTAACCTTCATGCCACAAATCTCTGCCTGAATCCCAACGTGCTGTGGAGGAGTGGGACAAGGAGCAGCTCTTTCTGTAATTCCCGATTTCTCACCGTTGCTGATTTTTCACTGTCTGCCTTGGCTCCTTTGAGTCCTTCCTCCCCTCCTGTCCCTGGCTGTCCCTGGGCTTTGCTGAGTGGGACCTGGCATTCAAGCAGCACAAGCAAGGAGCAACCATCCAGCAACTTCATGACCTCAAAGCTGAGCAAACCCAGCAGCAGAAATCCAGGGAAAGCGTGGCTCAGTGAGCATGTGAGATGGATTGTGCTGAGCAGCACCGAGTTCCTGCTCCCTCCAAAGCAGCGAGGGGGTCACAGCCTGTGATAAATCCCCTGAGCATGAGAACAACCCCAGAGCCAAGGTGCCTCACCCCAAAGCCTTGACTGGGAGAGACCTGCAAGTGGATTCCAGGGCTGGCCGGTCCCTGCAGAGCCGGACTCGGGCTTCCCATCTGCTGTGCTATCGCTGCTTTATGGCTTCGACTCCCAGCACCGAAAACATTAACTCAATCTTCTTCAAACTGTTCCTTAGCCCCGAGCTAGCCCAGGCACACGCTCTCGTTCGCAGCGTGACATCCCAGGCTGTTTGAAGGGCAGGACAGAAGATGGTGCTGCCGAGCCAACATATTTTAACAAGAAAACTTCCTGGAGCTGCTGGGTTTTTTTGACAGCTCCTGTTCCAAAATAATCTTTGTTTAAACTAAAGAGTTGTCAAGGAGATAAGTTTAAGCAGCTACACGAGCTACAGAGAAACATCCCACAGCAAGATCAGGAGCAGATGTGGTGAAATATTGATGGACCAGGATCCCTAATTACATCTCCTACTGAGGAGCTTGGCTTGAAATCTGGAGCCTTCCTGCTTTGTATGCGGCACCGTTGGGATAAAGCGATGGGATCCCTCGCAGAGCTACATGGGCAATTGGGCTGGGATGTCTGTGCCTAATGAACAGGCGTCAGCCTTGTGGGAGCTAATGAAATGTTCAGTACAAAATGTGTCACCTCCAGGTACCGTCTGTGCCTCGCTCCTGGAGTTTAATCCTCCTCCCCGCACGCTCCCCATGCTCCCTGTTTACTGAATCTTCTCCGTGTAAAACAACAGGGCCAGCAGAAACAACAAAAAGCACCTTTGATCATCAAACTGGGAGAAATGGAGTGAAGTTCTTAGGCTTTGCTTTTTTTTTATTAAGACTTATGTTACCCCAAAAAGGCAAATAATTTCCATCTATAGGGCTGGCTGCTTATTTTTAATAGGGAAACTTTAGCTCAAACTGAGAACAGATATAGGAAACTTGTTTATGTTTCACATCCAGGGTACCCTCATGCTTCACAGTTCACCTGCCTGGGAATTTCAGTGGTTTGGTGGAAAGAAACATCCTAAATTCAGATGCCTTTTCTAAATCAAATTTACTTGGTAGCTGTAAAAAGAAGTGTCTGTAAAAGAAGGGGCTGTCTCACAGTATTTAATCTCTAACTCACATGGCACCTGTAAATGCAGCTGACACAGTGTGCTGAGCATTAAATGCACAGTGGGACCATGTTCTGCTTTGTCCCTTCTAGCAACCCCGTGCTTGGGGAAGTGTATGTGGCTGATAGGTTTGGAAATGAGAATTCATGCTGCCCCTCAGCATATCTCCATGCTGACAAATGAGGCCTGTGCTGTGAATTCCTCTAGGAAATGTGCCACACCCAGGCATGCCCATGGCAACACAGATGATGATGGCCATCAACAGCCAGGAGCCTTCACTTCTGGCCTCAACACCAATTTTCTGGGTGAGCTCCATGGAGCCACTGTGTCTTCTTGTTTTCACTTCTCTGGCTTTAGGGCAAGAAAAATATTTACCAATTTTACAGGCCACACTGGAAAGATTGATTAGCTAATGCTCATTGAGTAGTTTGAAGACACAAAGCAACAAATGCATATTATAAAATAAATAAGAGCAGTGAGATCCTCATGCATCTTTCTTCAATAAATGCTTATATGCCATTCTCCTACATCTTCTATCAATCCAAACTCTGGCACTCAATATAGAATGGTCTGGAATTGCCTCAGTTTCCCCATTGTGTCTCCAGAACAGCATTAATTGGGATGATCACAATTATTTTGTCCCAGCATTCCTGAACAGGATGGGAATGGGTGTATGCAGATCAAACACAGAGACACCAGGCTCAGGGACTGGCCCTTGAGCCTGTAATCCAAAACGACTTAACAGGAGCCTACATTTGTTAAACGAGACCATCAGTCTTCAGCTATTCCTAGAAAAGCTGAAAGGAGAGGAAAAGGCAGTGAATCTTTCAAAACATGACAGCATTAGAGGCCATCTTTTCCTGAAGCTCCTGTATTTCTCTCAGCATTTTCTGTGCAGCAGGTCATTATGAATTACTAATTACCAGAGCAGGCCAGGTGGGTCTGTCTCGCTGCCCTGCTGTGTAAGCTGGGTAAAAAAATGGGTCTGTCCCCTCTGCATTGACTCCCTGTAAAATATGTGCTCTGAAGAGGCTTGAAGCTTCATGTAGGTCTTGTTAAGTGTTCATAAAAGACAGTGAAACCCTTAGATTAAGAGGTACACCAGAGGAGAATGATAGGGTTATAAAATCTATTTCTGCACATAACTCATATTTATATAGGGCCTTTCAATCTAACAGATCCCAAAGTTTTTTTTCAGCATAACACCCTGATATACTGTGTTCACTTCACCTACCAGTTCAAGGCAACCTTCTCTGAAGTGAAATGTGGCAGCTGTTTAAAAGCCCTGAGCAGTAGTAAGTTTAATAATAGGAAGGCATTTATATGGTCTGACAAACTTCAAAGAGTTAATTCTCTGCCCCTTCAGGAGGCAGACAAGGTTTATTATTCCCATTTCACAAAGGCAATATAACAAGAGTGGACAAGAGTGGAGGAAATCTGCACTCCCACAGATTTCTAAAGCAAAATTCTGTGCATGAGCCTGAAGTGCTTTTAATCCCACATAGAGAAAACATATCAACATGTCTTATTAAAAAAAGAAATCCTTTTCTAAAAATAATGATGTGGAGAGAGCTCTGATCTGGATTCTAACACCTGCCACTTCTGGTGAAAGAAAACCCTCCTCAAGCACGTGTTGACATAGAAACATCATGGTCCACAAATGCTTCTGTGCCATGAAACAAATTGGGCGCTCAGAATACACTGCCAGGAATCAGACAATCTGTTTTAAGAGGTCCCAAGAGTTACTAAAACCCTCTTGACATACAGCAGGAGAGAAAGATGGAGCAGCCCCAGTCCCAGAGTCAGACTGGCATTGTTCTTCCACTACATGTGGCTCCTCAGTTTTCCCCAGCTGGCCTGCATCACATGGCAATGGTGCTTCCAATGAGCAGGAAAAATTCCTTCTGTTATCCCCAGAGGTTCTGCAAGATGGTCCTGACCTTGGGAAAAGAAAATCACAAAATTGCATGGGTTTAACCACTTACTCATGGAGTCCCATCCCAGGTGATACCACTGTTCTCAAACTGTTTCTTGAGCGCAGTCCTGATGCAGGATGAAGTAGGAGTTTAAAAGGAACATCTGATCCCTGGGTCCCAAACACCTTCTCACTTGGTAGCACAGAATTCTCCAGCAAGGATTTGCCCTATTGCAACTTCCACTCTTATTTGCAGGCCAAAGTGAGAAACACCCTCTTATAGACCACTTTGATCCCTCAAAATCTGCTTGTCTCCCCCAAACTGCATAGCCTGTGTCATAGCCTCTGCAGCCTCCCTGCAGCCCTGGGCAGCTTTCAGGTTGGGCTGCAAAGCTGTTTTCAGCTGTGCTGCCCAAGCTCCCAACAAATGGATCTGGAAAATCTTCCATGCAAAAAGCCAATTCCCTTGGTGCCCTGAGTCAGTGCTACAGTGTGAGCGATGCTCAGGGCTGCTGCAGGGTGAGCTGTGCTCTCTGTGTCTGGCAGGATCTAGGACAGGGAGCTGGGAGAGATGAACTGACCCATGCTGAGCATCATCAATCCTCCAGCAAAGTGATTTCCATCACGGGAGCACATTTGCTACATGAATCACATCCCATTCATCACTGCTACTGTCTGGATGTAGCTCTGCCAAGGCAGGGTTTGGCCTCTCTCTCCAAAAAGCCCCTGATGTGCTATACAGCAGCTTCACCCTGCAGGACCTGGATCAGTGCTCCTGCCTGACTCACAGCCCCCTTCCTCACTTCTCAGGAGCTCTGGGAGCTGCTCCCTTTCACCCCTCTGGCTTCACAGTCCTGCATAAACCTGAGCCTCCACAGTCCCACTGCAGCCTCTGCTGTGGAAGGTGGGAAGGAAGGGAGGATAGTCAGGGGAAAAAGGAGAAAAAGGATAACTTTAGCACTGTTGGCATCATGCTGCAGGCAGGTACTGTGCCCTCCACCACCTCCCTGGAGCCCTGCAGCTGAGGAAGCTGGTCTGAGAGCAGCATGTTACAAAAAGCTGCTGCAGAGCCCTGCCAAACCACCTGGCCTGAATTCACAGCCTGAGGCTGACACTCCTTTAGGCACACAAATGGGGATGTAGAGCTCTGGAGCTCAGACATAAAGTGTGGGCCTTTCTGACGCTGTGAAACTCAAACCCAAGAGCAAAATCATTCCTTACTGCTGTGGCACTGAGCTCACAGCACAGACCTCTCACCTTCACTACCATGCAAGTCAAACATGTCACCAATCTAGATGATGGCCCAGGGGAGGAATCTCCTTGGCAGATTTGATGCCTTATGAGACAATGATGTCATGGAGGAGATCCTGTGACTTTGCTTCCTTGGCAACCTCGGTGCCAGGAGCCTGAACACGCCACTGGCTCTGTATGGCATCTGGCCACGGTCATCCAGTGCTCCAGCCCTGGAGAGGAAGCAGCCCAGCTCTGCTGGTGGCCTTGGTGGTGACAGCAGCTCTGCATGGTCTGTGCTGTCCCTGTTCCATGTGCTCTGTGATGTCCCAGCTCTGCAGGCAGTGCTGGTTTTGCTCTCAGCCCTGAGGAATGAGGGTTATGAAATGCGTTCTGCCGGCTCTGGCTGACGACGTCAGTTGATTTCTCAGGCTGACAGGGAGATTTGCAAGCTTAAGATGGCTTACAGGTCCTTATTTACAGCTCACAGGATGAAGCCCAGACCTAGGCACCCGTATATTTGTGCTCAGAGGTTGGGCAAGGAAATGTTTAAATATCTCTCCCTCCTCTCGATTCCCTGCCTGTGGGATGACTGTCCATCACAAGTACGAGTGTGAGGATGGAGCTCCCGTCTCTCCTTCACTGATGGCTCCAGGGAATCTCTGAATCCACAGAATGGTGGGTGACTCCCTGTCCTTCCTGTGGAGAAAGGCATGGCACAGCCCTAGCTGGCTGAAATGAAGGGACACAGGGAAGCCGATGTGATTCTGGCCACAATTTATGGGACGAGACAGTGGAGCACAGGCACAGGATGCTCCCAGTCTGCAACTGGTGTTAAGTCAGCAGCCTGTCCCCACCTGAGAAGTAGGATTTTTCCATTAAATAAAACCTTGCAGCTCTTTCTTTCTCTTTCTCCCCTTCCCTCTTTAAATCTGAAAGAATCCCATTTAATCTGTAGGGAGCTTTTCCTGAACAAAAATCCCCACCAGGCTTGACCCTGACCTTTGCAAATGGAAATATGATGTAGTGAGAATTGAGAGCTGAGAGTCAACTGGCATCTTTGCTTTTGCTGCTGAAATAGAGCAGGTCGTTTCACATTTCTATTATGAGCCTCAGATAATGGGGAAGAAAATTAGGTAATTCCATTTTTTGGATTAGTTGGTTTTCTTGTCAGCTGGGAGATGAGATCTGCTGTATGTGGAGAATGACTGGAGGCACAGGATGAGCAGAACAGCTGGTCACAGATATTGTTTGGGATTCTATTTCTGCATGACCTGCTCCAGAGATATCAAAAGAGATTGTGGCTGTCTCCCCTGACAGTTATACCTGTATTCCAGTGCTGACTTCAAAGCAGTTGCTCTGCATTTGCCCACATTTGAACAAGTTGAGAATCTGGACCATTGTTTAAAGATAGTCTTGAAACTTACCTAAGCTTTGAAATGCTTGAAAATGAGTTATGCATGGACACATGAAAATTAAAGTACATCAGGGAACCCACAGGCAATAGCAAGATGTGCAGGACAGGGAGCCTTGCCAGAGCTGACAGGTATTTATGGGGAGAATTAGAAGCTCTAGTTCAAAGTCTGCAAATTGCTCCATGAAAGCAGGGCCTTCTCATCACAGAGACTGAATTCTCCACATAGGCACATGTGAAAAGAAGAGTTTGTAGAATCAAGAGCAGTGTTAATAAAAAAAAAAAGAAAAAACCCCAAAGATCACTGCATGAAACATCAACAAGCACAGCAAGAAACAACACGATACCAGGCAATCTTTAATCTGATAAAAAAAAGACACAAACCCAATGTCTAGAAAGCAAAGACTGATTAAATTTAACAATAAGTATTTTAAAACAAAACAAAAAAAAATAAGCAATATGTGTGATTAATGAAGCAAAGCGTTTGATTTTTCATCTCATGGGATCTTCAACTCGACATTCTGGAAGAGATGCTTTAGTGGTACCTTAGCAAGCTCACTCAAGGATTGAGAGGAGCAGGTTTGATGTTCTCATGCTTCTTTCTGATCTTAAAAATCAGTGAGCCTTTTTGGATTTGGTAAAGCACTTGATAACATATCACAAAGCTTAGCTCTTTGGATGATCTGAATACAATAATCCATGGACCAAATCACAGCTGAGTGGCTGCAAAGAAGAATACTAAACAGGGAGTGATTCTGTTACAGAATTATGTTTATTAGAGCATCACAGAGATCAGGTCTTTGGTCTTTACTGACATTTTTATTGATGACTCTAAGGAAGGATTAAACAAAAGGATGACAGGCATTCACACAGTCACATGAAGTTGAAAAGGATCAAAAACACCAGGGGAAGCTGAAAGATAATGCAAAGGAATCTGGATAGACTAGACACTTGGGGCAAAAAATATCGCAGTGCAGTGAATCTCAGACCTGGGCAGATTGAAAGTTTCATCTCTGCAGATGCCTGTAAGCTTTAAAGGGGATGCTCATTAGGATCATGCCATGGGGTGAAAAGCCTAAAAAGTGCAGTGTGTGGGGAGATGCTCCATGTGAAGCTCTAGAGATGTGATACAGCGAGCCAGAAGGAAAACAGAGAGTCCTTTAGCATTTCTGGCAGGCAGGTCATTTAATAAACATGTCTACCAAGAATCTTCTCTAATAAAACTCCATGTGTCATTTCCATTCACTGAGATGGTGTCATGTCTGCAAACTGCACACAGCTTTGTCTTCTCCATGCATTAATTTCCATCCAAATGCCCAGGCAGAACCTCTATTAGCCACCTGTGTTGACAGGAGTGGATTATTCAGGGGAGCGTAACTAACTCTCTCTTATTTCCCTGAAATCTACACTCAGCTCCTCTGCTGGCAGATGAAAATTTACAAGTTAAAAATTCTACTGTGTTTCCTTTGGTTTAGGTGTTTGGAGTTGGATTTAAGGAGGGATTCGAGAGATTCCAAACAAGGTTTAGGCCTTGGAACCTGCCGTGGCGTGCAGGCAGTGTCCTGAAGGGTGTGCAGGCAGTCTTGAGTTCTCTTAAACCATCTCCCAGCAGCTCTTGCTTGGAAGAGCAGGGGGCTAGGACAGGGACAGGACTCCAAGGGACACTCTGAACTGAAAATGAATCATTGATCTGTAAGCCCTGGGGAAACTGGGCAGATTTAACCAGTTGGAGCAGCTCTTCTGTGCAAGTGTCCCTGCCATGCTGTGGGATCCTTCCCTTCAGACACTGCCAGCAGCCAGGGAAGGACATTCTGGAGGAGAGGCAGGATGGAGCAGTGCAGGGAGCTGAAACAAGAGCATCCACTGCCAGACTGCTTGAGATGGCTCCAGAGCACCCAGGAGTAGGTGGGAGCAGAAGAATGATGATTGCCTGTAGGTTCACACCATGCTGCCTGGCATTAGCTAAAGCCCTCTTGCCTGTGGAAAGGCTGTCTGCATGATTTCACTGTTCTGTGACCTACAGGCCTGTCCCACCTTGCCTCTGACTGAAGCTGGTACAAATCCATGTGCAGAGCATCCTGTGCCATCTCTCCATTCTCCCCTGGCTGGCACTGCTGCCCAGTGTGCCTTTATCTCTGTGAAATAAAGGTCATTTTGGTGATCTGCAGGTAGTGAAGGCTTTGAAGAGAGGCTTTGAAGTACACTATAGAAGTAGACATTATTACTCACTGCCCAGGGATTTGGAGAATGTTTAGTCTGATTAAAAAGACTTTGCATTCTGCTGGCAGGAAGCATGACATAAAGTGGAAAATTTTTCTGAGCTGAATTCAAATGAGTTGATTTTTCTATCAGCCCTTCTCCTGGAGAATGGGTATGCTGTTCCCTGCACTGGATGAGGCTTCATGCTCTAGCAAGGTTCACTCTACCAGTAAGGATTTGAATTTTGGACTGAAGTTGTAAGGGGTTTGATTTGAAATGAAGTTTATGGTACACTGGAGGACAGTAAGTACATCTGGCTCAGGGGAAGGGCTCATAGGGCTTTTGGTGCTCAGGATTTAGAGGCATGGCAGATTTGGCAGGGACAGGAGTTGGAGTAGGGACTAAATTAGCAAATCTTCCTAGCTAGAACCCCAGTGCATCCTTAGGGAGGATTGTATGTTCTGTTTGGCTCCAAATAGTGCTATCAGACTCCAACTTCATAAACACCACATTCTTTCACAGGTGTTTGGGTTGGGGAAAGGAAATTGGGAGAAACAGGATAGGCTTATGGACTAGACATCTTTCATCTGAACTGCAGTAAACCTCTTAGCATCCCACAGGTGAGGAAGGGTTTGTGGCACTCAGCTGATAACAGTACTGACAGCAGATGTTTAGTGCCAGGCAAATTCTTCACAGCCAACATCATTTGAAGTGCTGCTTCCAAAAATCATCAGCTGTATTTGGGGTGATGCTGAAAATATTTTAAATGGTGTTCCAGAAAGCAAAACAAGAGATGGGTAGAAATTGCAGCTCACAAAAGCTGCTTTAAATGACAATTTGTGTGGTAGGAAGTGACATTTATTTAGTTGGTTTGAAGGGAAACAAATATATTTTCCACCCACTTCTCTTTTGTCAAAATTCAGTTGAAAAAAACAGGTTTGCTGCTGAAGAACTATCAAGACATTTTCCGTTTCTGCTTTGCTTTTTAAAGAGAGTGGAAAATAGGTGAAAGGTTTTTTTCACAGTGATGAGATACCTGAATCTTCTGAGCAGCTCAATTCCTATCCCAGGTGTCTTTCTGATATTTTAATTAAATAGATTATAACAAGCAACAGTGAATTTTTGGCAATTCAAGAAATAATCCGTCCTTTCCTGATTGCTTATCTTTTATTTTTGGATCTAGTAAAGTCATAATCCTACTATTTCTTCACTCATCCATAGAGACCCTCCAGCCACACAAAGATAAGGCTTCATGAGTCTAAAGTAAAACCAGAAAAATCCTTCTCAGGAAATCACAACAGAAACAACTAAACAAAAACCCCACTAACAAACCACAGGATTCAGCCCTTTTAGAAAGCAACAAACTGCAGTGAGAGATCACAGATTTCCTGCTGTCAGCACACCTTTTGGTCAGCACACCTTCCTCCTGATATCCATCTTGCCACGGGACAGTCTCAGCTCTGGTTCACACCGGGGATTTGGAAGCCTGGCTGCAGATGTTAACAGATGTTTTCCTACTTTCCCCAGAGAGCGGGTGCCACTTGCACATCCATAATCCTCTATGAGCTGATCCCTGTAACAAGATGCCACAAGGATTTAATCTCACAGCTTCCAGGGGAGCTGCTTCACACAGAGAATTATTCCAGGCAACTCAAGATCACTGTCATTCCAGGGAGAAGGCTGGTGCTGGGATGACAGTTACAGGCAGTGCTCAGTTAAACCAGGATTTAAAGGGGGATGTATTGGAGGGCCAGTGTGCCTCAGCCCCACTCCCTGCTCTGCTCTGTGTTGGCAT
>NW_005054400.1:2035435-2040074 GCF_000277835.1 Geospiza fortis
AACTCCCTCTTCTGTAGCCCTTTGGGGTGGTTCACGATTTACAGAAGAGCACCCAGGAGCAGCAGCTCCAAATCACAGGCACGGTGTGAGACAGGGAGAGTGACCCCCTCTCCAGAGGCACTGCCAGGGTGAGGGGCTCCATGTGGGATGGACACGAGTGACAGAGCCCCTCTGTGCCCTGCAGCCCTTCTGGAGACTGGCTGCACTCTCCAGAGGGATGTCTGCTGGTGAGGGCTGCACAGACAGCCCAGGCTGCTCTCACAGCAGCAATGGCCACCACGTGTTAGAGCAGCATCCTGCAAGAGCTCAGCTGGATTCCCTGCTTCTTCTGCCAGTGCAGACTTCTGAGATGTGCATAAGTACGTTCTGATGGATGAGAAGCACTATCACAGCACAGATATTTCCCCTTTGAGTTGGTCTGACTGATTTTCCTGCAATGACAAAATAAGTGCCATGTCTGACGATGGTTCAGCTGCACTGGGAGATAGTGCAGAGGTTAAATCCAATTCTGTTTATTCCATATCCCAGTCACTTGCAATTCTGGATGGAGTCCTGCTACTTGGCAATCACTTTAACATCATCAATGAACCTCTAAAACCATATCTGAGGCTGCAAGATTAGTCACTACCACCCTGACAAGTTTATTCCATGCAGCTGAAATGAAGAAAACCAGTCTAAGGACATCAAGTTATCTTACAAAAAAAAAAAAAACCAAAACACAAAAAACAAACAAACAAAAAAAAAACAACAAAGAAGGCTTGAATTATTTGTCAGTTTCCTTCAGGTTGCACTTCAGCAGGCCAGCCAGGACAGACTGCATGAATAGGCAGTGAAGCAGTGGGAGGCAAAGTCATAATCGGCTTTTGTGTTCTTTGATTATTGTTATCCAAACTAAACAAAGATTTGTCGTTTACTGCTGTCCTTCCTTTCCCTGTTTTCTTTAGATTAACTGCTGCACTGCAACATTCTGTGTATTAGCAATATTGTAGAACCTGCTCAAGAGATAATCTCTGCACCCCAGCTTAATGACTGCACCAACCTCGTTTAAAAGGAATCTGCTGCTTATCACAGACTTAAATTACAAGCCTTTTGCAGCAGTAACACTGGCTTTTAATGTCTGCAAAAAGCCATAAATGTTTTAGAGGGTTATAGAAATAACAGCCTAATGTAATGTGCTAACTAGGAATGTGCAAAGACTTGTCCAAGCATATCTGAAGCTCCTGCTTGCTCTACACCACTGGTCTTCACTTAGCAATAGGACATATTTGCAGCCCTTGGACCACTCGTGATAGATGAGGCATTGCAGTTTTACTGCACTGCTGGTTGAGGTTATCTAGAAATAGTCACTGGAAGAATGATTAAATCTTGCAATTACCCTGTGCTCTCTTGTCTGACATCCAAGCTCAAACACTCTCTGATGGAGAGGTGATTGCTCCTTGAATTTATATCTCTGCTGGTAGCCTGGCTTTTTGGTTTTGAGATGTCAGAGGTGGGCTCATGGAGCACAGATATCTGACCAGCTCCATTTTATTTCCTTCCTTACTGGACCCTGGTCTTTTCCAGAAGGTGTATTGCTTCTGCAGCAAATCCTTGGGAATGTAGTGTGCCTCATTTTGCACACATTTCACTTCTCTCACAGCAACACTTATTTATTCCTGCAAATCCAGCCTGCCCAAATCTGAGGACTGAGCCGGCTTCCACTCCTTTGCTTATATCTTCTCTGCACAATTTCTTGCAAATTTCCCCCTATTCTGAGAGCTAAAAATACATCTGGGTGCTGCCTGGAAGCCATCTGAGAGCACAAAGGAAGGGACAGCCCAAGCTTCATATGCATTGCTAAGCAGTGCATGAAGAGCCTTCCCCACAAACAGGGCTGCTCCTGTATCAGGCATCCATAAATACAGAAATCTGCCATTCCCAGAAGCAATTGCATACAGAAATGCTCACTCCTTCTATTTAGCCAGCACAGACTCTTCTACAGAAAGTGCAATTGCTACTGAGAGCTCCAACTTGTAATGACACCGAGCAGGTGTAAACGGGAAGAAAACTCAGCAGGGAGAAAAGCTACACCAACTCCCAGCCCTGCAACCTGCAGAGCCTTCTCCTCCAGGAGTCTGTTTTGTGTCAGGAATGAAACACAAGCTTCATCAGAGGGGAAACCAAATACTTTCTGCATTTTTTACTGTCTGAACTTCCTCTCGATTTCTCAAAGTCGTGTTCTTCTAGCAAAGCTCTCGGGAGCACTGGCTTTCACAGCCACCACTGCTAAGGGGGAGATGAAACCAAAATCCTTCCTTGTTATCCAAGTGGGACTCTTTGTCCTACATACATGGAAAACATGACTTACTAGGTAAAATCTAAACCCCACAAATTAGTTCAGATCCCCAAAAGATGACTGTTCAGATAAAATGTTTATTAGAGAAGGGCTGGTAAGCTCCCCTTGCTCTCATTTATTACTGCTGTGTTCAGAACAAACCACATGATATCATTGAAGCACAGAGTTGCGAAATCCCACATTCCAGACCGGGACCCAGGAATGATTCCCAAATTAGGCAAATGACATGGGAAATATCAGTAAAGATCTGAGGAGAAAAAAAAAACAACAAACCCTACAAAAAAGCCAAACCAAAACAAGAAATCCTGAAGCCACTTGAAGCAAATTATGCTCTCCAAAACCGTCATGTTAATGGCTCTTCACCTCCAATATATTCACTCAAACTGTAGGAGGTGGTTCTTGTTTTGGAAGTCCTTTACACATCTTCCCTCATCCTCATCTTCCCCTTCCTGCTCTGCCAGGATGAATGCCAGAGGGATCTGCCAGAGGCCGGGCAGCAGCTGGCAAACATCTCAGAACAGGCAGGGCCAGCAACAGGGTCAGTGTTTACAAATGATAACTCATGTGAGCAGCGCTCACACCAGTGTTTGGGAAATAGCCCGCACCACCAATCTGACCTCCTACCCAGATGGAATTTTTACTGATTTATTTATTTTATTTTTTTTTTCTGAACAGAAATAAACCAAGGCCCCATGTTGGAAACTGGGAAACTGCACAAAAGTCAGCAATGAAATAAACTCGGAACAATGCCCAATTCAGACGGTCTAGGGGGCCTTCTGCACAGTGTCCATGTCAAAATTTCCTCATCCAAAGAATTTCCTGCAAAACACACAGGATGCTTTTATTACCGAGTGGGTGGCATTTGATACAGCATCCCAATTGGCCAGGGAGGCCAATGAACCAGGCATTATTCCACTGCCACCTCTCTGGAGGGACACTGCCTGCAGAAATACACCTCTGTCATCTCCTGCACAGCTTTGTCACACATATAATATCGATCATACCCTGCCCTGCCAGCCGTGAAGTGCAGAGCTCAATAGGACAGAAATCAGCTCTTTCATCTTCCCCCTTTGTTTCACATAATTTCAGTGCCAACATGCCCTTCTCTCCACATACAATTATTTAGCAGCAATGAAGCTCTTGCTAATATTGAACACTGAAAGCAAAAGTAAGCTGTATTATGGCACAGGCACTTTGCTCCCTCATTTACTCCTCACCCCGAACACTGTGTGCAGTTTTGGGTGCTACAACAAAAGAATAATACAAAGCCATTAGAGAGTGTTCAAAGGAGGGTTATGAAGATGGTGGAGGATCTAGACAAGGGTGGTTGGTCACTGGAACAGGGCAGTGGTCACAGCACCAAGCCTGACAAGAGTTCAAGCAGCATTTGGACAATGCTCTGAGGCACCAGGTGCGATTTTGGGGGCTATCCTCTGCAGGACCAGGAGGTGGCTGATCCTTGTGATTCCCTTCTAGCCCAGGATATTCTATGATTCCTATAATTCTATGATTTATGCTCCCTGCCTGGCTTGGCTGAAGGCACCACTCACATGCTCAGTGCCCCAGGATGGTTTGCAGAACCACGGCTGAGATTTTCTCACATCTTGCATTTTTAAAGATGTGAAAGATCAGTAAATACATTACCCTGGAAGCAGAGCCCTGGTGATCAGCAAAAAGGCAGAAAGACATAAATCTGATGTAGGAATTGTTTGATGTAGCAGCTGGGCCGTGCTGACCCAGCAGCTCGGGAGGTCTGTGCCCTGTTTGATGGCAGCATGACCCCTGTGCTTGTTTTGCAGCTGGGCCGATGTTGTGTGTTGTAATTAGCAGGGGCCACAGAATCACATAAACAGAGAATTTTGTGGAGGGGACCCACTATGATCATCAAAGTCCAACTCCCGGCTCTGCTCAGGAGATGGAAACTGTTCCACCCTGTGCCTGAGGCTGTTGTCCAAATGCTGCTTCAGCTCTGTCAGGCTCGGTGCCGTGACCACTTCTCTGGGCAGTCTGTTCCAGTGCTCACCACCCTCTGGATGAAGAACCTTTTCCCAATATCCATCCTAAACCTCCCCGGACCCAGCTCCAGGTTCTCTTGGGTGCTGTCGCTGGTCACACAGAGCAGAGATCGGAGCTGCCTCTCCGGTGAAGCTGCAGCTCTGCCCTCACTCTCCTCCAGGCTGAACAACCAAGTGCCCTCGTATGGCCCCTCGAGACCCTTCCCCACCATCGCATTCCCCTTGGATCCTCTCTGATAAGAGCTGTTCGTGCTGAGCGAGGGAGCAGCGCCGGCCCCGGCAGCAGCGG
>NW_005054400.1:2040645-2045105 GCF_000277835.1 Geospiza fortis
ATAATAGTATATTATATACCCTGCTAGTGATGTGCTCAAAGCCCGGTGTGTGTGGCTGGTCCCTGTGGAGCCGTGCGGGGCTGCCGGCTGGCACGGCCTCGCCTTGCTGCGCTCCTGCAGGAAATCGGGGCAGGAGCTGGGCTCCGGGTGGGATCCTCCAGCGGAGATACACCCGCTATGTGGGGCTGGGCTGGGCACGGAGCGGAACGCGGGAGACTCCGCTGGTGCTGTGGGAATACGCGGGGCTGTTGGTGCAGGTGGTGATGGGCCGCTGGCGTGGGTGCCCAAAGAACCGTGGGGTGCTTAGCCATGGAGACACACAAAGCCCAGCCGGAGATGAGGCCCAGATGGCGAAGTGTCACAGCTCGGTGTCACAGCTCGGTGTCTGGCTGCTGGGCAGGGCCAGCCGGAAAGAGACGGGAACAGCTGGCGCTCGGCGGCGAAGCCATGGCTCAGGTGTCAGAAGCAGTTAAACGAGTGGAGCTGGCGCATTCTTCCTTGTTCTGTCTTCAGGCAGCTCCTTTGTGCATGGCTGAGTGCTCTGCCTCTCCTACTTTGAGCTAATTCCGTGTAGGAAGGGCAGCGTTCACGGTGGTAATATTCCAAAGTGTGGTCTATAAACTGAAATGATCAGGGCTGGTACTTTCTGAAGAAATTGACATTTAACTGTATTCTGCTTAAGTGTGTGCAGCAGCTGGCACAGGCAATGCAAATAAATGTGCTCATAAACTTATGTGGTTTGGGAGAGCCCAATAAATGCTGAAGAGGTGTTTTTTGGGTTTTTTTTTAATCAATATGTCTGCTTTGCAGCTGTACAGAGTTGTCACATACAAACAGCAGAATTGGTAGAGATTATACGAGCTAGAATTAGGAAGTCTATAACTAAGGCTTTTCATTCTGCCCTAAGTTTCTACTTCTAGTTCTGTGTGATCTTGGGGAGTTTATTTTCTTTGCCACAATTTCTTCTGAGTATAAAGGAATATCGTGTGTCAAGGAGACCTGGCTGAATATTGGTAGCCAAAGAAGGCAAACTGATAACCTTTAAAGGCCTTCCCTATACCATTATCAGCAAAAACAGGTCCAAGTTAAAGTCACCTTGGGAAAGATGGATTTATTCTCCCATGCCAGAGTCGTCATTATACAGCTGATCAGAGTTAATGCAGCATTGAAGATACGTTAAACACCCTCTGAGATGTCATGTGTATCTTTGGTAGAACCTGCTGGGGAAGTGGAAAATGAAGTTATTGGCTTCTGAGAATATTTCTTTATCTGACAGAGCACTTGTTTGTAAACATTATCCCAGTTGCAAACGAGACAAGAATACCAACAGGTATGTTTGTACAGCGTCACACTTGTAGCTGACAACACAGATCAGTGGAGATTCTGTTGCAGAAGAGATAAGGGCTTTACCCTCAATAAATGTAAAGCTTTTCTCCATCAGAATACAAGCTTTGTTCACACTTAGTAAAAAACATTGTGATTTTTTTTCTGAAGAGTCATGGATTTCTATTAAAGAGATTTTGCTGAAATCCAATCTTTGATTAAACTTTCACTGTGAAATTATTCTGTGTTGCTGGAAGTAAATTATCCTTTTATATAAGTTGTAGAGATGAAATAAACCAGTGATTGGCCAGATACTCATCACAGGCATCAGATTAATATTTTATACATTTTATTTTCTATATACATCTCATTTTTTAACATATTTTTCTGTTGATATTATTTCCCTTTTTTGTTTGAGTAGGAATAGATATATTTCTCCTGCTTTCAGCTCAGTTCTTAAGGCAACACTCAGAGATTCCTTTTAATTCCTTTTGGAAATGTTATGCTCTGAGTTCATCTGATGGTTGTGTGGTTCAGAATGTGGTATCCCCCGAAGTGGTCTGAATTTCCTTTCTCTCTGTGGCTGCTGGGGTCTGTGAAGGCCAGCCAAGACTTTGCTATTTGTCTGCATGTGGCAAGCTCTAATTTGCTTTAGTATTTATTTATTTATTCTTTCTTGCAAGCTCAGTCCTGGGTTTGCTTTCTTTCCTACACCCGTGGGCTCTGCATGCTCCCAACCCAAAACCATTTCCACAACAAACCAAATTCCATGTTATTCTCAAGCAAATAGTTGGGTAGTTTGCATTACCAAGAAACGCAGTGTCTTGCAACAGACTGTGTGTGGCTGAAGTCACTCTGATCTGAGTTTTGGATTTTGCCTTTTTACCTCCGTGTTCTGCCCTGTTTCTCTTCCCTGGTGCAGCTCAGTTCATTCCATTGCAGTGCAATTTTTGGGATCAGCTCACAGGAAACACAATTTTTCAGATGTGGCCAACTGTGCTCGTGAACCATGTGCCTTCTAGGGAAATCTGATAAGTTACTTTTGCTCCAATGGGCCAGCTGAGAGCTTTAGTTGCAGAAAACTCTGCTCTGTAAGTGTTTGCATGATGTCTTGACCTGCCCCTGAACAAACAGAATCCAAGCTGGAAAGGCTGCTGTATATCTAGATTTTTAGAGAAAAACTACCTGCTTCTTTTGCATCTCTTTGCTTTGTTAATTTTCTTCTTGTTCAAATTTGGTTTCCTTAAATGCCACTTTAAACTTAGTTTTCCAGTAATAGCAAAACTGGTATAAATGAGATTGAGGAGAGAGGTTCAAGCATATGATCATAAGATACAAGACCCTTTGTTCTATGAGCTGGACAGTTGCTCCAGGCCATCCAAGACCTAACCCCAGAGAGTTTAACTGATTTAAAATTAATTGTATTATAACCAGCTACAGTACTCCAGCAAAGACAAGGCTTTATGTTCCTGCCAGCAACAGGGAAGAAAAACTCAAATTAAATTATGTTAAATGGAGAAGAAAAAAACTCCAAAATCAACCAAATATCCAACCTTAAAATATATATGTATGTGACCTATTTTGAAAGCCATGGGCAGGCAGCAGCATTGATCATGGAATCACAGCTGGGGATGGAAGGGACCTCAAAGATCACCTCATTTCAACCCCCTTGTATGGGCAGGGACACTTTCCACTAGACCAGGCTGCTCCAAGCCCTATGCAACCTGGCCTTGAACACTTCCAGAGATGGGGCAGCCACTGGTTTTCTCGGCAGCCTGTGCCAGGGCCTCACCACCACCCTAATAGTAAAGAATTTCTTCCTAATACCTAATTTAAACCTGCTGTCTTTTAGTTGGAAACCATTCCTCCTTGGCCTGTCACTACGTGTCCCATCTCCAGAAAACACATGAGGACTTGGCTTAGTGCCTCAACTTTGTTGTATACAGCGCCATCCAGAGAGCAGAGATACCCAGAGAGATCAACAGGAATGGAATATTGCTGATCTAATTCATCAGCTGGTAGGAAGCCTGGAGTTTCCTGAGGTTTTTAGTCCCTTTTTTTTTTTTAACTGCTAAGGGAGTCCATTAACAGGAAATAAACTGGTTCTGATTCCATTTTGCATAGAACATTGCAGTTCTAGGAGGGACTGGCTTAGTAAGACTTCCAGTAAGCACTCTACTTAGAAGGGATAAGGGTTTTTTTGAGTTGTTTGGGGTTTTTTTTTGTTGGGTTTTTTTTTTTCCTTTCTTGCTAGGGGATGGTCCCCTCCCTCTGCATCTCTTAGCAGGAGGTAAAAAATGCAGAGACCTCTCTCTCTCTGGGTCAGGAAAAGAATAATCTTTGAATGTCAGGGTTGTGGACCAAAATAGATTAGAGGCGTAAATAATACAATGAACCAGTGAGTTGATTCGAGCACTTAACCCAACCACATGATGCCTCAGAAAGGAGGATGAAGTGCTGCATATGACTGGTGCTTGATCAAAATAGCCTCTGGTCAAAGTACAGCCACAAAGGCAGCGTTCTGCTCTCTGTGTGTCATTCCCTGCTGTCTGGAGAGGGATGTGGGGTGGAGCAGGCAGACCCTGGTGTGGTGTGTGGTGCCTCAGCACTGGGTCTGCAGTGAAAGGTTCATATCCATGCCCCCAGTTAGCCTGGATTTTCTTTCCTCCTCATAATTCTGGGCAAGACCTGTAGCATTCCCTCCTAATTACTAGGGGTGGCTGAATCAGCAGAAGCAACAGGATTTTTTTAAGTGGAAGATGGTTTTCTGTGCTTAACTACTCAGAACCCCTTCTACCCTGGGGAGTGCATTGTCATTGTGCAAGGGCCACACTCTGACCACAGCTTCCAGCAGGCTTCTTGTTTGCTTTTAAGAAAACCCCACAAAATGAATGTGGCTGGAAAGGAGATGCTCTGTTTGTCCATGAGGTCTGATGTGTCCTGATCCTGTCCAGTAGGTCTCCAAAGTTCATGAAACATTTGTGTTCTGTAGTTCCTGCCCTGTGCTGCTCCACTGACTCTGCTGCCTGGTCCCACCTGCTGAATAAAGTGCCTTTCCTTTTCGTGCTGTCATTGCTGATGGTTACAGGGATCCCACTGAGGTTCAGGAGTTTTAATGTGAAACAGTTTCCTGACAG
>NW_005054400.1:2045130-2052741 GCF_000277835.1 Geospiza fortis
TTGGGTAATTCTGGTATTTATGAAGCCTGGGGGAGTTGTGCAAATGAGCAAATGAGAAAACAGACTGCTGGAAAGCAGATTAATGACAAATTAGCTAGATAATCTGGAGTGGAATGGATTGAGAAAAGGGTGGGAGGGAAAGACCTTTTTGCCTTATCAATGGCAAACAACTGGTTGTAGCAGCTTAGTGAAAAACCAGCAGCCAAATGAGCTTCCTCCCTATCCTAGATGAGCACCATCATTAAGTGAGGTTGTGGGGATTAATAGGTCACTGTACAGTGAGTTCTGCTCCAGGTCCTCTTAAAAATGTAGCCCAAATAGACTAATTAAAGGCTGGAGGCAAAAGGATTCTAGTTTCCCATTTCTAAAAATATCTGTTCTGCAGTAATTTCTTCAACCACTCCATTATTAACAGTTTTAAGATGAACTCTGTGGAACAAGTTACATTTTCTAATGGGAGGGAATGTAGGAGGAGAGGTCTCTGTAAAGTGGGCCTGATACTTGGGTAGGATCTTAAATGGAACCCATGGAAACCCCCTGTAGCCTGTATGTGAGTGCAAACTGGTAAGGCTGTGCTTGGTTAGTTCTGACAGGTTAGTCTTGGTCTAGGTTTAGGCTTCCCAGCATGAGTAAATATTTAATGTAAAAACAATGTTTTACTTGCAAGAGGAGACCTCCCTCCATCACTTTGCTGCTAGTTTTTAGCAGGGAAGCAGAGTAACAGAGAAGTGGTTTCAAAAGGATTTTGAAGTGTTTGGGTTTAGAGTCCTCCTGTACTGGATATAAAATCACTTGTTTCAACAACAGCAGTGAAAGAACAAACCACCCCGTGCTCTGCGTGACACAGCAGCACAGATAGCTCTAAAGATTAGACCAGGAGGTGACTTTCTCCTCACTCCTGATGCAACCCCAGCCTTTAAACAGGGAGGAAATGCAAACTGCTTCATCCCAAGGGCTGGGACCTGTTTGTTCAGCCTTGGACTACTGCCCAAAAGCAGAGCTTGGCAAAGGTACTGAGATTTCCGCATCAGAGCTGGTCACTGATTTAAATTTCCTTAACTTTAAGCTTAGAAGGGTCCACTGTGGTGGAGATGCACACTCAGGGCTGGAGTCGCAGTGTCTCTGCAGGGCTCATTCCCCAGTTCCTGCTGCTGTGTAACTGTTTCAAAGACTTCTTGAGGCAAAAGCTGTGCTTTTGAATCTGGCACGCCTCTCATGATGTGCCAGGGCAAGGCTTCCTGATGGTGAAAGTGCACTTGGGATGTGCTCAGAGCACTAGCTGTGATAACCAAAACTCTGCTGGGCTGCTTGCTTGTGCCTGCACCAGCTCCCTTGTCATGCTTGGCAGGTAGCAGTTTTGTTAGCTAAGAGGTGTAGGGGAAAGTTCTGCATTTTGTTAACCAAAACCATCCACTTTTCTCCCTGAAGGCTGGCCGAGTACATATCAACATGTTCTTGAATGCATAATCACAAAATGCATTCATGCATGAGCAGTGAGACCTTCCTAATATACATGAAAACAGTAGGTGAAGGAAAAAAAAAAGGACCCACACAACTCAAGCTAGAGGCAGAGAATAAGTTGGAGAGCCACACACAAAGTGTTTATTAATTGAAAGTAAGTGTTAGAAAATAGATCTGTCAAAACTGTGGGATGTGCAGGTGTGTGAGTATCTCCATTTACAAGGGAAGGTAAGGCTGGCATCTGTGGGAGGGGAGGTGGTAGGTACAGTTAGCTTTGAACAATGGTTGGTTATTTTTCATAGCACCTGCACGAATGGAGCCTGAAACTGCTCCAGGTGAGACTCAAGGTTGTTGCTGTGGGACTCCTGAGCTTGGCCTGACTGCAAGGAAAGCAGGCAATTTTGTACCCAGACAGCATCACCTCCTTGCTCCTAATCCTGCCTAGAACATTCCCATGGCTCAGCAGGGCTTAACCTGTGCTTTCTCATCTGAACATGTTCACTAAACCAGCGGCTGCTTCAGCTGATTAAGCCCATGTCTCACTTATTGAGTGTGGCAGCAGGAGCACGTGGTGGCTGTGGCATTCGTGTGCCTGCCCTGGGTGCCAGAGCATCTCTGGTTTGTGAGCAGTGGAAAGGCTGACATTGATCTGGATTGCAGCTGACGAGGAACTGCTCCACACACAGGCACCAAGAGTGGCCTTGGAAAGGCAGCAGGAGGGGACAGAGGCTGGTTCTGCAACGTTCCTGTTGGGAGTCTGAATCCAGCAGAGTCAGAGCTGGTGGGAGCAGCTTCAGCCTCTCCAAGGAATGCTGTATAAAGGAATTTTATACAGAGTGTTTCCCACCTCTGTGTTTCAGGTCTGGCAAGAGGATTAAGAAGACCAGGAAGTACGACATAATCACCACCCCGGCCGAGAGGGTGGAAATGGCTCCTCTGAACGAAGAAGATGACGAGGACGAAGACTCAACAGTGTTTGATGTGAAATACAGGTACTGCTGCCATCTATCCAGTTAGGCTTGCTCACTGAGCTCTTGTTAGTGAAAACAGCTCTTTTATTTCTCTGCTGGGCTAACTTGGCAGGGATGAGGCAGTCACAGTCTCCCTCTTTGCCCAAGCATTATCCCTTTCCTTTACAGTCCTCAGCCTAATCCCAGCACAGCTCTGTCCTCCCCTGCTCCTGCAATAACCCTGTCACTGCCCCAGGCTGTCTGCACTCCTCTTTCCCCTGCAGAGCAGCACAACGGGGTACACGTGTCCTAAATAGCTGACAGGGTTTGACAGACTGAGCTTCCCCTCTCGGGCAGCTGCTGGCAGTCATTCCTGTGTGCTCACACTGGATGGAGGGCTGTGGATCAAGGGTCGTGGATCCAGGGCTTCTTTCCCAGGCTGTGAGCCTGGGAGGGAAATCAGAATGAATCTCCACAAGATTTGTACCAGAGTGCTCCTGTGTTGGTCTGTGACACAGAGGACTGTCAGCCCTCACTGATGCTTTTAGCAGTTACCCCTTAGCAACAAACTTTCCTTAAATATGTTTGTCTTTTTGAGATGGAAGTGGTGTGACAACCCCAAAGTTCTGCTGCCTATTCTGGGCCTGAAGATTTATGGCAACAACTCAGCACATAAAGATGCTGCTTGTTGATTCATGGCATCAGGGTATCTGCATCTTTTATTTTTGTTTGCATCAAGCCATCCACACTATTCAAGTTGTGTTCTCATCCAAATAAGGCCTACTCTAAAATCTGTCCTACTTTGGCTGAAATCAGCTCTCCTAATTATAAAAGTGCAGATCTTGACAACTTCTAACTGGTGATTTTACAGACTTTACTCACAGTGCCCATCTCCTAACTTTGGAAAAGGGGAAGCACCACATCTGCTCTGAGCACATGTGTGCCAACATCTGAACCACACCCCACCATATGCTCCACTGGTTGTTTCCCAAGTCACTGCATTAGTTCTATCTAAAAATCAGGAAATAGTTGAGAGCCGTGAAACAATGAAGGGTGTGAGTCAAGCCTTAGTGTAAACAATTAGTTCTTGATTTAGAAGACTCCCATCAGTCCTTACCTGACTTTTGCCATTCCCTGTGGCTGCCCTGTGTTTGCTCTAATAATTTCAGCTTGTGCAGTTTGTACTTTAGGATCAAGCTTTGTTAAACCCAGAGTGCAGAGATCTGAGTTTAAACAGCTCCCACGTCCCACCCTTTTCCTTTTAACACCATACTTTCTCTGTGAACTTTTGGAAATGGGATCTGAGGGTATTTCCCCAAAGAGTGAGAACAGAAGAATCTCAATCATGGCTTCAGGACAAGACGTTTAAAAGTGATATAGTGGATGAACAAAGAGAGCTTGCTGGAAACCATTTTCTCTTGAGAGCTGTGTTTGTGTTTTCTGACTTTGCTTCCCTGGAGCAGGAACTCTGCTGCTATCACTGAAGATATCTGCTCATCCCGGGTCCCTGTTCTTGGCCAACCAGTCCTCTTTTCAGCTGTGGGAATTCCTCCTTTCTGCCACAGTGCAACAGCTATTAAATTGCACTTTTTCTGCAGTCCTTGCTGTTTCAGGCATTCTTTTGTTTAGCTTAAACAGAGCTACTCATTTTGGAGGGGAAGATCATCTTACAGACAGCTCCTTAGCAGTGCTGATTTTGGGAAAGCTTCTTTGAGGATCCATTTGCTGTGGAAGGTGTCAAGCTCTCTGGTTCCTTTGTGCAGCTTGGAGAGTATATCCCAAACAGTTCACAAATCCTGTCACCAGTTAAGAGACTCCTTTGCAAATTGGAGTTGCTGAGTTTGACCATTGAACTATTCAGGACTTTTTTCATAGGTGCTTGTGTTCAGATAGGAAGAGAGGGATACAGCTGCAGAAAGAGCAGCTCAGACTTGCCCACAGGGAGTCAGGGGACAAACTTCTAACAGGTCTTCTCTTGGTGTATCTGCCTCAGTCCTCCCCTGCCCCCCAAGCTGGTATTCGTGGTGTGGGAGGCTCTGAGCTGGTTTATTTGAGATCCCCTCCCATTGCTGAAAGATCCGTGCTGGCACTTGCATCTGTATTTGGGAGAGTAATTGAGATTCTGTGCTCTCTCCCCATGTAATGCAAACAGCTCTCTAATTAAAAGGCATTTGGTGTGGAGCAGCAACAGGGGAGAAGCGACATTTACCTCTCCAATTGGTTCTCGTGCAGTTAATTTTCTTTCCTTTAATGCTCTGTCCTTGTGCAGATTTGTTTCCAGTCTTACACGAGGCATCAAAGAACAGCAGACAGTGTAAATTGGGCTGTTGGATGAAGGTCGTTGCTATTTTTTTCCATTTTTTTTTCAGGAGGCTTTAAAGTTTTAGGCTTCCCAGTCGTTCCCCCCCTGGCTTCCCTTGGGCAGTGGAGCAACAAGAAATAACCACCTTTCTCCAGTAAGGCAGACTAATGAGACCACTTCAGAATCTTGCCCAAACAGAGTCCTTTCTGTGGATGCAAAGCCACCCACTTCTGCCTCCGTCAAATGTGTGCTGGATCAGATCCCCTCTTTGCAACCTCATTCCAGTAGCAGGGAAGCAGCTCTGTCAATGGCCTCTAATCCTGCAGGCACCATTTCTCTGTGAAAAGAGGTGGAAAGTATGAAACAAAGATTGTCATAGAGTATAAGTGCCAGATCACTTGGACACTGATGCCTCCTTAAAAAGTTTCATGGAAACCACTGTTTTAATATGTGTGTTTGTGCATGTATTTGCTCTGCTGTTGAGGGAGGCATTTGGATAAATAGCTCAGGAATTGTTCTGAAATTGCTATAAAGCTACACAAAGAAAGCAAACACAGCAATGGAAAGAGAGTTTCCTTTTTGATCATCAATTCAGTCTGTGCTGAAGGCCAAAGAGTATTCTTGTCCAGTTGATTCCTGGACCATATGAACTATATTGGTCATCATTTCCCAGATGTCAGATAGTTTTTCAAGTTTTATGATGGGATTTGCTGCACATCTTCAAAAATTAGGTAGTGGAAAGCTAGATCCCACTCTCCATATGTGCTTTTTCTTATGCTACAAATAGATTTTGATTTGAAGATTTCCCTCTCCTCTTTGCTCCTTTAGCTCTTTCTCTCAGGAGGGCAGGGGGAATTTGCACGGGTTCTGTGATCTCTGTGATGGAGCTAAGCCATCAATTCATCAGGCATTTGGCACTCAGGGATACTTGAGTAGAGAGCAGTGAAGTAAAGTAGGTTACAGGCAAACATCCCCAACAAACTGGTGTCCATCCCCCACCACAGAGCACACTGCTTTTTTAGTGTAATAAGAGAAAAGAGATTAAAACAGCTGCAGAAAGAACCAGTTTCTGAAAAGGTAAATAAAATTGTTAGCTTGTTAAGCTTATTAACTCTAGCGAGGCTCATTGGGGGATTTCTTGTCAGCTTCAATAGGAAACTGAAAATAGGTTCTGAATAAATTCCGTGGCGCCTTGCACATGAAAGGCTTTGAAAGCACTTCAGTAATCTGGGATATCAGCAGTGGCTCCTCTCCCTGCTGACTTGCAGCTGTTGGAGGCTTCGAGTTCTGCTCCTGCTTCGCTTGCTGGGCCCAGCTGGGGGAATTTCACAACTGTCCAGGGCCATATGTGCCCTGTGACAGCCCAGAGCTGCGGAAAGAACTTGGAATTTAAATGCCAGTCCTGGTGTCAGGCTCCTAAATAAATACTGATAGAAAGTTTTTCTTGGGGCAGATTGAAGCCTCTGTCCTTCCTGTTGGCTGAGTAAAATTCCTCAGTTTGTTTTCCCTGTGGATTGTCATTTTTCCTCTAACAGCAGCACTGGCCGAACGCTGAAGTGGTTTAGGAATGCATCTTCCAAAGTGCTCTTGAAAGGAGAAGGATTTATGTGTAAGGAGAAGTGGCAGGCTGAGGGAAGAGGACAGGAATATTTATTCTACCATTGTGGGTCTAAAGGGCTTTTGAGAGCTTGCAGGATGTTTTAGAGGAAAGATACACCACATGTAAGGGCTGGATTCTGGATTTATCCCTTTTCCAGGCACTGATAGCATTGAACTGTAGAGAAACATCTTCAACACAGTTGAGGGCTCAGCCTTTGATGTACCCAAGTGTTGGGAGTCTCTGTAAAATATGGGTTACACTCCTGGTGCCTTCTCTAGGACTGCATCCTTTCCAGATCCTGGCTGCGTGTGCAGCTCTGAATGGAGCATGGAATTGTTCTGTTTGTTACTGAGAGGTGATCACTCTCAAGGGAGCAGCTGTAATGGATTTTTTTTCCAGTGAAAGCTGCAGGCAATTCTGGATGATGCCAGGTGAATTGTACTGGGGTTTATAGCAGCTTATTTTTTTTCCCCCAGCAGGCAGCAGTGACAGGTTGTGTGTAAATGGAGGGGTATCATTTATCCTCATCTGAAGGGGGTGCAAATCACCAACACAGGCCAGCAGTTCACTATAAATACAACAAATTGCCAAAGCTTTGGTGCTGCTGTTAAGGATTTCCCATAGGTCCACAGCAGGGGAGAAAAAGAGACCGTCAAAAAGCAATTTTTGCTGGGTTTTGAAGGCCAGTTCTTTCCTGATGCTATTTGACAGTTGTTGCAGAGCACACCATGTTCTGCTGCTCTTGCAGTCCTATGGGAGGACTCTTGCCTTATTCCTGCAGTGTAACAGGTTCCTGTTAAGATTTTTTTTGAACCCTGAAGCAGTTAGGGCATCAGGAGGAACATCCATAGCAAGGAGGATGGTCCATGTGTGTTGATGGGTAAGGGGTGCACTGGTGTGTAAAAGCTGTGAGGTGCAGAATGTGGTTTCATGTGCCTCCCTGCGCACATTCCCTTCTCTGCTCTGCACACTGACTGGCCACAGGATCTTCCAGCATCTGGCCTTTCCCTCATCTAACTCTGCTTTTGTCTTCCCTTGGTACGTCTTCTCTGGCATGGCACTAACATCCCCTCACTGCCACCAGATACACAAACTGCTGGAATCAGTGGCAATCCCAGTGAATGATGCTGCTTTTTCCTTTGTGTCCATTGGGATTTTATTTTTCCATGTCACACGTGGGTTCTCATCTCTGCCTGTGAGTAATTTGAATTGCAGATCTCCAGCTGTATTAATTCTTCTGCTTTCCAGGTAAAGCAGCTCCGTGGAGCATCAGTGCCCTGCCAGACGTCACTCTGCTG
>NW_005054400.1:2052799-2069363 GCF_000277835.1 Geospiza fortis
TCCTCGAGGTGCTGTTTGTACAGCAGGCTGTGGATCTTCTGGCTCAAACAGCACCATTTGGTTCCCTGGTGTCCCAGCTCCTGCGTTGGAATGACCAGAGTTCCTCTTTGCAAACTGGGCTCTCTTGCTTTAGGAGGGCTGCAGTGTCACCAAAGCATTACAAGGTGCAGCTCCTTACACTCTAAATAAGTTTTGCAGAAGGAGGAAGACAAGGAAGATTAAAGCAAGCTGCCCCAAGGACTTGTTTTCTAAAATCCTAATTCAACACTTCAGTCACTGTTAAACTTCAGTCATTGTTAAACGGATCATGCGTTAAAAAAAAATCAAGAAGTATTTTTGGGCCTTACAGAGGTGACTTAGGACTTAAGATGGTAAAAATGTAAGCCATGCTGAAATGCCACACTGTGTTTGGTGTAGGGTTTGGGTGGGAAGTGGTTGGGAGGTCAACTCATGTAGGAAATTTTCTTGACTTGCTACTGATTTTTTGTTTAAAACAACAATTGCACTAAGTTTTCACGATGACACTCTCATTGTCCCAAGGAGCTCTGATCAGATCAACTTCAGTAAATGAGACCACAGGGAAATAGGAAGAATCAGGCATGCTCTAAACTACAACAATCTTGGATTAAAGAAGATATATTTTTGTAATTTTCTGCCCTTCCACTGGGAGTAAAACCAGTGTTTTGTACTGTCCTGTGCTGACTGTAACTTGTCTACAATTCATTACCTTTTTCTAAGCAAAGTAAGTCCTCATGTGGAATGATTGGATTGCAGAGAGAACATGTCTAATTTTTCGTGGAAGCTTCATGTAAATGATCCTATTCTGTCAAACTGGAAGTTTTCCTTTACTACCTGCTTGACAAAGCTCATTTAACTCAAGGACGATTTTTAGCTGTTGTTCCCTGCTGTGCTTTGTGCTGCAGAGGTCAGAGCTGTGGGATGACACTGTGGGAATTGGATTGCAGCATCTGGAAAGGTTGGGTTTGGGAGACCACAGGCATCCAGGCATTCCAGGCCAGCGGTAGAAAGGGCAAACCTAACTGGGTTACTTTCTTTACTTTGTGGTTTTCCTTTAGAGTAACCACAGATGAATTTCAGATTTTACTGTTTACTGCACTCCTTAACACCTTCTATTTTGGGTTTTTAAGCTGGCTGAAACCTTGCTTTTCTTGGGGAATGCATATTTTCCAGTTGTTTTAGGATTGTCCCACTGTTTGCTTGACCCTCTCCCAGCCTTGCAGTTGCAATCCCTCAAGGAGACTGCAGTTTCTGGCAAAGCACCAGCCTTGCAGCAGGCTGCCACTTTTGGGATTTTTATCTGTTTTTTAAAGACCTATTGAGATTTGAGCCTTGTTGAGAAACCAAACTGCTTTGTCATGATACCACGACCTGTGCCAGTTCTGTGTGGTTCCCCTTGGCCCTTCAGTCAGTAAAAGGAGGTGAAGGGGAATTTTTCTTCCTTTCCAGCAGCCTTATGCATTCATCCCAGCAGCTGCCATACCACAGCTTGCTTTCCCCTAGCTGTGACTCAGCAAAGGCTTTGCAGACAGCCAACTCGGCCTGGATGGAAAAATCCCAAAGCAGACTGTTGTGTTAATATTAGTCATCAAGGCACTATAAAATGCTCTGTTATTTTCATTCATGGAATAGTTTTGAGTCATTCTGTGCCTCTGTTACCAAGCAATATTTGACATGTCAGCTGTGAGGTGAGGATGGGCTGGGCAGGTTGTTCTGGCTGGCAGGAACCACAGGGAGCAGAGAGTGGAACGATGCTGCAGGTTCAGGTGAGGTCTGGAGCTCTTTCCTCACCTCAGTAAAACAGGTTTCAGGCTCTAGGCTGGATGCTCCAGAAGGAAATACTGAGTTTATTCAGGGCTGCAAGAGTGAAGGCTGGCAATTGAACTTTGTGGGCAGACCAAGCCCTTTTGAAGTCAGAGAAGTGGCAGTGCTGAGAGGAGGGAGGGAGGTTAAAAGCTTCTGTTGGCATTTGTGGAAGGAGGCGATGGGATGAGGTGGCTGCCCTGTCTGTGCAGGCACCATGGCAACGTGTTCATGCCCACTCTCCTGCCACACTCATTAAGCTGAGCATCAGGCACCCTCAGAGTGGAGACAGGGAATGAAACCATCCCTTTGCACAAAAGAAAGGAAAGACCAAGTTGTGTAGGAAAGAGATGAGAAGAAAATAAGCATGAAGGGCACTTCTGCCTTCTGAGCAAGTCGGTTCTTGAAATCAGTTTTTCCAGCAGCTTCAGGTCACTTGCTGAGTTAGGCTGGCAAAGGCCTTCTGCTCCCCTTGCTTGTAGCTTAAAAAACCAAAAAAATCCCACTATCTTCACAACATGGCCAAATCTCAATGGTGGACAGGGACCAGGTATTTAAGATGTTGAAGATGGAGGTGCTCAACAGCAGCTGGGATTTCCTGGCTCCTTGATGAAGTCCCAAACTGTGTGCCATAAGCTAAAGAGTGCTTATAGGGAAGCAGCAGCTGCTTGGTGGAAATAAAAGGTCAACCTGACCAGTTGCTCACAGTCATGAAAATAATCCAAATGCTTTGTCTGATACTCAGTTGCTGTTGCAAATGTGAGGCAATGTTTACCTCTACAAAACTTGCTGTATGTGATTTAAAGTGTCTGGTTAAATATTCTATAGCTATATTTAGTTAAGATTTTAAGAGCACTTGATGTGACTCGTCTAATAGTATATATATGAATATTTTTTTAATTGTAGAAATCAGTTTAAAACATAGTTTTAATAATTTTAACTGTTTGGTTCAGGTAGTTCTAGGAGTTCATCAGAGAAGAAATAGCCATTAACCACTACATGAGTTTTTTACCTTAATGTTCTGTGTATCTTACACTGCAGATTTAATCTGATTGTGACTGTAACGTGTCTTAGTATCTGCTGCTATTTTGTGTTGCCTAGTCAAACTTGCTTTGTTCAAGAGCATTTTAAAAGGCATATTTTTTTGTTACAGAAAATGAAAACAGAAATGTTATTACAGCTGTCTTGTCTGTAGCTCACTTGCTGCTTACAGAATCCTCCAACTCCTGGCTGAGGCAAATCGAGTGTGTGAGTCAGAGGCTTTTCCCTTTGTGCATGTGGAGGGAAAACCCTGCACAGAATTGCAGCTGCTTTGCTCCAGCCACAGCCCTCTCACCAGAGATTACACTTGAGAAGCCAGAAGTCAATGTGCCATGCTTACCTGCAGAACTAAGTACACAGATAGCTTTGTACTTGCATTTTCCTCCCTTTGTTCCCTGGAAGTTGCAGAGATGACTGCAAACACTTGTTTAGAGCACTGACTCTGTGATTCCCTAGTGTTTATCTTAAGACCAAACTTACTTGTAACAGTCTACAGGCACTAATGAAGCTTGAACACACAGACACTAATTAACTCAAACATTTTGTTCATAACTGTTCCCTCTAATTCCATGTACATGGTATAATCTCTGCAGGGTGGAGGGCTGTGGTTTTTGTTAAAGATTTTTTCCTTGTTAGATGAGTTTCTGCTGCTGCAGTTTGTGTGTGAGGAGGTATCAGGACCATGTGTTCAGTTTTGTGCAATTGCTTTGAAGTTTTTTTAAAAAGAATTTGTCATTGTGACCAAAGCTTCTTTTTAAGGAATAATCGGTTGTGTTTGAATGGACTTCATGTGTTTCAGTAGAAGCTGCCATCATTAAACATGTTCTTGAAATCCCTGTGCTGTGTGTTATATTTAAGGCAAGAATGGGACAGGGCTGATGCTTTTTGGAAAGAAGAGACAGAGCTCCTGTGTGCTCTGTTATTAGAGGGTTGCAAGTCCCTTTGTCCTGTGACTCTGAATCAGGCCTGACAAGGGGGAAAACTGGTTTTAGCAGCATGGTGGAGGAATATGTTTAATCACACAAGGTTCCCATCAACCATCAGGAAGCTGGGCTTACTGCTGGGATCCAAAGGCAAAATCCTCTGCAACAGGGAAGGGATCTCAGTGCCTTTGGTGTTTGGTACCTCAGAGCCCACAAACTGTACCCAGACTCTCAGCACCACTGGGCCAAGCCCTGTCCCCTCCCTGGGGTGGCCAGGTCACACCACAGCTGTTCAGCAGACTTCCTTCCCCTCCAGACCTGTTTGATGAAGTTGCCCATCTCTGAAGCAGTTTTGCTTTGTGGCTTTCAGGGCACAGCAAGATGCTGCAGTGCTGGTGGTAAGCATCAGGGCAGTCTGAGGCTGCTTGTTCCACACTTTTGGCAGTTCTCAGGGGACTGTTTTCCTCCTGGATATGGAGAGCAGACACTCCTGGGCTCTGGAGCAGCTACAGGACAGACTGGTCCAGCACCCTGTGCATGGATCAGCTCTGCCTCTCTCCTCTGCCATGATTTCTGTGCCCTGATGTCTTCATCTCCTCAGGAACAGTCGAAGAGTAATTCAGTGCTGCGGACAAGAGGCAGCTGCTGTCCCGCCTCTGCTTTTTGAATTACGTCCTGCCAGCAGAGTGAAGCTCAATCTAATTCAGAATACCCAAAAAAACTGCTGTCAGCCTTGAGCCAGCTGCTGAGCAGCTCAGCTGGTTTGTGTAGGAAGGTGTAAAACTCCTCAAGGTAAGCCCTAGCCTAACTGGCTAAGCAGGACAGGCTGCAGGAGTGAAGATGTGACAGAACAAAAGGCAGAGGCTGCAGTGCTGGTGTACTTACCTTTCCTAAGGAGTCTCAAGTGGAAGATGAGCAAATGACCTGTGGAGATTATTACCTAAGAGCTGAAGAGCTGAGTTTGATGAAGATGATTGCAGCTGAGGCTGTGTGAGGAAAGGGCAAGGCTCAGCTTAGCCCTTCCTGAATTTTGACATGGGAAAACCCAAATCTGGGAAAACCTACATCTGAAAACCCAACAAAGATTTTCTCAGGCAAGTCTTAATATATTTTTTTCCTAAGTGGATCCTGTTAAGGGGACGTTTCTGCAGTATCTAGAAGAGTTCTGCATGGGCCAGAGTACAGCACAGCTTCCCCTCTGCCGTGGGTGGCTGTTACCACCCTCGTACAAGCTGCTGCTCTTCTTGCTGAGTCTGTGTGCAGGAGTGAGGTTAAGTGAACAGAGCTAATTCACATTTACAACCCTGGAAAAGGTGGGGGGGGCGCTGTCTTCCTTGTGTCTCAGTGTCAGTGATCTTTGGATGCCTTGATACTGATAACTGCAAAATTGTCAGTGATGTGTGGCAAATGCTATCAGAGACAGGAGCTGAGCACTGAGATGATTGGAATCATGCCTGACAACAAGCTCTATTAAGAGTGTGAAACAGGAACAGCTCTAATTGCTTAAGACTGAGTAGTCTGTAACTAGGCTGCACAGAAGCCTTGAGGATAGTTAATCTCCCTGTCAGCTGGCAATTACCAATTTTGAAGAGGCCAGAAACTCTTCTAGCTCTGGTTCCAGACAGACACCCACTCCAGGTTGGCTCACTTCTTCCCTGGCCGTTTGCTCACAGCCTGCTAGATGAGCCAAATAAATTTCAAAACAGTATTTCTAATTCATGGAAAACAACTCTTCAGCTGAAGAAAGCAGCATGGAAGGCATGGCCATTGCTTTTAAAGCTAAGAGGCAAAGGGTGTTAAAAACCCAGATGCTGTTTTTGATGGCTCAGGAGGCATAAGGCTGTTTTCTAGGCTTCTCTGTCCCCTCATGCTAGTGTCTCCAGCCCCCTTGTTCCCTCACTTGTCTCCACGTTGGGGGACCATCAGCACAGGGGAGCTCAGCTCCCTCCAGCTCCATGGGGAGAGTTCATTTAGGCTGCAGATGGACAGGGAAGGAGAAGGCAGGTCCTGAGGAGCTTGAGCAGCTGCTTCAAAGCTTCAACCAGCATCTTTAATCTCTATCTTGGAAGATGTTGAAATCCTAATTGCCAGCCTTCAAAGGCTGCCAGCCCTGGCTTGAGAACATGCTCCTGGTTGTTGTCTGTCTGCCCAATCCATCCTGCCCAGTGGTGGGGGGAACCCACTGATCTGAGTGTGAAGCAAGGACAAGGACTCAGATTCCCTGGCCAGGGTTTCAGCTCTGTCCTGTGCAAATGGGGAACTGTTTGAAGGATGAGGAGGGATAAGGATTAGATGACCTACTGCAGCACCTCAGCCAGGACAATTTATTTGAAGGCTTTTCTGTGAAGGGTAACACAGCACCTGCTTAAGCTCAGCCTAACTCCTCTGAGCTTCTTGCAGTGGCTCTTTGGAGATAATTTAATTCAATGTACATCTTGTTATTCTGTCCTATCAACAGTCTAGCACTAGATACCTGCCCAGGACCTTTACCAATTCCAAAAGCCAAATAAACCAATTTAAACATCCTCTCTGACCTGTGTTGAGCAGCACAGAACATCCCCAGGGGGCTCCTCTGCCAAGTCTAAATGCCAGTGAAATAACTGTGGCACAATTCTCTCTTACATCCAGACTGGAAAGAGACTTTCCTTGGGCTATGGGATCACAGAAGCCAACCTCCCCTCCAGACTTGCTGGCCCTGCTCACAGCGAATCCTCAGATGAGAGTTTCAGATGTGCATTTCTTGCCAGGGAATAAGTCTGTTAAAGGGCCCTGTGTTGATGTAACTGTTCCTCCTCAGCTCTGATGCCAGCCCAGAATAACCACTGCACTGCTGCTGAGCAAAAATAAATTCTTTGTCATCAATTCCTGCAAGCATCACTTCCAAATCCTTTGCCTCCCCCAGATGTTTCCCCTCCACGGATTTCCAGACTGTCTGTGCCTTGATACAAACATATTTATCTGAAGAGAAGCTCTTCTTTACAGACACATTTCTCTCCCTCTGCCCTCAATTCATAAAAGTTTAAGCTCAGGTCAAGAACATTTGACATTTCCCCACTTCATTTTTGCCTGGCTGTCAGCAGAGCTGTCCCAGTGCTGCCTTTTGGACAGTGTCTGAAATTATCTGGTTCTCTCCATCTCCTTGCATAAGGACTCAGCACAGATCCCAGCGGCACTGCGATGATTCTCAGGTAAACAGAAAAAAACTGTCTGTTTAGGCAATGTCTCCTGTTTGCTTTTCTGTGTATAACCTTTTTTGGGTCAGAGCAGTTCCTCCTGCTGATGGTGCAGCAATGCTTTCAGAGCCCAGCAGTGAATGCAGTGGTCCCTGCCCTTCTTCCCCTCCTGCCCCTTTTGCCATCCAGCTTCCCACGGTATTTCTGCCCCCAAATTCCCAGTTTCCTGACTCCCACCTCCAACCTCTGTGTGTTACAGATTAACAACACCCCTGTGGATAAAGCTGTGGCAAAGGAGAAATAAATCTCTTCATTTTGGACTAACGAGGCAAAACATTGCTGCAACAACCTCCTGATGAGGATGGGTGCTGCTAGAAGGGCAGGGGTAACCCAGAGCAATGTTGAGCACCTCAGGAACTTTCCCATGTTTGACTCCATGGGCAGATTTAGATGCTCTTAGCACTCCTGAAGCTTGCTAAGCTTAAATAAAAGAATGATCCTGCTCAGGGTGCTCACAGACAGGGTGTTCTCACTGAGGAGCTTCTATTTAATGAGCTGCTCAAATGGAGGACATATCTGTCCCTCTGCTTGTACATAATATTTTTTAAATCACATATTTGCAGTGCATTGTTCATTGCTCTTCAAGGAAACAAATGATTTGCTTTTAACATAATCATTATCAGGTTTAAGTTATTCAGCGTTTACTGCTTGGAAGTTAAAAAGGGAATCTGAATTTCTTTTTAGTTTCTTCCTCTTTTTTTCATAATAGATATACAAGCTGCAGGGCACACTTTTATGCTCCTGTAGCCAAGATTTTATAGAATTGACTAATAATCTATTTTGCATATTTATAAACACTTTATTATTTATTAATGGTGCATTTCAGGAGTAAATTTATAATCCTGCCATGTGATCTCAGCCTTTTAGAGAAAAATGGTTGCTGTGTGAAAGAGCTGGAAATTAGAGCTGGCATAACAAAGAAATGAGTGAGAATATCTCATTAGTGTGAGAGCAAAGAGGCAGGAGCCTGTTTGGAGGAGGAATTCACACACACGAGGTGCACGCACGGTGTCAAATGCAGAACACAGCACTCCAGATGTATCAATCCCTGCTCTGTGTGCTCTAAACACACAAGAACACAGCACAACCCTTCAGTCTTGTGAAAGCACAGGCCCAGTACACCCAGTGCTCACTCTCCAAGCTGGCATTGCTGCCCTTGGCCACGCCAGCTCCAGGCACTTTAACCTTCAGGATTCTGAGGAGTCCTGATGTCCACCTTGGTGGGTTCAAGCCTGAGGGTCAGGTACAGGTGACCAATCACCTCACTACTGCTGGAAGGAAGTCACAGATCCCTCACCCTTTTCCAGGCTCAAATCTGGATGTCTCAGGCATCCCCTCTCCACCCTGAGCATTATCCAACCATTTGGAGAGGGATGTTAGGAGCAAACGAGCAGATGGACAAGTGTAGTTTCTGACACCAGCATTATTTCACTTTAAACCAAAACACCTCTGTGTGCTCAGAGCAAATCCTCTGAGTTACTTTTTCGAGGAGGACCCTGGAGATCTCTCTGGTCAGGTGTGGAGCTCTGGTGGTCTCCAAGAGCTTGTAGCTAACAAATCACTCACCAACCACCTTGTACCTCTTGCAGTGACTGCTCCACTTGTGCCCTTTATCCTCTTCTGGTCCTGACCCTTCCTCCCTCCAGTCTCATCAAGTGACCAAGCACCTGCCAAGTTCTGTCCTCTCTAAAGTGCTCCTCACACCCCATCACTGTTCACGAGGCCCAGGTGGAGGAGGAAGCCCAGTGAAGATCCAAGCAGGGCTGGCAGATTGTGTAAAAATTGGGCTGGAAGTTTCTTATTCAGATTCACCAAATCACATCCCTCTAAGTGCAAGGATGCTGAGGCTGCCCCAGTGCTTGGCCTGTGGCACCACGGCTGTGCTTCTGGGGAAATGCCATTTTTGGAATCCCTGTGCACAGAACTTCACAATAAAAAATCCTCCAACAGCTTCAGTCGTGCTGTGTGCTTTTCTTCCTCCTCAAAGATGCTTTCTCCTGGCTCCTTCCAGCCATAAAATGAATGACACTTCCTTCCCCAGTGCCAGGGCAGGGTTATTCAGCTGTTTAACTGTGCGGCTGGGCTTGGAATCACTGCATGGCTGGCTGGCTGGCTTTCCATCAGGCTGGGCTTGCAGCTTTTGTGCCAGCCTGGGCAGCCTGAGCCACAGGAAAGACCTCTCAGACCTCCAGCCTTTAACCAGGGCTTCACAAGTCAGCTGGGGCATCACCGCCGTGCACAGAGGGCTGCAGAACCTAAAGCTCCCACAAGCTCAGGTCAAAAGCCTGGCAGCCCCATCTGCCTCTCTTCCCTGCAAAGCTGGCAAGCAGGGAGTGTGCAGTGAGGTCTCTCCTGGTGAGGGAGAGGTGATTAATGAGTCTGGCTCATAAAGGCTGGGAAGGAGAGCTGAGGAGACCTGCCAGGCTCTTCACGAGCAGAGCAGGCAGCCGGGCACGAGGTGGGTCTGCCCCTGCCACGGGGAGCTGCTGAGCAATCTGCCCTGTGCCAGAGGCATCAAGGTGCTGCTGCTGCTCCGGGGCAAAAGCCGCTGAAAGGCAGTGTTTCCTCACTTCATTTCATTTTTTCTGAAAGGAACTCGGAGCGTTTGGAATTCTCTTTGATGGGGTTTTCAGAGGAAGCAGAGCAAGCTGGCTGTGCCTCGCCCTCTGACGGGGAGCAGGTGGGGAAGAAGGGGAGGGGAGAAGGTGAATGGAGCTGCAGCTCGGCAGATCTGAGTGTAGCAACATTTCATTAATGCCACCTAATTGTTCCCTGCACCTCGAATAGTGGGAAAAGCATTAGCAGTAATAGCAGCTCCATTATGTTCCTGTTTTGATGTGCTGTCTAAAAAGGTGAAATCTGAGGAAGGACATGAGGAATGTGGAATTTTAGGCTTCCTTTGGCATTTTGTTTTTGTGCAGGACCTGAAAATACTTTATTTCAGCCTATTAAGGGCTGATAAAAATGTGTGCAAACAGAGAAAACCTTTATGGAGCTCACAGATATGGAGAGTTCAGCAGTGCTGGGGTTAGTCAGTGGTGTAAGTGCTGCACTGAGCTTTTGCACACCATGTCTGTGACCCTCCCAAAAAACCATGAACTGCTAGGTCAGACACCAGGAGCCCTTGTTGGGAGCTGCCTTTATTTAGCAGGAATAACTCTGCTGGCTTAGAAGCCTTGCTGGGATGGAGGCAGAAGGTGCAGGGGAAGGAGCCTGGCTTGAAGCACTGGGGGAAGAATCTGGAATTGCTGCTGTTGAGGAGGTCAGCTCAGCCCCGTGTGTAACACGGCCAATACATTAAATCATCTGGCTCAATGGCTCCAGCTCCCTCCCCAGCACACTCCACTGGCTGGCTCTCATCACTGGGGTCTCTGGAGATGTGCTGTGGCACCTCCAAGCACACAGGGGATGTCACAGCTTGGTGTCACTCAGCCTGCATTAGCCTTTGGTGCAGCACGTACTGACCACGAGAGAGGGAGGGAGGAAGGGCTCCTGCCAAAAATGCAGCTGGTTCAGCTGTGCCTCTGCTGAGATGGCACAAAGGTGGATTTCCTGTGCTGCCAGCTCCCAGCAGCAAGCCCTTCTTTTGTTCTCATGGACATCTTGTTTTTGTTTTTTGACTTTGCCCACCCAGCAGTAAAACGCCAGAAGGACGGACCCTGCTCCTGCTGCCACCAACACCAATGTGGAGCTTTCCTCCCTGCTTGCAAGAGTCCAGTGCCTTGTGTGTACAAAACAAACTGGTTTTCCTTTCACCCCGGTGCACAGAGGGGAGGCACACCTGGGAGGGGTCTCAGTGGCACTGGGGGTGGTGGGTGGGTGGTGGCACCGAAGAGATTCAGGTGAGAGGCTGGAGTTTGCCACACCTCGCCCTCTTTTCGCCCTGTCACAGGGCATTTGCCATTGCTGCTGCCAGCAGATTTCCTGGCCCTGGCTGGGCAGCAGGGACTCGCTGAGAAGGAAGAGCTCAGTGTGGCAGCAGCCAGGGGCCATGAGAGGTGAGAAAATCCTCCTGCACATAAGGCAAGGGGCCAAGCTGAGATTCCACAGTGTGCTGAGACATGGTCTTAGCAATGACCTACATTTGTGCACGAGATATGGGATGCAAACATGCACAGGGCATGATGGAAGGGCTGGGCAAGGGCAGCAGGGGGATGCAGGCATGCACAGGGCATGATGGAAGGGCTGGGCAAGGGCAGCAGGGGGATGCAGGCATGCACAGGGCATGATGGAAGGGCTGGGCAAGGGCAGCAGGGCTCTGTGGCTCTGGGAAGGCTCTGGGAGGCTGTGCTCAGGTTTGGGAGCCCCTCAGGTTTGGGATCAGTGCTGCACCAAGTGTGCTGGGCTCGAACCAAGCCTGCCCTGTTTTCCATCAGCCAACAACAGCCTGGAACCAGTGCCAGCCATGGCTCTCCCTGGGCAGCCTCAGGAAGCTGTGGGAGGCAGGAAGAGGAGAGCAGCATCCATAGTGGTTTGTGCAAAGCATCTCAGTCCTGAAACAAACAGTTCAGGAGAGAATTTGGGCTATTTCTGTTCCCCCAGCTGTTCAAGCTGTGCCATGTCCTTGATGCCAGGCTATCCAGGATTTGGAGGCATTCCCAGGGTGAGCATCATTGCCCTTTCAGATGTTTTTGTGTCACTGAAAGGCCACCAAGCACAGCTAGGTGACCTGGTGGCTGCTGTGAGCTCTCACAAGCCTTCCCCAGGGCATGTAGGCACCAGGAATGATGGGTTTTTTTCCATTCCTTGTCTCAGAGCATACAAGGATGCTGCTTCTTCTTCTTTCCCTCTTTTCTCAAGCCATTCTTCCTCCTTCAGATTTTTTTTTGTCTTTCATCTTTAGCTTGTGGAAGGAATTGCTAATAATAATCCAGGACCATTTTAAATATCCTCCCAAACTTAGAGAAAGTACCAGGCATTTTCCTTGCTCTCTGTGCACAAGATCCAGTCAGTATGACTCACATTTCCTGGGTGTCTCAGGTGTAGAGGTGATGTGATGGATGGTGACAAGGTCTGAAAGGATCAGTGAAAGTGGCACTTTTGTAAAAGACAGATGAAGCACACGAAGAATTCCCTTATGCACAAAAAGCACCTGACAGGATTTTTTTTCCCCTCACCTATGTGAAGGAAGAAGAAACCTGGATGAGAAACTTGCCTCCAGTGAAGACAACAGCAGGAGTGCTGCCAGTGGCAACCAAGGCAGGACATTTTTGAGTGCACAGATGATCTGGGGGTTGGAGAAACTCTCCTATGAATTTCAGGCTGAAAGAGCTGGGCTTGTTCAGCTTGGAGAAGAGAAGGCTCTGTGGAGACCTCATTGTGACCTTCCATACCCAACAGGGGCTTCCAAAAAAGAGCAAGAATTTTACAGAAGCAGGTAGTGATAGGACAAGGGGGAACACTTTTAAACTTTAAGAGGAGAGCTACAGATTAGATATTAGGAACAAATTCTTTATTGTGAGGCTGCCGAGGCCCTGGCACAGGGTTGTGCCATCCCTGGAAGTGTCCAAGGCAGGCTGGATGGGGCTCTGAGCAGCCTGGTCTAGGGGAAGGTGTCCCTGCCCATGGCAGGGGGTTAGAATGAGATGATCTTTAAGGTCCTTCCCAACCCAACCCATCCTGTGATTCTGGGATTCCACAACCAGTGCTGGTGCTGCCTCTCCTCAGGCCCTCAAGCATCCAATAGTCAAAACTTGAAAGGGTTTGAAAATATCCCAAATGAGGCTTGTTTGTTTATTCATTAGTCCTTTATTGTGTTTTATATTATGTTGCCTCCTAATTAACTTGAGCATCTCAGTGGGCAGCTGTTTACACACTTCTCTGCCCACCCTGTCACCTGCAAGGTCTTCTGGTTTGGGGTTTGGAAGTGAAAAATGAGCACGGACTCAGGCTCAGGAGCTGGAGCTGCAGAAAGAAAAGCACTCTTTGAAGGCATATGAGGCTCAGAGGAGGATCACAGCCTTCTGAAGAGGTGTGCTCAGACTGTAAGGGCATCACACGAGAGCCAGAGCTATCCTGCCTGCGCCAAATGCATCCTCCTGGCGTGTGTCTGATGCTGGAGAGCAGGAGCACGCTGCATTTCAGGCTGTGTGGAGGTCAGGAGCCAGGGCACGAACAGTGTGCTGGCAGATTTGGGCAATTAGCAGCCCTTCCTGAGGCCCCAGCAGCTTGAGCTGCTGCCTCTGTGCATCCTGTGCAGCCTCACAGGGGCTTTTCAGCATTTGCACTGGCCAAAGCCTTAGCAGGGGATCAAGTGTTAGATCCCCTGCTCACCTGGCTTGATGTTAACTGAAGAATTATTAGCATAATAAACATTTAACTTGTTTTTTAAGCCTTTGGTGCGGAACATTTTGCAGAATTTGACTGCAAATCCAGACCCCGTGGCTTCTGTCAAAATACTAAACGCTGAATTCTCTGCTTGCCTCCCTTCTGACATCATTAATGATAATAATCATCCCCCACAGCTGCTAATCCTCTTTGCAGAACGCTCTGCTGAGAGCTGGGCTGAGTCTCTTCTGCCCTGCATATTCTGCAGTCATTTGTATCCATTTGATATGACCATGGAAACGACCTGGAGGGACTTGAGGCTGATGGAGAGGGCCATGGAGATGGAGGGCAGCAGAGATGAGCCCTCACTGGTCAGGGATGGCGGAACCAGCTCGTGGAGCTCCTTCAGTGTGGGGAGGGCACAGCCAGGTCCTGTTGGGAAGGATGGAAGTTTGGCAAGAAAGTCTCACAGATATGTATGGCTGGCAGAAAGATTTTTAAATGTAGAATCTGATGAAGGAATAGAGATGGAAGCAAGTTTTGATATAGAAGAAAAGAATTGCTGAGCCAGTCTTACTGGATAACCAAGGAGGCAAAGGGTGTGTTAGTTAGAAGGGGTTTTTATGATTTAGAGCAAAGGATAAACCCACCCCAAACAAGAAGATGTTTTTACCAAGCAGAAAGATAGCACAGGCAAGCAAGTCAGCAAATGTTGCAAGCAGAAAAAAGCTCTCAGAATTTCCACTGCAAGAAAACTGAGAAACAACTTCTAGCTTAAACTGTAATGTACTAACTTTGAGTGATTGGAGAACAGTAACACGAATATGGTAATTATGGCAGTTCTGATAGGCTATAGATAAAAGTTAAGGTATAGATTGGTTCTACTGTATTAAGATGCTCAGCAAAGAAAAGTATAGAATGCATTGTAACCAAAAGAAAAGTCTATAATGCATTGTAACCTAAACTCGGGGTCTCCAGGCCTGCCTGCAGCTGGAGCTGACAGCTGTAGGCACAGCTCTGTCACCCACCACCCTGGACTGCTGTCACCTCTTGTAAAATGGAATAAACTGCATTTTGGAGAGCCCCTGGGGTCCCACATCCCTCCTTTTGGCTCTTACAACATCCTGCTCCTCATGTGAGGAGAACCACGGCAGAAAACCCAGAGCAAGGGTTTCCCTGAGCCCCATCCCAAAGTTCCAGGTCCCTACTTGCTTTTAACATGGGCAAAAATCCAGTCCGGCTGCCGTGTCAGAAACACACCCAAGCAAACAGAACCTGCAGGTGATTAGCCTGACCCCCTGCCTGAGAAACCCATTTATTTTTTACATCCATCTCCTCTTGATGTGCAGGTGTGAAGTCTCAGCTCATTTCATGCTCCCCTTTAAAATCACCTCTGAAGTGATGGGTCCCCTCAGACCAACACTTGAAGTGGTGATTGCAGATCTCTGGGACAGCCTCTGCCACGGGCTCACATCCATCAAGCACCAGTTTTGGTGCAAATTCAGCCTCACAGGAGAGCAGCAGGACCTCAAATACTCCCTTGTTCAATGGTAACAGGGAGCTTTTATTTAATGTTCAACAATCTGTCTCCCAGAGCTTTAACAAGGTGGGCTACTGTTTCCCTCTCCCTTTGGAAAATCAAGAGCTGAGGCAGCAGATACTAAATTAAGTCCTCAAGTTCACACATTTTAAGGGCTGCCCAGCACCACCAGGGAAATAATTCCCATTAAATATACTTCTGATGAAATTTTCAGTTCTGCGTGCCTGGAGTTTTCCATGGGAATTAGATGAATTTTTGCAGATGTTCTTGACTGGGAAAAAAAAAATCAAGATGACCCAAGCTGCACATTTCAGGCATGTTTATCCAACCTGTGAGATGTCTTGTGGACCCCACAGCCCCACAGAGCAGGAGAGGAGACCCCAGGGTATGTTTGATCCAAACTGTGATGCCAGTGGGGCTTTTCTTCAACATGTGGGTGGATGTCAGACAGGCTGGAACCTTTTTAGCCATTCCAAATTCCCCCTCCCTTATGTGTATTTGTGTCACTTTCTCATCTTGGAAATGTGCGGCTTTTGTCTCCATTCCCCAGAAAGGCAAATGCTGAGGTGCTGCGGTGGAAATGCCCTTCTGCCTGGTGGGTGGGATGGGATTAAATTGTCAAAGGGATGGAACACATGGATTTTCCTGCTCACAGGTCCCCTGCCTCCTGCAACAAGTCTGTGCTCCAAAAAACTGCAAATTTGTGCCCCATCTCAAAGTTTTGAACTGCCCATTCACTCAGCTTTATGGTAATTACTGAGCTGTCCAAAGAGAAATAGCTTTTCCTTGTGGCCTGTGGAAGATTCCCAGTCTTAGTCCTCTGGCACAGCCTTTCCCCATTTCTCTGTCCTGGTTTATCACAGCCCAAGGTCTACAAGGCTCATTTTTTTTTAAATTTGGTTTGTTTGTTTTGTTTTGTTTATGAAATGCCTCGTGGTCCTTTTACCAGCACACTGTAAAACCTAAACATGAATAATTAAAACTACAGCTGTCAAAATAAACGGCTGAAGTCCATTTTGGCGCTGCTCTGAGATGTTATCCTAGCAGGCTTTGCGGGGGCAGTTGGATTTCTGTGCGCTGGCAGCCAGAGCCTGGCAGTGCCCTGCGATCAGCAGTGAGTTCCCGAGTCATTAGTTCAAATTACAGCAGCTCTGATGACAAGTCCATGGCAGCTCCAAAGGCTGAGCAAGGTGCAGGCTGACCCTCCTTGAGAGCAGAGCAGAATGGTTTATTTTGTCCCCATTTCTGAGCAGAGGGAGGGCACAAAGCACTTGTGTAACTCAGTGCTCAGATGGGTTGGCAGCCAGGAGGGCCAGCAGTGAGCAGGTGGCTTTGGTCAGAGAAGCAGAAATTTCAGCAGGAGCCAGCAAACTCTGGGCATCTGGACAGGGCTGGAGCCTCTGCGTGTTCTGCAGACCACGGTCCCACTGTGCCCTCTCTTTGGGCTTCACTTCAGACCCACCTTTTCCTCACCTTCTCCTTCCAAAACAAAGCTAGTTGATTTGGACAGATCCAGCAGAGTTCGCAATGAGAGCATCCAGCTTAGAGACCACAGGGCAGGGTGCGGCACAAGTTCCCATTTGGGTCTTGCTTAAAACTGTGGGAGAGGCTCTGGCAGTCAGGCTCCCACCAGTACAGCAGCAAGAACAGGCTCTTAAGATCTCCTGAACCTCTGGTTTCCCTCCCAGCCATCAGGCACAGCCCCTGGTTTCTAACAGTGAAAGTCCTGACCCCAGCAC
>NW_005054400.1:2069678-2093111 GCF_000277835.1 Geospiza fortis
GCACGCGACCGGCACGCGACCGGCACGCGCCCGGCACGCGCCCGCCAGGCGCTAGCAGGTAGTTGATAGGGCAGGTGCTTAGGTAGCGTTCTGCTCAGTCCCTTTGGTGGAGGAGGAAAATTATGAAAGAAATAGGAGAATCCGCATCATCAACAAGTGGCTTAAGGGAATCATCTTCCCAGGGAGGTGGTGGAGTCACCATCCCTCGATGTGTCTAAAAAAAGACTGGATCTGGCACTTGGTGCCATGATCTAGTTGAGGTGTTGGAAGATGGGCTGGACTCGATGATCTTAAAGGTCTCTTCCAACCTAGAAATTCTGTGAATTGCTGTGAATGTGTGAAAAACCAAGCCACCCCAACCCTGTAATGCCCAAAATGTAATGTGCCAGCACTTGGCCAAACTACACAGCAGCTGCTATCACTGGAGTCCAAGCTGCATTTTTAAATGCCTGGATTTGGCTGTGGAGATGACAGCACCCCCCTCCATTCCCCTGTTTTCCTTCTCTGTGGAGTGAGGACAACAGCATTGGCTCGTTGTCACAAATCACACTGAGCCCCTCCTCTGAGGTGGGAGGAGATATTTCTCAAAGGCCCTCAGGCATTTTGGAAGCTTAAGTCCTGGTGAAAATCAGTTTGCAATTAGTCTTAGATGATTTTTGAAATTATTATTTCTCTGCTGGAGGGTGAGGTCTCATCCCTTACACGGAGTTGCTGCTTTCACTCCAGAACAGGAGCTTTTCTTGCAAAGGTTTTGCCCAGTCCCTACCCAGCTGCTAAACAAGCCCTTCTCCAGGTGCTGGCGATCTGATGTTGGACATCTCATGGGTCCAGGGCCCTCCTGGGAGTGCCCTCTGGGCACTGCTGATGCAGCTGCCTGCTCAGCCAGGAGCTTTCCAATCACTGCTGCTCTTGGATTTCTCTCCCCTCATGGATCCAGCTGAGCCCTTTGAGTGGCTTTTAAATGCCACCTCCCCTGGGACTTGTTAAAGTGCTCTATCAGTGCCCATCTTCCTCTGCAGGGATGACCTTTAACTCATCCCTGCTGTTGCTACCTGACTCAGATCACCTTGGAAGAAAGGTTGCCATGGCGATTTCATATTCAGCTCAGCCAAAAAACCCCAGCTTCTGTATCTTATTAAATGCTGCCTTTTGAGGGCCCTGCACATGGAGAGCCAATGCCAGGGGTTGTCTGCATTCACTACAGCCAGGAGTTTGGTCACCAGGAATTTCCCTGCCAGCCAGCCTGGCTGCTCCTTACCCCTTTGCCAAGCTAAAAGTTGTTTTGGTTTGGGTTTTTTTTGGTTTTTTTTTTTTTTTCATGTTAGGTTATAAGCTGGGGGTTTGAAGCCATTAGTATTACTATGAAAACACTCCTCTGCAAAATGTCAATCTGCCTTTTTGAGGGGATTTTTCACTGCTCTAATCTAAACCACTCTGTCAAATGTCAGGAATGGGTGTTTAATTAGGATCAGTTGGAAGACTTAATTGGATGGGTATTCAATGGGCTTCCTTTTTTTTTTTGGTTGTTGTTTTATCCTTGGGATGCTGTTTTCACAGAGATCCTTGTTAAATTTTAGAAGCTAATCTCCACTGAAACTACAAACTCAGGGAACTGTGGTCCTTGGGAGCTGCTGGGAGCCGTGGCTGTTGGGGACTTTCATTGAATTCTGGAAGGCAGAGAGAAAACCCATCCAGAATGCTTCTGTGGGAGCAGCAAGGACCAGCTGGGGGCACAGGCAGGTCTCTTCTTGCAAAAAGCTAAGTAACACACATGGAGAAAACAGTCTGAAGGCACCAGGGTCATGGAAGAGATGGAGAAAGAGCTCAGGAGTGCTGGGGTGGCAGGCCCAGGGTTCCCTTTCCCACTGAGAATGTAAACACAGAGACACAAGGAAGGGGACCAGCTCACAGACATATCCAGATGGATTCATCTCCAGATGGATTGGGCACCCCAGCATTAGGCAGCAAACCCCTGATCCTATCCAAGGCCATGGACAAACCCAAATCCTCATAATCCTCAAAAACAGCCAGAGATGATGCCTGCATGGCCTGCAGCTGCCTCTCTGGGCCTCATTAACTCCCTTCCATCCTGTTCCAGTGTTTCCCTGCTGTCACCTCTGCCAGAGGCAACAGGTGCTGTACAAAATGATTTTAGTGTGCCTGTCACCAAGCACAAAATGCATAGTGCTCTGCAATCTCAGAAATTACAGCTGAAACTCCTCAGAGCCATCCAGAGATCATCCCAGCCCAAATCCAACATCCTCCTCATCCCACCTCCTGGCATGTGATCCTGCTCCCAATCCTCTGGCATGTGCCATGTTTCTGGCAGACTGATGTACCTGATGGGGACACAGCCAGCATGGAAACCCCCCTGCACTTTATTGTCTGTGCAGCACGTGCTTCCTGACAGCAAAACCTTTCCCAGAGGATTTATCTCTCCCTGTGAACTCAGTGTCCCGAACTCCTTTACACGAACAATTGTTCTTTGATTTTCTTTCCCCCCTGCAAAACAATTTATAACAACTGATTGTTAAAACATCCTGGTTTCTGCTCGTCGTGCTTTTATTGCCTTTTTAATTAAAACCTTGGGAACACCATAAAAGACACATCACAGATGTGAGTGTTTCCATGCCCTGTTTCACATTAAACACCCCAAAATACCCACACACCCCTCCAGCATCTCCCTGTCCCCTTTGGCCTGTGGCACATTCAGGGGTCCATGTTTTTAACAGGCCCTTTGGCTTGGAGCTGGCTCCTGCTCCAACACACATGCAACACCTTCCCTCCATCCCTAATTGCCTTTCATTTAACGCATGCAATTACCAAAATTGCTTCTTCCAAAAATAAACCACAGAATGTTCAGAGCTGCCTGGCTCCTCGGATGGGTTTCGGCCAAGAAATTTGTGCCCTCCTGGTGTCTCCTGTGAAGCCCAGGAGGAGGCTGGCATGCTTGTAGACCTGCCCCTTCCATAAAATCCCCAGAAAAGGAGCCATGAAAGCCGTGCTGGAGGCAGGTGAGACGCACAGGTTACAAATCACAGCTCCTGCCCGGTCATTTCCAGCCATTTGTTATGGTGTCTTAAGTCAGCAACCTCAACAACTCCCCTGGTCTCCAGCCAGGAATAAAAGTGCTGAAGGAAATCAGGCCACGGTAATTTCCCCAAACCCCAGAGCTAACATGCATGGCAATTAATTAATTTAGTGGAGAGAGGGTTTTTTTTCTGCTATGAGCTCTCCCAGGGGCTGCCACAATAGCCCATCTCCTTGGCGGTCATCCCATGGCTTTAATCGTGTGTCCCACACAGCTCTGCAGGAAAATTCAGCAGAAATGTTTCCAGCATGGTGCCTGAAATTCAGCCTCTGAGGCCCATCTTTCAAAGCAGAAATGTGACCTGAAGAAGGATGAAGTTGTGGTGCTGCTGGGCTGCAGTGCCTCTTGATTTCAGCGAGGTCAGGACCAGTCCCACCACACACTGGCTTCTCAGTGCAAGAAACAGCACACCATGCTAAGACTTGGAGTCTTTTGGGGCTAATTATTTGTTTTAAAAGAAAAGAAAACATCCAAGTCCGGAGCTTGTGGTTAATAAAGAGCTTGTAGGAGCAAAGTTCATTTTCCCTAGAGTTGTTTTAGTCGTGGAAGAACTTCAAGAGTTTTCTTTCTCCAGCTTCCTTGAATTTGTCATTGAAAGTTGCCTGAATTATGCCCGCAAACATCTTTAAATCTGATCACAGATGGAGCATAAATGCCATGTTATTGAAGGTGAAGGACACAGCTTACTTTCTGGGGAATAATACACAGGAGGAAGCTGATGCAGAATTACTAGGACGATTCTTGTTTTGTTTTCTTTTAGCCATGTTTCCTTCAAAGCTTCCATCCACAGCACAATACTCACCCACGCCCGTAACTAATTCATTATTTTACAGCAAGTAAAATCAAACAGGAGACAAATGATTGTTGTTTAGTGCCATCGGTTTCAATGGCTTTGCACAATATTTGAGTCATTGGCTCTCGCCTTGCTTTGGAGGAATCCCAAATCTGGATGAATCTACGCGCATTACAAACCATCCATGGGGCCAGACCAGGCCTGCCTGACAGATGGAGGTCCATATGCTTTGGCTCTGCACCCATATGGAACACTAATATGCAGTCCAGGAATAGAGCATGCCTCTTCTCCTCTTCCTAGCAATCTCCAGCCCAAAGCTGTTCCAGGCACAAGCCGAGTTAAGCAAGTTCATCTGGAAGAGCTGCAGCAGGACACCACAGGATGGATGGTCCAAGCACAACATTTTCCTTGCTCTGTGCTTCCTCCAAAGCCTAAATTGCAACATTTTCTAGAGAGTGGCACGTGAGGCTTTCCAGAGCACTGGTTAAAAAGTTCATTATGCTGCTCTAATGTGCTTTAACCTCTGCTGCCTGGGTTGTGTGAGAACACCGAGTGCTCCTCCAGCCCTCCACGGAGCAGCTTCTCCAGGCAACCGAGCCAGCAGATAGCTGAGGATATTTCACAGTGCCTGGGAGGCTTTGTTTGCTGGAGCACAGGATTAGTGTCAGATGGCCTGCCACCATTTCAGCACAGGGGGACTTAACTTTTATTGCTGGCAGCGTTCCTCCAGCAGAGCCATGGGTTTGTTCTGGCTGGGCACTCTGAGAGGGGACAACAGTCCCAGCTGCTTTTTGGCATTCAGTGTTTTTTCCTAATCCATCCAAACTCTGTGCTTTTCTCCTGGATACAATCAACAGATACTGCCCACTTTCATTTTGAGCATGAGAGCAGTAAATTCAGTGCCTGCCCTGTGCAGCCTTCAGCCTGGAGAGTTTGGCATCTCCTTCAGGATGACATCTCCCTGACCATCCCTGGGGTCTGTCCTCCTCTCTTCAGGGCTTGGAGATGGCTGAAGCTTCCTTCATTAACCAAGCAGGAGATGTTTCCATCCATGTTGTTGCTTCACATTTGCTCTCAGCTCATGCACGAGGTCTTGGGGGCACCACAGTAGGAAGGGTCAGTGAGTGCTGACCTTGGTTCTTGTAGGGGCATGGGTGGATTTGCTTGGGGATGATGTTAAGCAGCTAAATGCATCTGCCTGCAGCTGGGCTGTGAAGGGAACCAGCCTGTGACAGCTTTGCTCATGCACTGGGTAGGTTTGATGAGCAGGAGTTCATCAAGCAGGAGTTATTCCAGCTGGAAAAGGAGCTTACTGCTGAATGCCTTGATATTGCTAATACTGGGAGACAAGTCCATCCTCTTGGGTGGGTGATGTTTTTTTGGCTATCATTCAGGCCCCTGTCCAAGGCCTTTCTCGGTAATTTCCCTTCCTTTCTCAGTAGTTTCCTGCATGGGTGATGTGGAACCATCTGGGGAGCACAAAGAAGACATGGAGTCCCTTCCCTGCTGCTGGTGGTGTCCACAGTGGGAAGATGACCCAGTGTAAAACCTGGACATGAGCACTACTGGAGTGCAGACAAGATTGGCCAGCTCAGAGGTGCTCAGTTGTTTTCACAGAGAAAAATAAGTTTAAGTAGTAGTGAAGAGGAGGAAGGCTAGAAAGCATTTGATGTGGTTAAAAGGCGGACCCCAAAATGAAATTCTGCTGTCTGGTGCTGAGGGTGATAGAGTAACACAGAGAAATGAAAATATATCCTAATGAATCATTCATAAACATGAGAAACCTAAAAATTAAAGCAACCAAAAGAAAGAGCTGAAAAATGTATGGTTTGTCAAAGCATTACATTGGAGACCGTGGTTATGTGCCTGGTTTTACCTCCTGACATTGGGGGCCACTCTGGAGGAAACCAAACCACTTTCCTGCTGTCCCCTGTGGGTCTCTCAAAGCTTTAAGCTTTAATCTCCATAGTTTCAAGCCTCTCTAGCATGAAATTGGATTGTTTAAATTTTGAAAAGGAGTGGTGGATAAAAAAATAGACAAACCCATTATCTATGTTATGATTTGTAGATGGTGCAACCTTTTTGAGACTATTTTGCACAAAATTAAAAATGAATTTGTTTTGGGATCAACATAAATAATTTGTATCCTTTGAGACTGTCTGAAGTGCTCAGTGTTATTCCCAAGAAGTATCCAAAATGCAGTGCAAAAATGAAAACAGCTTTCATTACACCTTGAATACAAAATATTGTGTCTTCCTGGTTTGCAAGATTGGTGTCTCAAAAAAAAAAAAAAAGAAAAATCAGTTTCTTTCACAGAACTAAAGAAACCCCTCAGGCACCTTGAAAAGAAATTAAAAGGTAATTTGAATCACAGTGACTATTTGCACTTTGCTCACTAATTATCTGGGCTAGGAGTGAAGCACAGGGTTGGTTATTGACCTGCAGCAAGTCCTGGCTGGAGGAGAGTTTGGGGGAAGGGGACAAACTCCATTCCTGTCCTGTGGGGCTGGGAGGGGCTGGGCAGAGTGGGAAGCAGCCAGGGGATGCTGTGCTGCAGTTCAGGGGAGCTGCTGCAACTCAAATCAGCTCTAAAGAAAGCAGTGCAGGTATTAATGACAATAAATTAATGTTGGCAGTGGAGCCTGCAGACTCTGCAGCTTGACCAGAGGAGATGTGCTTGGTGTCAGGGCAGATATGGCATGACCTCCCCCAGGAGAGCAAGAGCCACGCCACCAGATATATATATTTACATATATATGGATGCCAAAGCTGTGGCAGACTCCAAGGGTAGGATGTAACCCAGCAAAACATGAATAAAATGAAAAGACAGCTGAGCTTCTCACTGTGGTGTGGGGAGCAGGGAACACACAGCCCTTTCCCCCAAGCTGTTGGACCTAGCACAGGGTGAAGAGAACACTGTTTGGCCAGCAGCCCTTTTAGAGCATTGCCCCAAAAGTCCCCAAACTCTGGGCTTAGCCAGTTGGAGACTCAAGTTTTCCTCTATTTTCGAAGTTTAGGTCACTTTTACCATCCAGGGGCCTTTTGGCACAAACCCATGGGAGGGAGCTCCCCATCCCAGAGCCACCAGCAGCACCAGTTTGGACCAGCCCCAGGGCTGGAGGCAGTGCTGGGATGGAGGAGGGAAGAGCAAGGGGAGCTGCTGCTGCCTTCCAGGGCAGTCAGCCACATCCATGGTGCAACACTGTGCACCTGCATCTCTGCCTGAGTAGCATCAGTGCTCTCCTCTGCTTCACTCCTGATGACACAAGAGCCTTAACTGGCCATGAAGAAATCCATCAAGCAGCAGCTTGGTGCAGCTGCTGGGTCCCCACAGCATCTGGCAGCTGCTGTGCTGCCCCAAAATAGCCCAAAAATCGTCCACTCACCGCAAGCACTGCTGCAGGAGGTGAATCTGGATCTCTGCTCCTGCTGCTCATGAACAGCACAAGGGCTTTATGGCACTCTGGGGCTTGGTGGAGCCAGGTCCCACCTATTTGCTGGAAACTGAGATGATAAATTGTGTTTTCAACCTGAGGAGAAGCTCAGAGAACCAGACCAGAGGGCATGACACAAAACACTGAAGCAAGGGGAAATTGTTAGTTGTTTTTTGTGCATATAAACACAGCAGAGACCAGCCTGCATGGCAGCAAGGTGAAATGGGAGCTCAGCCAGGGATTTCAATAGCTGCAGGGTCTTGCTCATGGTTTAATGCATTTTTACAACGGGGGTGGAACAGGACCCATTCTGGGAATAGAAACATCACCAGCAATTCCATCCCCCTGAATAATTTGCTTATAACTTACCCGTGCTTTGATGCAGCAGCTGCTTCAAGAGCGCCAGAAAGGAAAAATCCCTTCTCCCATCCCCTTTTCACCCCCCGGCACACCCTCGTTGTGCTGCTGCAGCTTCAGCTCAAAAATCCCTGTAGGCACAGAGAGGACATCCTGATGGCTCTGGATGCCTCCCTGGCACAGCCCTGACACCCACCCCACGTGGGCAAACAAGCCCAGCCTTCCCCTCTCAGCCCAAGGGGTTCCAGAGTCTCCTGGAATTGATCCCATGGGCACTTCATGGTCTTGGCTCCCCCCCTTGCCCTTCTGTTTGAGGAAAACACAGAATAAAAATAAAACCCCCACACATTCGATGAAAATACAGAATAAAAATAAAACCCCTGCACATTGATTTAATTTCCTCTACTTTTATTTAAAAAGAAGGTTTGCTAACAGCAATCAGTACCACGGCCCAGGCCCCTCAATACAACAGTTGGCTTTAGCAGTCCCTGCAGCTCCAGCCCTGCCCTGTCCCTCCCCCTGTGCTGGGGACAAACCTGGGAATTGTCTGGCTTTAAGAACCACTCCTGAATCGTGGGAAGCTCCCTGGGATTGCAGATTACTTCCATCCTGCAGTTTTACTCCTCCTGTCTCAGCTTAAGCCGAGGTTCACAGCCAGGTTTAGCTTTATTGTGAGACTAAAGTCAAGTAAAAATAATATGCAGGGGGAAAAAAAAAAGGCACCAGGTTAAAAAAAAAAAAAAGACATGAAAGAAACGATTTTCTGGTGCTGGAAAGAAACATCCCCTCAGTGGCAGATTAGCCCACATTTATCCACTATAATGTTGCTTATACCTTAATCTTAGCCATCTTCATCTGACACTAATTAGCAGGCTGGAGGCTCCTATGGGTACAGTAGCTTTTACAGCCCAAAACATGAAAGTGAGCTCTTCTTTTTACCACTCGAAGCACTCAGCTTTTAAAGAGACAATGTCAAGTATTTCAGCCCCAAACTGTACACTTTTTAACTTAAAAAACACAGTAGCAGGAGGAGGCCCAAAGGTGATGATAGCCAGCCATGGCAGCAGTGGAGTGCATGCCTGAGGTCTGCCTGTGCAGTGTTATTTACTCTCCCACAAATTAAACCCAAACAGCCCTCGCTGAACCCTGGACTCACCTGCATTCTGGCACTGAGTGCTAATTAGGAGACAAACAGAATAGGCCACAGAGGCAGAAAATGAAACAGAATCATCAGATCAATCTAGTTGCTTCCTTCAAAATGCCCGAAAATCAGAGAAAAAGCAAATGTGGTTATAAAAAATTCTTTATATTTTGGGTTCTGTCTGGCAGGAAAAAAAAAAGGAAGAATTATTTCTATGATGTTCATCACTAGGCAAGCATCCCATCAAGATCCATCTGACATCCTATTTAACTGTTGGGAGTGAGAGATAATTAGGGCTTGAAAGGAATGACAGAGTGGGACTCCAGGAATTCAGCACTGTGTGCTGGCTCTTCAGGGAGAAACTGAAAATAAATTATTTAGACTTGAAAAAGTCCCTTGAAGTCCTGTGGTCTTTCAGCTTGGCTGGGTCTAGGCCTATCATCCATATTTTGGCAGTTTTTGGAGGAGGAAAGAAGGCAGGCTGCTTAGAGGGAACAGCTGGGAATTTGAGGAATTAGAGCTGGATATACTTATGGTTTTCACAAGCCCTGACAGATGCTGGGTGTCCTTGTGACACAGTGAGACTGCTCAATACTAATGGCGCTGCTTTGTGGCAGCAAAGCTCCTTCCTGTGACATTCCAGCATCTCTGCTCCTCGGAAGAGAAATATTCAATATTCAGCAGAAACATTCAGCATCCTCCTCACCATCCCCCTGCCCAGCGCCTCTCTGGAGCCCCTCACACGTGTGAGTGCCACTGGGATCTGCTCCCTGCCACCTCCTGCAGCCCCAGAGGCTTCCCCTGCTCCCAAGGCTGTGCCCACCCTGTGTTTGGATGGATCTGGCCACTGTTCCCTGTGGAGCAGGACCCGGCTCCCGCTCGGTGCCACGGGACCCTGGGCTGTGAGAGCCACCAACAAACCTTCCCTGCCCACCCCCTCCCACCCCACGAGCACGGGGCCAAGGGTGCACCTCGCTGCCCTTGGCCAAACAAACTAACTACCAACCTGGCACCAGTCACGACAAACGGCTCACGGTTACCATCCCCAACACACCCGCAGAAACCAAGGCCACCTCCGCACCTCTCCCGTGGAAGGCAAACACCCTTCGAGTGCAGCAAGCCCCACAGCAAAGGGGGTCTTGCCCAGGCCAGTCCTGTGAGACGCCCCTGCATCTCTCCTGCCCCTCCCTTGGTGAACACCGAACAGTTATAACACTCAGGTCAATATATATAGGTACCACGTAGATATATTTGTGTCGCCTTAACGAAGATGACCAACCCCGCCAGGCACCACTCGTCCTCTCTGCCCCCTTCCCTCCCTTCCTGTGGCTGTGCAGGAACGTGCCTGGGGACCAGCCTACGTGGCCCCATCACACTCCCCCACAGTCAGCTTCAAGGCTCCTTGCTGGTGCAGCGTCTTTAAGGCTTTGAACTCCAGGGGCATGGTGTGCGGGCTGGCCTGCGAGGTGTAGCCGTACTTGAGGCTGTCGTAGTAGTGGTACTTGACTGGGTTCTGGTTCTGGTCCAGGGGGAAGGGCCAGAAGCCATAGAGATAGATCTGGTTGCAGAAGCGGGTGGCCAGGGTGTACATGAGGAGGCCGGTGGTGGGGCGCTTGATGTGCACCTTGTTGGTCAGCCAGTACCTGCAAAGGGACACGGAGCCTGTTATTCACACAGCACACCCTGCTCTGCACCTTCTCCCTCTCCAGCCCCTCGCTGAGGTGTATTGGTGATGCAAAGTGACAGGATTCTGACTGGCAGGGCTCTTCATGCCAAGGAAAAGCCTCTCCAGGGACTGCATGCTCCTGCTCTCTGCCTGCTGGCTACATCTCACTTGTTGCTATGGCACTGAAGCATCTCGTGCCTCGACAATCCTTTATGAAAAACAAATTGCTTGCAACAGTGGCCCTCGGTACTTCAGCCTACAATTATCTTCCAATCAACCTTGGAGATCAATACCACAGACCAAAGCATCCACATGTCAAGTAGACTCCAACAACCCCTCGAAGCAGACACAGTCAAACACATGCTGATGGCTTTCATTGATGAATGGAGATTTTACTCTGACAGCAAACACGACAGGGCTAGAAAAACATCTGCCTTGGAACAAAGGGTCACCAGGCTGAAAGAGCTAAAATGCACTGCTGAGTTCCCATTACACCCAGCCACTGCTGCTGTGATCCTGAACCAAAATTCATCACCACACTCGGCAGCACGAGTCCATCAGACACACAATATGGCACACTGCAACAGAAAATGTGAGATATGGAGGTCAGCTGTGCTCACTGCTGGGAAACACGTTAGTTTATATGAGGGATGGCAAAAAGAACAGGGGAAGCATGCAGGGATGTAGTGATGCAGCAGCAGAAATGGTATCAGCTGTGGTATTTTGGGCTGCTGATAAAAATTATTGCAGAATCAACATCCTGTAAGATGATGTTTCCAGCGCCCTGTATTTATTGCAAAAGCAACTTATCTGGTTCGCCCAGGAAAACACTGTCAAGAGGAGCAAAATAAGAAAGCAAAAGGTTTGGGGAGGTAGAAAATATCCCCATCAGGCACAGTCCCTCCTCCCCCAGCATGTCTGATGCCAGAGCAGGCAGGGCTGGTGCAGGCGGCACATCCTGCTGTGCCAAAGCCTCTCTGGATTATTTTTAAAGGCGAGTGACTGGCAGCACCTTGGACAAAAGGCACGAGGAAGCAGAGCAGAGCACGTGCCACTTCTGTGCCCTCTCCAGATGTCTGGGATCCTGAGGCAGGTCCTGCAGTGGCAGTGGAGCCCCAGGAAGTGCCTTGCTCCTCATTTGCACTTTCTGCTGGGCTCCTGAGGGTCTGGTGCTCAGACAGCAGGAACCCTTGGGAGAGCTGAGCCTTAATCCTGCAAATTAGCTTTTCAAGAAAGCCATTAAAATTTAGCAACCGAGGCACAAAACGTGCTTGCTTGTTCTCAGCCAGATAAGAGAAAAAATTGACTTTTCTGGTGAATCAAATTCTGGAAGCAGAGTGACCTCCTCAGCATATGCAGGAAGGGCACAGGGACAGTTTTTTGGGGTGGCACATCCATGGGTGTTCAAGCAAAGGATGAATATGATGTTTTGGGAGGGAGATCTTTGCCTGGCTCAAGCTGGCATCCAGCACAAAAACAGAGCAAGGAACTGGGGGAAAAGCAGTATAATCAGCATTTCCTGTGCTTGCCCAGCCATGGGGCTGTGCTGGGGGGAGCCAGCAGAGCTCACTGCAGTGCCACAGCCACCTGCTCCCACTGGTAGCCATAAAGCAGCCTCCTTGATGAGTTTATGGGTAAGCACATTAGCCCCCCAGTGTGCAGAGGGAAATGGGAGATTATCACAACCATTTAACACTGTGAGTTAGGGTCTCCTCATGCAGCAGGGAAGCCACCTGGGAAGAACTGTCAAGTCGTATTAACCAGCTGGCTTTGAGGGAGGACAACTGTCTGGGTTTGTCCTGCAGCTGCTTTAGCCTCAAAACTCTCCTTTCTATCAATTTACCAGCTGGAGTACACAGAAAAATACTGGTGACTTTTTGCCCTCCCAAAATACTGACTTTTGTGTTTTGTTGAGAGGCTCTATGAACATCCAAGGGTCCTGACAGCAAGATGAAGTGATTCTTGTACAGAGGCACAGGCCATGCATGTGACCACCAGTTTCATGCATATTAACAAGGAGAAAAATGACCTGGGTCAGGCACTGAAGCACCCTATAGACACATGCTGACCTCTGCAGCCCAGCACACACAAAAAACCCTACCAATCCCAACAAGTGTGCACAAACCACCACCCAAAACCAGCCCTAACACAACCAGCCCAGGGTATCCACCCCACCAAAGGCAGCTAGTGAGCACTCACTTGATAATAGTGGGTGTTGACAATAGGGGTAGGGAACACTCACAAGATATTTTTTTAATAATGAAAATCAAAACCTGTCTCTTTTGTCTGTGTCTCCCTTTGTTGCGGGCAGGGCATTGCAAAAACCCCACTCACGCAGCGTTATAAATTCTCAGTGCAGCTTTGAGAGGGGGTGAGGGACTCCAGGCTGTCCCAAACCACCCACAGGGATGACATAACATAACACATCATGCCCAATCCATAAAACAGGCCATCCCATTGCTCCTGCAATTTGTTTCCTGCACAGTGAAGGTGGGAAATCCTCTGCTGAGGTCTGGGAAATACTTTTTAATGACTGGTTTGTGATGGGAAATATGCAACACCTTCCTCTTATCACTCCCACCACTGTCCAGCTGAGACAGCAGCCACAACCCTGGTGCAGGAGAGAACAGCTGGGGATGGAAATAAAACCTAATTAATTCTATAAATCCAAATGAGGTTGTCTGGGCGCACATGGGATGCTGTGTCAACAGCACACCTTTAATATGTGAGGTCCAGGATTTTAATTAGGAGGAAAGATAATCTTGAAGCAGGCAGTAATTATTTTTCAAACTGGCTACACCAATCACCATAACTATTAACTGCAACATTTTATGGAAAGAGACAGCAATTAAAAGAGAAGAGCAAAGAGCAGTCCTGAAACCCAATCCCTCTGCTCTAAGAGCTGTTCTCCCAGTGAGGAGCTGGTGTAAATAAACCCTCAGGGGTGGATGCAGCTCCTGAGATTGGCAGGAGCCTGAGCAGGATCGGAACAGGAACCAGGATTCTGTCAGGGAAACATTGCCTGAGACAGCTCTGGTTTCAGATCATGGTGGTGACAGATGGAAAGTGCCATCAGATCTTCAAGGCCATCTTCTCTAAGGAGGCAGCCTAGACACAAGCCCTGACACCTTCTTGAACTGAGACTTAAGAAGAGCAGCTCAGAGAGTCTCATCCTACAGCTGGGGGATGGTTCTGGCTGCTCCTCATCTCCTAATCCTCCACTGGAGATGATCAGAAGGTTCCTAAGGCAGAACCTCTGCCAGGTGCCTTTTCTCAGGGAAAGAAACTGCTGTGCTGGGACCTCAAAACCCAGTGGGAATCCTGCAGGAGACAACACTTTGACACTGTCCTAGAATGCCACACGAGCCAGGGAAGGTGGCACCTCCCCACTGCACACCTGGAGCACCTGCCCCACCACACTGAGAGTGCTCAGCCTCCCTGAATCTGAGGAGAAGAGCCTGGCCTGGATCTGGGCTGCAATGCAGAACTCCTCCCTGCAGGCAGCACTCATGCTAGAGAGGGCAGGGGTCTGCTCTCTGCTCACCAACCTGACATGCCTGAGAAAAACCTAAACCTCCTGGTAAGGGTTAACCCACAGGATAAACTTAACAGCAAATCCATTGCCCTTTTGAAATGATTAAAAGACATAGGTCAATGAAGAAATCAAATTCCAGCAGTTATCAGCCGCATTATTTCATGACACAAATCAGAATAGCTGAAATAATGGAACTTCGGACTCTTTTAAAGAAGCTAACTCATGAAAGGGTGATATAAACACAAGCTGTTGTGGAGGTGCTGGTCCTTGAGTGGCAGCAGTGTTTTATCAGTCTGCCACACACACCCTGCTCCAGTAACACCCAGGAAAACCAGGCACAGATAACCAGAGTGAGTGCCCTGACTGAGGCTGGCGCAGGGGGGACAGGAGCTGCTGGTGCTGCCAGGGGACAGAACCCAGGGCTGGGTGGATGGAGATGAAGTGCTGGAGCCCAGGGAGCAGCTGATATCCCCCATTCAGATTTTCCAGCCCTTTTTCTGTCCAGGTATTGAGTTTCCTCTGTCACCTCCACCAGAACAGCCAAGAGCCACGAGCAGTGATGAGAGCTGTGCTGGACAAGCAGGAATGGGCATGTCCCCATCCAGATGCTAACACTGACTCCAAAAACTGCATCTGGTGTCAGCTGGGCTTTATCCACAGGCTGGACAAAGCCCAAACACCAAACCCAGCCTCCTTGTCTAGACTGGGTCCAGACCATGTAGCCTGGTTCTGCCTTTGGTGACTCGGCACAAGAAAATTAGCTCTGAGCCACAGATAAAAAACTCTCCTCTCCTCCAGATCTTGAGCTGTGATGTTTTTTCAAACACATATGGTACTCAACACCCTCAAGTTAAAGCTTTTCTAAACAGACAAAAAAGAAAAATAATTGAGAATAACCTTCTTTCTTTCACCTTTCCTTTCTACGCCACTTCGCTTCTTTTGAAAAAGAAAAGACTGAACCTTCCAGATTAACAAATTGACGCTCTTGGGCCCCCAGTGCAGACACACCACAGCTTGGGTTCAAGGTGCCTCAAGTGCAGGAGAGGAGAGGATAATAGCTCACACAAGGACTTTTTCTGCAGGATTTCCACTGATCTAACCCACACAAGGCTTTATGGGTGTCCACAGCTCCCCCTCACACCCCACTCCACTCACACACTTGTCAATGGCTGTTTTCTTTTCCTACACCCTTTGAACATCTTTTTGCCTTATCTGAGCGCAGGACCACAGCCCTTAAACCCTTTGTTTAATGTTTAGGGGAAGGGTTTAAGGCACAAGAGCCCAGGGCAGGTATTTCAGAGGAGCCCCTGTGAGCATGGAACTCCATCAGGGAGGAAAGGATGAAGGAGCTGCTTTGGAAAACCCACAAGTGATTGATGCTGGCCCGACACTGCTGGACACAGCAGAACCAACCCTGAGACACAGGGTGAGAAAAACAGAGCTGGGAGGGCTCTGAAAGGGAAAAGCAGGAGCTTGGTGATGTGTTAGAGAAAAGCAGAGGCTGTGGAGGGATGCAGTGGAAGGAGCAGGTCAGAACCATCTGCACACCTGTCCTGGGTGAGGCAAAGGGGGCTGGAATGGAGGTGGCATGATGGGGACACGAGGAGAGGAGGGAGCAGGCGTGGGTTTCCACCAGGAGGGCTCCCAGGACGGCTGATGGATGGCAAAGGCAGCCCTGGAACCCTGCAAAGGTGAGGGCTCAGCCCCTGCTTGGGTGTGAGGGGCCAGGCAGACACCCAAGGCAAAGAGGAATGCACCCTGTGGCTGTGAGGATGCAGCTCTGAGTGCATGATTGTCCTGAAGAGCACACAACAGCTGTCACAGCTGCTTGGGTTTAAACCTAATGGGAGACCAAGCCAAGGAGCTGGAAGGTTTATTGATTTTTAATTTTTTTTTTCCTCTCAAGAAGCCCTTAACAAAATCTTATGGGACTGGAATTGGTTACTGCCAAGAGCCCCTTGTGATGGACACAGGGAGAAATGCTAGAGCAGATCAGACAAAGTGAAATGTGTCCCTGAATTCCCTGCAAGCAGTGACAGACAAACCTCCCAGCACAATTATTTTCCCTCTCTGCCTGCATTCCATGTTATTTCTCTAACGAAAGCTGCATTGCAATGGGGATTACAAGGATTTTTGGAGACACTAACAGGCAACTTGTAAGGGGTTTGCTTGCTCCCCTCGCCAGAGGAATTGCTCAGGGGACATTTTATGGAACCACTGCAAAGTAAGGATGCACACACCCTGAAACACAGGGGTGGCTCCCTGCCACCAAACTGCTCCCTCTCCAGCCCTGGGGGTGACCTGGCTCCTTTCTGGGCTCCTGGAATGCTGAAGGCTCTCTCCCCTCCTGGTGAGAGCTGAACCGTGTGAGAAAAGCTGCCACTATCAGCAAACATTTAAAGCACCCTCACAGCTTGAAAGGTGATGTCTCAAATGATGCTGTTAAGGACAACAAAACCAAATGCTCTTTACTTATCCCGGCAATGCACCCTCTACAAATGCCTCAAAATGCACTGAAAATTATAGGAAAAAGGCTCAATTGCCACTTGAAATGAGTTTTGGTTTGAGGGAAAGCAGAGCAGGACAATAAATACTGTGGTTCAAGGAGAAGTCAAGGGCTCACAAATGTATCTTGCTGGTAGTGGAGAAAGAAAAGGCAACACTTTTGTGGCCAAATTGAAGTTGGCTGAGATGTCAGCCTTTGTAGAAAGTGCTATTCCTTGGGAAAAAAAAATATAAAGGGGTGCCTTGGCTGAAAAACTTCCCCCATTTCTCATTTCTTTGTGAGTTCCTAATCAACTCGAGGTAGATGATAAAAGGTAGTTTTATCCAAAAAGGGAGAAGATGGGACCTCTCTGCAAGAGCAGCCCACTGCAGCACAGAGGGATGTGCTGAGGGGCTTTGTGGGTTATTCATTCTCTGCTGCACACCACATGCCACAAAATGTCTTTGTTTCACCAATCTCAGGTCTGTCAAATAAAAACACAGTGCCATGAACCAGCACAGAGAGAGCTGCAGAGACAGAGGATGTTGGAGACCATGCCCTTCATAAGCAAAAACATGGGATGATCACAGGAACTGGACAGTGACACAGAAGATGGATAAGCAAACTCCTGGTGATTCTGGTCCTGAGGAAGGACTCCTTCACCCCAAACCACATCACATCAATTACCCTGAGCAGATGGTCAAGACAGCCCCATTGGTACCTGAGAGATCTCCTACACAGCCCCAAGAGCATCACCCACCTCCCTCAGCCGTGCCCAGTTCATTCCGCTCTGCCTGCACCACTCTCAAATCCACCCCAGTCCAAACCTGCACCAAGGAAAGGGTTAACACTGACTCAGAACAGCACAGCCCTTCACCCCCAGCCCAGGGTGAGCCCTCTGGGAGCTCCTGGGTCAGTGCTGAAGTGCTCCCATCAGCTCTGCCTTTCTGAGGGGGCTGCACCTCTCATTAGACTAATTGCTAATCAGTAGGCATCCTTGTTTTGCTGCTGACCGTCGTGAGAGCAGCAGGGCAGGTCAGGCAGCAGCTCCCGTGGCTTGGAGGGCAATCCCTGACGAGGATCAGCATGGCCTCTGTGGCTATAATTGAATTAGTGCTGCCCCTGTGCTGCCAGGAGGCACCTGGCACTGCCCCAGCACGGTGACCAGCCCAGGGCACGGCAGGCAGGGCTTGGCTGCATCTCCAACCTGGACCCTGGGGGCTGCCACCAGCACCAGCCACTGTCCAGCTGCCACCCCCAGCACTCCCAGCGCCCTCCAGGTGCCTGCTGCCCTCACTGGCTGCACCTCTGAGCCCCTGGAGGGTCCGAGAAGCCAAAAACCTCGTTCCTTGCATGGGAGCCCAGTGGAGTTACACTAAAAGAAGGAAGGAAGGATTCTAGGAAGGTTTCCAGGAAGGATTCCAGGATTCCAGGAAGGATTCCAGGATTCCAGGAAGGATTCCAGGAAGGAAGGAAGGAAGGATTCCAGGAAAGAAGGAAGGATTCCAGGAAGGATTCCAGGAAGGAAGGAAGGATTCCAGGAAAGAAGGAAGGATTCCAGGAAGGATTCCAGGAAGAATTCCAGGAAGGAAGGAAGGATTCCAGGAAAGAAGGAAGGATTCCAGGAAGGATTCCAGGAAGAATTCCAGGAAGGAAGGAAGGATTCCAGGAAGGATTCCAGGAAGGAAGGAAGGATTCCAGGAAAGAAGGAAGGATTCCAGGAAGGAATCCAGGAAGGATGGATTCCAGGGAGGATTCCAGGAAGGAAGGAAGGATTCCAGGATTCCAGGCAGGAAGGAAGGCACTGCTCCAAGCCATGGCTGCATTGCTCTGTGACAATGGAGCCCCTGGGCTTCTCCCAAGATCCCTGCACCTCCTCCTGCAGCCAGGCAGCTCCTGCCAGCCACAGGTGGTGGCTCCAACCCTGCTCTGCTGGAGCTGCACAGGCTCAGCCAGCGTGCCAGCCAGCCCAGCTGGACCACAGGGACACAGGCAGGCCAGGGAGATGCTGTGAGGTGGAAGATAAGCCCAGCAGCTGAGCTTGTGGAGGCATCCTCCTCTCCCACGGGAAAGGGATGCCTAACCCTTGCCAACTCCTCTGCAAAGCTTCCTATGGGAAGTTTCTGGCGCTGGGAATGGTTGCCAGCACAGGATTAGCAGCCTGTTGATTTAGAGGGCTTATTACAGCAGCTTAATTCTATTTTGACAGGTGAAAGTAAGTCAATTATGGCTAGAAATAGCTCTGAATTTGGGTTGTGGGATTTTTTTCCCTTCCTGTCTTCCCCTTCTGTGAGTTGTGGTATCATTTCCTTCCCTTTTTTGCCTCAAAGCCAGTGTTTTCTGTGAGATGCCTCTCTGGCCCAGGGCAGCCTCTAACACTTGGGGCAGGTGTGGTACTTGCTCATTATTGCTGCCTGTGAGGCACATGGCACCACTCCACTCCTCCCAGGCTGCCCTAGAGCCCCTCCTTGGGCTTGCCCCTGGCAGAAATGACCCCAAAACCTGTCCCCTACCCACCCCCAGCACTGACACAACCTGAGCTGGGACAGCAAACACCCAGCAGGGACCAGCTGAGACTCAGAGGTGTGCAGGAGAAGTGCTCAGAGGAATCAAGGGACGTTAATGCTGAGGCTTTTTAGAACTGGGAGCACCAGCAACACAAGGAAATTGCCATCCTGTGAGATTAACGGGGTCTGGTCAGGATCAGAGGACAACTGCTGCCATAAGTCATCTCCAGAAAAAGTCACTGTCTGCCTCAACTCCCTAAATGCCTAAGAATCATGATCTTCCTAGAGAAATAAAGCACAAAAGCAAAAGCCTACCCCATTCCCAAGTCATTTACATGAAAATCTCACCCCTGGGGCTCTCTTTCTTTTATTTTCTCTCTTTTCTCATTCCCACCACAGCTGTGTCTCCTGTACACCCGAAGATCAGGCAGAGAACAGAAAGAGCCTTTCCTTCCCTCAGAGCAAACCCAGTCACCAGCACCTGGCCCTGTTTATGTGACCAGCAGGATCAGACCACGTCACTCCCCTCCCAGCCAGGCTCACACAGGAGCTCCCTGACTCGAGGAGCTGTGTCAGACCTGTGCCACTGAAGCACAAGGTGACAAATCTCACGGCTAGCTCAGTGCTCACCCATTTCTCCAAGGAAAGCCCTAACTACAGGTTTGGGAGTTATGGTGATGCCCCAGGAAAGCCCTGGAGGTTTGGATATTGCTAAAAGCCCTCACACTCAGAGAGCACAGTGGGGAGCACCTGCTCACAAGTTCCTATCTGTCATTGTCACATTTTCTGAAAAATCCTCTTTGCCCAGGATTCTTCTCCTGGGAAGCTGAGAAGCCTCAGAGAGGGATGAAAACAATAATTATCTGACTGCTTCTCCTGTGTTTTGCTGCTTTGGACTGTGGTTGGAGATTGTTTATCCAACACGTGAATTGTTTCAACTTAATGACCAATCACGGTCCAGCTGTGCTGGGACTCTGGAAGCAGTCAGGAGTTTTTATTAAAAACTTCTGTAAGTATCTTTATTCTTTGGTATGGTTTTAATATAGCATTCTATAATATAATATAATATGATGTGATATAATATGATATATGATATAATATGATATAATATGATATGATATGATATAATATGATATGATATATGATATGACCTTATATTACAGAATGCTATACTAAAACCATACTAAAGAGTAAAGATACTTACAGAAGTTTTTAATAAAAACTGGTGACTGCTTCTAGAGTCCCAGAGTCCATATAATATAATATAATATAATATAATATAATATAATATAATATAATATAATATAATATAGTATATGATATGATATGATATGATATCATGTCATATCATATCATATCATAATAAATCAGCCTTCTGAGAACATGGAGTCAGATTCTCAACTCCCCCTCCGTCCTGGGGATGTCACAAATACCACACTTATCTAGGGACCGTCCACCACCCCATCCTCATGGTATGCAGAAGGGAACAACTGGTGCTGTTTTCCTGCAGGAAAACAATCTGGGGATGCCTCAAGCCTGGGGATCCCAGCAGCCCAGGGATCCCTCTCCAGTGAGCCCAGAGGATGCTGGCTGGAGCTCGGCAGAGCGGCGCTCACCCTCGGACCGCGTGCAGCAGGCGCAGCGAGGGGTAGGCAGTCCTGACGTTGATGTGGTGCTTCAGGATGAGCTCGTTCACCCACTCCACCCTCTCCTTGCCCCCCTTGGCCATGAAGGCTGGGATCCAGAGGATGCTGCCGTTGAGGCTGTGCAGGCGCTGCAGCAGCTTCTCCCGCCACGTCTCGTTCACCAGGTCCTCGAAGGCGCGCTGGATCACCGAGGGGTTCATGGTCACCAGGTCTGTCTTCATGCCCACGTCCTGGGAGTACTCCTGCACGGGGGCCAGGTTGCACCTGCAAAGGGGAACAGCCAGCAGCTCTGTTTAATGCACTGAGAGAGGGCAGTGATGGGCAGGAACAGGGAGTGGTGCCAAAAGCCAGGGCTGGTGACATTGTGCCCGTTTGCCCGTGGTTTTGGGAGGAAGAGGAGGGAGAATGACTCTCTGCAGTAAATTAGTGATGATGAGCCATCTCCATCTCAGCCACCACCCCTCAGCATGATGGCATGTGCACACATGTCCCCCTGGGACCAGGCTAGTGTCAGCCACAACTGTGGTGTCACCTGGGTGGATTGCAGGGAGCAGCAGCTCTTCTGGTGCCCCTAAAAAATAACATCAGCAACAAAGCTCCTGTCTCTGCTCTCATGGCAGGTTTTAGACAAAACAGCCTTTTCCACTCAAGGAAAGCACTTGCCTCTTAATTCCAGCCCTGCTGCGGTAACATTACCCCAAAGGCCTTTTCTCCCCTGGTGAGTCTCTGCAAACATCAGACCTGGTGGCACCATGGTGACACTGACACCAGCAGGAGAGGGATGCCAGGACATGGTCTCCACAGGGTCTGGCTGTCTGGAGCCTGTGACCCTCAAAAAACACCTTTTTCTGCAGTGTTCATTGGTGCCTCCTCTCAGATTGTACATGTGGGCATGGGCCATGTATCTTGAGCCACAGCAGTGCGAGGGCTGAGGGCCTGTGGGACAAACTCCCAGCAAATCACCCTGGTTATAGAGTGGTTTCCTACAGCTCCTTCAGGGGGGTCACCTGTGTCTGTGCCATGCCCATGGCACAGGGCAAATGGCACCGGGAACCAGCTGATGGGGAGATGCAGAGAGATGCTCCCCCAACCCCCTAAAAACCAGAGGCTACCCATGCTTGCACACTGAGTGCTCTGCTGTGGTGTTTGACAGTGAAGTTACAGTATTTAACAAGCAGGAATTGCATCCTAAGCTTCTGCCTTGATAATCAGATATTATTACTGTTTTCTCTACTTACAGCTGGGGAAAATAAGGGAAAACCCAGCTACTGGCACGGGGGCCTTTTGATTGACTCACTTCAGGAGTGAATTCAGTAAAAATAAACATTGGACCTGTTTCCTGGACACAGACCCAATCACTGGTCACTGCCAACCCCGCTGAAAAGGCTGCCTGGATGGAGCAAACCTTCCTCAGGAAGATGCAGGCTCCAGCAGTGGCTCAGACAACCTACAGTGGGAAGTGTGTCTGTGCCAGACCTGCACCAGCACATGGCTGGGGAGAAGCTGCTCAAAATCCCCATCCTCACATCCAGAAAAGCTTTTCTCCAGCAATTTTGCTGCCTGACATGAGTGCCCCTCGCTGAACTTTGCCAGAACCACAGTAAGCAGTTTTTCCCTCTGCTCACTCGTGTTCCAGTTGAGGATGATGCTCTATCCCCCGTGGGCAGGCTGGAGCTGCCAGCAGCCAGGCAGCTGGAGCAGCAGGGCTTGAGAGGGGGACAGAGGTGACATTATCCTCATTGCCACGTCACACCAGCACCGCCTCTGTGAGCTGCTGATGGATTGGGCTGTCCTTGTAATAGACTCACCAGAAAACAAATGTCTGCATGTACATAAATCATCTGTGGATTCCACAGCCTCTCAGCTAACAGGGGCATCAGGTTGGGAGGGCAGGAGCTCCTCCTCTCCACTTCAGACACCTCCAGAAGTGAATTTGGTGTGTCCCAGCAGGGCTCAGGACGTGCTGCTGCAGGTCCCTGGGGCAGTGCAGCACTGGGGACAGAGGGGACACAGGGCACTGTCACACCTGGGCATGTGGTGCCAGGGCATTGTGTGGTGCACGCTTGTGCTCAAGGGCAGAAATGAATCAGGTTTGTGAGGGCCCAGGATGGGGTTTGTTTGCAAGAGGACAAACCTGAGAGGAGGTTGAGGGGGTAAATGGTGCACCATGAGAAGAGACAAGGTGCACTTACAAGAACACATGGGAAGCACTTGGAGATGCATGCAAGGGTTTCCAGCAGAACTCTGAGTGCATGTGGGGCTGTGAGGCCGTGCTGCCCCAGCTGACCTGGACTCCAGCCCCCTGCACTGCTCCCAAAGCCCCTCTGTGTCACCATCACATTCTCTGAAAAATCTCTTTGCCAGGATTTCTTCTCCTGGGAAGGTGAGAAGCCTCAGAGAGAAATGAAAACAACAATTATCTGGTTGCTTCTCCTGTTTTGCTGCTTTGGAATATGGCTGGAGATTGTTTATCCAACAGGTGGCTGCTTGATTGGTTTCATGTGAATTCTTTTTACTTAATGACCAATCATTGTCCAGCTGTGTCTGGACTCTGGAAGCAGTCAGGAGTTTTAATTAGTATCTTGTCAAGCCTTCTGTAAGTGTCCTTTGTCTGTTCTTTAGTATAGTTTTGGTATAGTATAGTTTTAGTACAGTATTCTATAATGTAATGTAATATAATATAATATAATGTAATGTAATATAATGTAATATAATATGTGATATAATTAATATTATATAATATGATATAATAATAGAAATATAGAAATAATATATAAT
>NW_005054400.1:2093291-2101928 GCF_000277835.1 Geospiza fortis
ATAAGTATAATTACTGATTATAAATAATAGATTTAAGAATATAATATAAATATAATATAAATATAATATATAGTAAAGAAATAAATACATAAATAATATGTAAAAATAAAATAAAATAAAATAAAATAAAATAAAATAAATAATATGTAAAAATAAATTAGCCTTCTCAGAACATGGAGTCAGATTAATTTCCTTCCTGCCATGGGGGACCCCACAAACTCCACAGCCCTGTGCTTTTGGAGCAGTGCCCTCCCTACCTTATGACGAAGCTGTGAGCGTCGATCTCGGGCCCGCAGCCACTGCTGAGCAGCACCCCCGAGTTGCCCACGATGGCACAGCTGGGGAACTGCTTGCCCTTGAGGGGAGAGGTGCGGGGCAGCAGCTCATACAGGTTCTGGGACACGTTCATGGTGCTGTCCCTGTCAAAGACGTAGTGGATGATGTCCCCCGGCTTCAGCGTCCCCTTCAGCACTGAAATGTCCTTCTCGGCATCCAGGAACTTCAAGATCTGTTTTCTGAGCACAGGGAAGAAAAGAGCCTTGTCAGGTGAGGCGCAGAGATAGGCTGGGTCAGGTGTGAGATGAGCTCTTGCCTCCTGGCTGCCCTCACTCTCTGGCCAGTCCATCTGACCATGCTCTCCAGGCACAGCTCACTAAAGGATATCTCCATCTCAATGCCTGCTCCCTCTCCACTCATCCCTGCCCGGGGCAGGCTACCACAGTCAGCCCACCATTAGTGAGGGTCCCTGAGCTTACTCAGGGTCTCCTTCTCCCTGTGACCCATCACCTGCACACACAAATTCCACTTGGCCTGAAAAACAGGGGCTCAAGTGCTCCTTGTTTTGTTGTTGCCAGGCCAGCTGGCTTAGCTGAGAACTTATTTCCAAGCAATCGTTTACAGACATGAAGCCTATCTCAGCAGGAGGTAAGTCTTTTTATTTCTTCCTTGACTTCTTTAGATGATACACAATTTGCCAGCTTGCACTGGAGAGGACCAAATCTGTCTCTTGTCCTACAGGTAATTACCAGTACCTGATCTTCAAAGAGAGTGTCTGGTTGTGTCTCCATTTGGATGAGGCTGGTTTAATGTTGTGCTTAATGCTTTCATTACTTCTGTCAACAACAGCTGGAGATGAGGAGTCATTTATTACTACTTCAGCTCTAGAGAAAAGAAAGTCAGGGAGAGGGAGACAGAATCCGTTAGCATCCCAATGGCACTTCTAATCACCATCTTCAGCTCTGGCTGCTGGAATTCAAACTTCATCAGAAAAGCCAAATTGTAGTTATTAGCTAAACAAGAAGTGAAAGCCTGTTCCTATTCTGCTGCACTCAAGCAGACAGAGATCCTTAAATACCCACTCCCTTCCACGAGCACAGACTGACAGCCAGGCACAGCTCCACAGAAAACACACCACTACACACTGAGCTGCAGGGAGGCATGCACAGAAAAACACACTGTGACAGGCTGGCAGATGGGCACTTGCAGACAAGACACCCCAAAGCCCCCAAAATTCACTCAGAATCTTCCTAGCCAAGGTGGATGCCCTGCTGCCTCATGGTCACACACAAACATCCCAAAGTGGAGCCAGCTCAGCTCCTGGAGAAGATTAAAATCCTCACCAGGGAGGAGCAACCCTCTCTTCACCCAATGGAGAAATTAATTCAGCTGAGCTGCTGAGTGCTGCTTGTGTGACTGGGCTGTGAGCATCCTGTACTACAGAGGGGCTGGCTGGCTCATTGGAAACTTTTTCCCTCTTTAGAATTGTGCACAAGGATTTCAGCACCCATATCACTTTTTCCAGGTCAAGAAATGAGCAGCAGCCAGAGATCACTGGGAGACCCCAGTGTTTAACCCCTGCTCAAAGAAGCAAATCAGCCCCAGCATTTCTGAGACATTAAAATCAAACTGCTTGAATTGAAGGAGCTTCCAAATATTTGGTTCCAGCCAGCTGCCCTCCAAAAAGAAAAGCCAAGCATCTCATCAAGAAGCTGCGTGTTTATCTGCAGACCCAAAAAAGCCTTCACACTTCAGAGCACTCTGAAAAATACACAGCCAAAGCACTTGCTATCAGCTAAAGGGAATCTCCCTCTCCACTGCAAAGGGCTTCTTCCAGCTGGGAAATGCTTTGTAAATAAATGCATTTATATAAAGCACATAAACCCCAAGGAGGGAGCAGAGTGAGAGATGGGGCAGAGGTGGTGGCCCAGGCTCATGGACAAACATCCAGCTCCTGGGAAGGTATCTCCAGCTCACGGAAAGAGCTCCCCAGGACACGTGGTGGCTCACACTGTATAATGTGTCGAAAAGGCAAGGAAATGTGTTTATAAATGCTGGCTGCCAGTGTCCTGATGTGTGTGTGTACAGTTCCTCTCCAGAGGCTGCCAGTCTGCTGGATTTGTTTGCTTCTTGCATTTTGCTGCATCACTCATGTCTTGGAAACCTCACCTAGAAGGTGTCAAAAACCATGACTGAAGTAGGGTAAAGCAATCCTGGGAATAACTCTGGGTTTTTTGTTGTATCCATTTTCTGTGTTTTGGTCACGGGTGGTGACATCATCACAGAATGATATCACTCTTCTTCCTTGCATGCTGTCACGCAAACCTTTTCAAACATGCCACTTGGCAAGGCTGGGCTGACAGGGAATCTTTGTAAAAATGACACAGAGAGGCACTGAATGGGGCTGGGAATGACTCTGCCACAAAGGGATGTGACGGGAGTGCACTGCAACAAAACTGGAGCTCTGATCCCAAGCACAGTGATTGCTCCTCTAATAGCACTTAAAACTATGGAAAATAGCAACTCTATCAACTCTATCACTGACTTATTTTCACAATAAGTAAACTCTTTCTCATTCTCTCAATCACCACAACTTCCAGATCCCTGGTTATTTGCAAATGATTATTGCACTGAGCTGGAAGAAGTGGGGGGGGGAATGATTAAGAAAATGCAAAGCAGAAGTGAAAAGGAACAGATACATTTGCTAAATAAGAACAGCACTATCCAGCGAAGAGGAGAAGCAGATTAATAGCTGCCTTACAGCAAAAACAAATGAACACAAAATCTAATTTACAAACCTATTAGATTTGCTATGTAAGCTGTTCACAGCTGATCTGATTGTACCTCTGCCTCCAGAACTCCTGCAAGACAAAGGAAATGCATTATTTATAATTCCAGCTCCTTTCTGCCAAGCATTGTTCAACAGTCAGAGATCCTGCTCTGAATGGCTCTGAGCTGAGACACTGCCACGCTGCCCGTGTCCCACCCCATCCAGAAGGGAGATGTCCTGATACCTCTGAAGGGCTTTTCATCCCTTGTCACCACTGCCTTGCTGTGACCATGAAACCACTCCGGCAAAGAACGCCCCAAGCCACCCCAATTAATAATTCCTGTGTGATCTAACCAGCCATCACAGACATCTGGTCCTGCTGCCACGGCAGAGCGCGCCCTACAGCTGCATTAAATACATCTCCACTTCTCTTTACCAGCCAGGTGTTAGCAGTGCACACAGAAGCTCTCCTCCATCTCCAGGCTGCCAATGGACTTGCCCTGTCCTTTTCAGGTAGGCACTGAACGATCTGGACAGATCCCACTGCTGTCCTCACCTGGGCTTTTAGCTGAGAACATCCAATATCTCTATTTTACACAGCCCCCTTGACTTGTGGAGACCTCACACTCCCAGGGACCCAGGCCAGACCCAGAGCTCCACTCCAGCCCACTCCAATCCTGTGAGTGCCTTCAAGCCCCTTCTCCCCACCTTTGGTGTGACTTGGCTGAAGCTCCACGGCCAACTCACCACAGTCATTCACACGCTGGAGCTGAGACCTGAAGTGACAGCAGCGTCACTCCCATGGCCTGACACCACCACACAAGGACAGATGTCAGACCAGGCTGACCAAGACCTGTGAGAATGAGCAGCCAAAGTTTCCAGCACCTCCATGAAGCTATATTGAAGAACAGGTTGGACCAAGCCCCTTCAGAGAACACCATCCAGAGGAGCTGTGAATCCTCACTTAAATACACACAAGTGCTGGTCTGCATCTAGCTGGTTGCAGAGCTCCTTCTTGCTTTAGCTTGCTGTTTTCAGAGGGGTCACAAAGAACAAGCCACCCACCTTGTGATGCTCAAGGGAGCTGGGCTCCCATTCAGACACATTTTAACCACCATGTACTCATTGCTCTGTTTTATTGTTCCCGTTGCACAGATATCCCGATGAGCACACTCATAAAGAGAACCAAACTCTCTTCCAGCAGAAATATTGCTACCCAGAAATATACACCTTAATGAAAATGTATCTCAGGAGAATGTATTTCTACCAGTTCTGAAAAAAAAAAAAAATCCCAAATGCATTACACAAAAATGAAAGAGGAAAAGCGCGTATGAGTGTGCTTAGTGCCATTGAAAAGGATTTTCAGACTTGCAGGATGCCACATAAATCCCCTCATTAGCCTGAGCACAGCACTCAGCACCACCTAACATCAAACCCTTGGAAATGCCACCATGGTTTTCCCTCTCCTCCCTCCTGCCAGAGACCATCCTTGGCCAAGTCAGAGCGATTCCTGCTCTCCCCTGTCCTTTGACAGACCCAGAAGCCTGCGAGCTGTTTCATTTTTTGGTGCATCAAGGGAACAGCAGGGCTGGCTCATTCCTGGAGCCTCGTGGCATTTAACGAGGCTCCACATTAATGGGGTTCACTGCAGGGTGTGGGAGCAGGCTGGATTAGCGTGCAAACCACGCACCTGCTCAGAGACGTCTCCTCTGAAGGAGCTTCCAAATGGGATTCACACTCCTTCACACTCGCTGTAGGACAGACAAAGCTTAGAGAAAGAAATGGGTTTTTTTCCCTGAATACATGCTGATTCACGTGTGAAAGGAAAAAAGGTAAATTAGGAAGTAGAGAAGACTGTTCCCTAGGTGTTAGTTCCTACCTCATCCGTGTTTTGTGGCTACAGCAGGAAGGATTCAGAGCATCACAACGTATTATTCAAATGCATTTATCCAGTCTGGCTTCACATGCCCCCAGTGACAGGTCTGTGTGCTTCCTCCTGGAATTAAGGTGTAGGGGCTGGAGATGCTGCATGTGAGGAAGACAAGTTGAGAGCACCTCTGCCTGTGTGCAGCAGTGGGGAAGGGGACTGGCTGCCAGCTGAGAGTGCCTCAAGGACAGTGTCAGGGGTTACTCCCTCATCCTCACACACTGTGAAAAGCAAAAATATCACAATGCAGACAGAGGCACAAAGGGTTCTGCTGTCATAAATGAACAGGGAGGGGGCAGCTCACTGGTGGAGGAGAGCAAGGCTCTGCTAACCATCTCCCATGGCACTGGGATCACTGCTCTGCCGGCCACGATGCTCTCATGGACACCTGAGATGCTGGCAGAGACACTGCTCCCTGTGCCGGGCTTGGCTTCTCTCTGCAAGACAGGGACACTGCCCAAAGCTGAGACATGACACTTGGCTGAAGGTCTGAGCTGGTTTTGTGGATCTTAAAATGCTCCAAACTGTCAGTCCTTGGTGCTTTGTGTGCCACTCTACAACTTCAGGACATTTTCCCTGCAATCTCCCTTTGTACAGTGGAAGGCAACGTGTGCTGTAGGATGTCATGGGGTGTGTGGCTCTGTCCAGCCACCCTGCCCAGCCCACTGGTGGGTCCCAGCCAGAGAAACCAGCTGCTCAAACACCAGAAACTGAGCCAAACACAGTATCCTCCAAGGTCTGCTATACTTCACTGCCAACACAGGCAAGCCAGCACCCCTGTATACCTTCACTTCCCCCTCCTGGGAAGGGGAAAACATTAGAAATGGAGGGTACTAACTAAGAAGCACATGTTAAAAAAAAAAACCAAAACCAAAAACTAAACCACAACAAAAAAACCCGAAAACCCCAGTCCATTTTATTACACCTCCCTGACCTGGAGTTTCAAATCTCTTTGCTTCAAAAGGCAAAGACCAACCTCGATTAAAATAGCACAGATAGCATTGATTTTGAAAAGCTTTCTAGTGCTACACTGTGTTTGGACTGAATTGCTTTATTAATCTAGTTGTTATCAGTTTCATTGTATAGCCAGCTCCACAAAGCACCAACCTGCTTCCTAATCCTATTATTTACAAAACATTTTTCTTTGGGCTTCCGCTGGGATGTTTTCCAGTGATAAGTTGCATCTATATGTGCTAATGCCATCTTACTGACTTATGCCATCTTTTCTCATTTTCTCTGAGATTTTCAAGCTGCATTGCCACTATCTAGGATATTATATAGGTCAAAACGTTCTGTGCTCAGATCTAAAGTGACACTGATTCATATATCAGAGGATGTAAAGGAAAAATTGTCATATGGTTCAGGTCCTAATTTTCCTGGATGAATAATTTGTGACAAAATCAGGGATGCAAAGACTCTTCTATTCACCCCCAGTGAATGGGCCTGTTTAGGGGTTTTATTTCCATTTCCATCGTTTCCTGCTTCTTAAATGCTTCTCTTAATTGTTGCTAGGTAAGTTTGGTCTCGCTTGGAGCCACTTGGACACGTGAAATCAAAGCTGCTTTGACTGAACAAGTAGGTCACAGAGCCTCGTTGGGAGAGCAGATCTCCACGAGCAGGCTCCACATGTCCACGTTCCCAGGCTCACTAACTAGAAAACGTGTTTTCCATGGCTGTTTTACAATGCCCACCCCCAAGTCCTGCTCCCCCCCAGCATTTGGGGCAGGCCATACACATGGGAAGAGGGCATGAGAAACAGGAACTGGAAATTTCAGCCACACCCAACCACCCATTTCATAGCTCACAGAATGATCTGGGTTTGGAAAGGACCTTAAAGATCATCTCATTCCAACCCTCCTGCATTTAACCAGATTTGTGAAGCTCATTCCTGGTGGAACAAAACCTCTGCCTCTTCCTTGGGCAACCCAAGTCCTCCTCTTCTCCCTCCTCCACATAAAAGTTAGATAATAGTCCCTTGGGGGATTATTAAGCTGAATTTATCCACCTGAATTCCCCAGGAAGAGAGTTCAGAGTGCCACAATTTTTACCTGAGGGGTTCAAAAGACTAACACCTACTAATGAGCTTTTCACAACCTGCTTTTATGTTACGTGCGTTTTATGATCCTTGTTTTACAGCTGGGACACTGGGGGTGAAGTGGCTTTGCCCTTAACACCAAAAAATGAGTTCCACAAGCCAGGAGCAGGCACTGTGAGCTTCCAGCAGACCTGTCCTCTTGAAAATGCTGCTCTTTACCTGCTGGGTGTGGCTCTTGCTGGGTGAGAGGGCCCAGGGGACCACAGGAATTATCTGCAAAGGTTTCACTGGCCCAAAAAGCAGAGGCAGTCTCCTGAGATGGCTGCAGACTGTGCCCATTAAGGCAGTCTGTATCTATTTTGTATTTTGTACACTTTCCTGGCACTGTTCCCCTCCAGGAATGCTGCTCTTCCAGGCTCCAGCATCATCTCCCCTTCCTGCATCCCATCCCATTGAATACTGGGGGGAGCTGGCACATCAGACCCTTGCAAGCCATTCCTGTGCCATGTCACCAGTCGTTTTGGAGGCTCTTCCACCCTGGGATGTGGAAGGAAGGAGACTGTGATGAAGAGAAGTGGTGGTTGCTGGGTGGTAGCTGTGGTGGTACCCACACTCCCCAGCCAAGCAAGGGATTAATTGGGAAGACATTTCCAAAGCAGCTGTCTGCTAGGACAGAAGATCCTGCAATAACTCTTGATGAGATATTTGAAATCACACTTCCATGTGTTTAAAAAATCTCACTTGATTATATTGTCACAGCTTGGCAGCCCAAGTGTCAAAAATTTCCTAAATATCAGGTGCTACTTTTAGTGTTCCAAGCTTAATTCTAGCAAGTCATACAATCCCATTTGGGAAAGTGTGCCTGTATTATGGCTTTCAGAAACATCACCTGGGCCAGCTGGGGTCCCTGTGCAGGGCTGGTACCTGAGGAGCAGCCAGGCTGGCAGAACAGCATCTTCCAGCAAGCACCAGTGAGGCACCAGGCAATGGCCCCACTGCTGCTCATGGCACTTGTCATGAGGAATAATGTCTCTGCCCCCCTGACATTAGCTTTGAGCTCTCTCCTTGGTTATTCCAGTGCTTTAACACCCTTCTTACCCCATCTCCCCTGCCAGTATGGGCTCCTAGATGGTTCTGTTTGGATTTTTCTTTAGAGAAAGGAAGAAAAATAATCACTGTCAGGGTAAGATGAAATCAAATGAATCTGAGACAAATGGGAGAAGTCAATGAAGGAATAGTCCTATACCTGATGGAGATGGACATAACCCATAAATGGGAAATGCAGATCTGTCAGTGCCATGCAAAGCAGCCTTGTTAACTTGGTCACCTCTCCCCACACCCCAATCCCACTTCCACAACATCACCCACCCTGCAGGCTCCTTCCCAGGGACCACAAGAGGATGGGAAGGTTGGTGGTGCTCAGCATCCCTGCCTGGCAGGTGTGCCAGTGGCTCCACATCAGCTCTGCATTAAATGTGAGCAGGGTTTGACCCTGGCAGCCCTGTCCGGCTGAGAGCCACGGCGTGTAACCACTGCAGGTGCCTGCTGAGGACACATGAGTCTGCAAACCAGACATCTATTGCTTGGTAAGGAACATGCCAATGAGTCTGAAACACTTCTGAGACAAAA
>NW_005054400.1:2101953-2109679 GCF_000277835.1 Geospiza fortis
GGGAGATGGCCGTGGCAGCCTCTCACCAGGACACTGCTGGGGATCACTGGGGTAACCAAACCCCTGTCCCTGCCTTCAGCTCTGGGCCCAACCCAGTATGAGCTTCTCCTGAGCCACAAAAGGATCTCTGGCACCTGTGGAGCGTCAGCTCTCACATCCACATGCATTTGCCACAACATCAGCACGGCCTGACTCAATCACCTCAAGATGCTCTTGTTCAATCTCTGCTCTAAAGGCAGACACTTCTCCCCTCCCCATCCTGAGTACTGCCAGGACCTCATTCCCTCCCTCATCTTTAAAACATTATTCCTTGCATCAGGTCTTTTTCTCTGGCTGTGTTAATGAAACAGCCAGCAAAGAAACAGTCATTGAAACAGGCAAAAAACATCCAGAGGGGCTTAGGACTGGGCAGGGTGTTTGTGTATTTCATATGTGCTTGTGTAATTCAGTTTCTTTCTCTGTTTTTTTCCTTCTGGAAGGGAGAAGGTAAAAAAAAGTTCAGACAAGATCTAGAAAATAGCTGAGACAAAAGCCTCACTGCTTACAAAACATGTCTACACCACACATTTGTCCTGAGATAATTCTTTCTGCTAACAGAGCAGAGCTCTCAGGGAGCACAAACAGCAGAGCATCAGGCTTGCAGCAGAACCTGTCACCCTGAGCATCCGTGCCCCATAAACCAGAAATCCCAGAGGCTCCTGCAGCATCTTGGGCACCACATACCTTGGGAGATGGTACAACATGAAATATTCTCATGTGGGGCTGTGGGCCCTTGGGCTCATCCCCCTACACCCTCTCATCCCTTTTCCCAGTGCTCTGTGCAGCACTCTGGAATACTGGAGGTCTCATGTGGTTTCTTCTTCCCCTGTTGATGCAGATGCTGGGGACCTCTCCTGAGCAGAGACACCCTGCTGGGGCAGCTCTTCTGTATGAGCATCCCCAAAATAACATAAATAACATCTGGTGCCTCCACAAAGAGGGCTGGGAGTGCTTGGGTGAGAGCTGCACCCCACAACCAGCAACTGAGCCATGCCAGGACCTCCACAGTGATGCAGATCCCAGATCACAATGACAAACTGCCAAATACTGAAAAGTCCATGGTGGTTTCAGAGCTGGGCCTCCTCTCACCACTCCTGCTCACAAAGCTATCATGGAAACTCAGGCAGCAGTAGGAAGTTTAATTACCCACTGAGCAGCTGCTGGTTGCCAGTTCAGTGTGCTTCTGGGTGTCTGAAAAGGTGCTGGGGATGGCCCATGATGCTGCTTAACCTTTGCAGGGGAAACATGGCCACTGTTGTAGCTGCTGGCCAAGAGCTGAGTGATATCCCTGAAGGTGCTGGCAAAGCCTGGCTGTAAGAAACACCCTTGGATTCAGAGCTGCCAGGCACATGGGAGATACCTGGAGCCCACTGGGATGCTGGTGGACTGAGGATGCCTGGAGAGAGCATCCAAAGCTGTGACAAAATGTGCTTTTCAAAGCAGCCCTGCCCATGGAGAGCACTGCATGGGAAGGACAGCATGCTCAGCATGAACACAGTGAGCCTGGGCTGGGGTTTGTGCTTGTTTGGGATATTCCCAGTGGATTTCTGCATGCAATAGCAAGGACCTGATCTGCAATGGCAAGAAGTATTGAGACCTAAGTTTGGAAAGAGCTCTCACCCCACGTGGCTGTCACTGCTCTGGCAGGTTTCAGCAGTGCTGTGCCCGTTTCCTTGGATCAGCCCTTGCACTTCCCAATCAGAGCCAATTCTGCTGCTGTTGATGAAGATGCATCTCCCAAGGCCACCACCAGCATCAAGGCTGCTGCCAGCCAACACAAGGATTTACAGTGGAAATGTGAAGAAAAAGGAGCTGTAAAGATCCTCTCCTTTTTCCCTCTTTCTTTTTTCTTTCTTTTTCTATTGCATTGCAAGGGACTGAGAAGCTGACACCTGTCTGCTCTGCAGTGGTGTTTGTTGAAGGACACCTGAAACTCTGCACCTCCAGTGAATTTACTTTGCCAGGGAACTTGCTTGTTTCCTGAGGCCACTGGGGATGGAAGCCAGAGAAACAGCAAAATAATTATTGTCTAATCTTGTACTTTGGGCTTATTTCTTACTGCCGAGGATGACCCAGGCCCATGGGAAACAAATGTGGGAGGCAATTACAAGAAGTCCAATTTTAGTTTGGTTTTGGAACAACTGGTTTTTACAGGATCTGTGCCTGATGTATTTAAGTGTTGCTATTCTCAAGGATGAAAAAGCAAAATACCTGTAGAATCACAGAATCATACAGATCAAAAATATCCTTAAAGACCACTGAGTCCAACAGTCATCCCAAGACCACAAAGTCCAGCATGAAACCATGTCCTAACAGCCACACCTACACATCTTTTAAATTCCTCCAGGGATCATGACTCCACCACTTCCCTGGGCAGCCTGTGCCAATTACCTGTCAGAGACCTCTCAGTGAAGAACTTTTTCCTGCTATCCAATCTAAAACTCCTCTGGTGCTAGTTAAGGCCATTTCCTCATCTTATCATTAGGACAGCCAGAAAGCCCAAGGAAAGATAAAGGCACTCCTGTTAAATGCTTTTCCCGGAAGATCAAAAGCCCATCTGCCATGTGAGAGAAAGGCAACCCCTTGAGCTCATCCCTGCTGGGGGAAGGCTGGGAGGGGTGGAGATGCCTGGGAAAGGCTGGGAGGGGTGGTGGCAGCAGCAGGATCTGCTGTGTCACGGCTGGCCCTGGTCCCAGAGGAGGCTGAATCTCTGAAGTCACCGTGAGATGCTCAACAAACCTTCCCTAAACGAGCCAGCACTCCCAGCTCCGTGTTCTCTGTGGGACAGAAAGGGTTCCTCTGCACTCCCAACTGCAATTCTGCACTTGCAGGGTTAGAGGTGGGACACAAAAAGCCCACCTGGGCAAAAAGGAAACCTGAAGCCCTACTGGGAACTGCTTTATTGTCTCCATTGCCCTGGTTGCATGAACTGGCCTGGCTACAGCAATCGTGCATGCAAGAGAGGCTGGCTGGGGATGTGCATCCTCCTAGCACAGCTCTCCTCACCAACAAGGTCAGAAATTTCCTCCTTGGGGGTCTTGTAAGCTGCTGATAACCAATGCTGGGCTAAGGAGTAACTTTTCAACAGACTGGAAATCCCTTAGCCCTTTTGGCTTTTCCCTTTAGTTTCACTTGGGGGTCTGTGAGCGCTTTCCATCCTGCTGATCCCAGCCCTCCACTATTCCACCATTCCCTCAGAGCTCAGCTTAATGCGGACATTCATTTCCCAAACCTGCTCCAGGCAGGAGCACAGGATATGTTTTTGTGGCAGGAGGTGAGGTAGAGTTTCGTGGGGAGGAGAGGGAGCTCTGCAGCCAGCCTGGAATCGGCTGCTTGTACTTCAGGTTATTGTCAGAAGAGCTGCAATCAGAACCTACCCTGAGTATTTTCTTACTCAAATCAGTGCTCCAACATTGCTTTTATTTTCCAGCCTGATGTGTCACGGAGCTTTTAGTAGAGCCCTGCCATACCCAAGGAGCACAAAGGTCTCCTCTGGCTCCATACACATGAACACTTCCAGGATGTCTATGGGCTCCTCTCCCGCTGAGAGCCACTCCTCCTCCAGCCCAACCTGGATAATTGCTGCCCACTGTGTGAGGGCACAAAAGCACTTGTTGGTAGAATGCAGCATTTCCTCCAGCAAAACTTTCTGCTGGAGAGCAAGTCTTAGACTAACTCTGGGCTGGGTGCAGTGAATCCCAGCCTGGAAGATGTAAGCAGGACATTTATACCCCATGGACCAACCCTGACAAGAAATGTTACGACTGCAGCCCGCTCACAGCAAGTGCAGCAGCCTCCATAAAGGACACAAAATGTCTCTTCCTGAGCCTTTGAAAGGCAGGTGTTAGAAAAGGGCACATGAGGAAAAAGTGGCAATTTACTGACAAGCTCCCAGGCAGGCAGGCCAGCAATATCAGAGACTCCCATCCGTCACTTGGAGCGAGCAGAACATAATTCCTCCTGTAATCAGGATGGAAAGGCGTGTCTGGGCTAGCAGGGAAAAGGTTGGCTCATATTAAGACCAAGTGTCAAGTGCTCCCTAAGATGGCTCAGACGCTAATTCGAGAAGTCACCTGGTGGCAGCGGGTCACCAGCTCCCTCTACAGACAATCAGGACACAGCCGGACCCCTGCAGAACTGCAACAGCAGGCGCACACTAACAAAGAGAGTTCCCTTGAACCCGAGCAGAATTCTCCTCCTCACCAGCGACAACAGTGACCCCAGTGGATGCCAAATCCTTTGTTTTGCTCTGCGAGGACAGGTGTGTGGCGCTGCCCCATCCCGGCGCGGATGGAGGGATGGCTGCGATGCCATCAGCGCTCCCCAAGGCAGACGGAGCGCGTCTTTTGTTTCCTGCCAGCCAAACAAAGAGCGGGAGCGCTGCATGGAAACGCAGGCGCCACCGGGCTGCAGGAAAAGTTCAGCAGCCCGGAACCAGCTGCCTGTTCGGAAACAAAGTGCCAAGACCACTCAGCACAGCAATACCTCACGGAGCAGCACAGACCGGCCAGCGTGTCCCTGCCCGCCAGCATCCCGCCTGCATCCCGCCAGCATCCCATCAGCATCCCACCAGCATCCCACAGCCCTGCCACACAAGCCACACAGCCGTAGGTGACACGTCCAGACAGTGACAAGGATGTAGCAGGGGGAAAACCCGCGCACAGGGGTGGCTGCAGGGTGGGAGGAACGGGCTGAGCAAGAGCGACGCAGCATCAGGAGCGAGAAACTGCTGAATTCTCATCCTTGCCTCAACACCTCTTTGTTTCAGCATCGCCTGGCTGTGGGAGGTGGTCTAAGGATGTCTAGGGGAGTGAGATGGGACTGCTTAAGGCACAAACATCTTTCTCAGAAGCCTGTGACAGGCAGAGCAGCTCCAGCTGCCCTCGGCTCCTATCTCCCTTCACCTGCGAGGTGGGGAACTTATTGTCCAGAGAAACAGCATGGCTTTGGGTTTTTGTCCTTTTGCCAGTAGTGTTATATTCTCTCTTACTTTTAACCTAATGAACGTTTTGTGCTTTCTTTCTGAAATTTCTCAGTGTTTGCAGGTGAGAGAAATCTGTTCCCCCCCCACTCCTACCCGTGCGAGGAACGTTCTTCCAAAGACAATCCAAATCACAGGCAGGGGGCAGGGTACGTGTAAAAGTGGGCAAGCTGTTCGCTCCTCACAATAATTAGAGAGCGTTTCCATGCCAAGGAAAAAGAAGAAAAGTGTTTCATCTGCCTGTGTCTCCCAGCTCCCCCCCAGCGCCACCAGCCTGCCAGGGGACAGCTGGGCAGCTCCTTCCTGCCCTGCTGCACTGACCACAGCGAGGGTGTGAAGGAGGATGCTGAGCCACACAGTCCAACAGCCAAACATTCCTGATGTGGGAGAAGGCTGCACGAATGTACAGCACCTCCCAAACCTCTCACAGAGAGGAGCTGTTCCCTCCTGGACACACAGAGAGCTCCTGGAAAACTTTGGAAGGGTCTCTTCTCTACACTGCTGTGCACTTTTGCTGTCACACAGTTCCCTTTACCTACAGGAGTTGTTAACAAAATCACTATTATGTGGCTCCCACAGTTGAAAACCCTCTATCATCCCCTGACCTGCTGCAGACCAGGCACTCTGCTTTTCCACGTCACCACAGCAATACATTTCAGCCAGGTCAGAGCACTGTGCTCACCTTCCTGGCACCATGGCAGCACACAGGGATGGAGTGCCCATTGTGCCAGGCTTCTGTGCCAGGTGAGCAGTGTTTGGGATGCAGGAGCTCATCAAACCCGAAACTCTCTAGAGATCCAATGGGGAAAAGTGGGTGGGAGAGGACAAAGCAAGAGAAAGGTTCAGCTTGCCCGAGTTAATGATTAAATAATATATAATTAACGCAGCAGGGTCCCACCTTTGCTCTGTTTATCCCCCTATGGGAAGCACAGCTGATGTGGGCACTGATCTGTGAAAGGTTCGGCGATGATGTGCATCAGAGGGCTTGGGACCCAGGACACTCCTTCACCCCCTGGGTGCAGGGTGCTCCTCTCCTCAGCCAGTTCCCGGCTGCCCTGCCATTTCTGAGGCTGAGTGGAACGAGCTGCCCGCTGTTCCTACAGAACTCATCTGACCCTGCTGCCGTCCCTGCCGCCGCACAGCTTGGCAGAACTTCCTTGGAGGAACTACAGCAACAAACTCAGATGCCAGGGCTTGGAGATAAGCAGCCAGCAAACAGCCAATTTCCATACCATGTATAGAAAAGAGGGGAGAAAAAATACACAATACTGGGAATCCCTAATGAACCGGGTTGAAAAACAGGACAAGTAAGTAACAAAACAGAATAGATTTTCAATAAGGGCACAGCAAGTTCTAGTGGGTAGATCTAGCAGATAGGGGAGGAGAGAGAAGAAAGAACAGGAGCCGGAAAAGGAGATGGGAAGAAAGCAAGGGGATCAGAGCAGCCTGTCCAATGGGGAGGATGCATCAGAAGATTTTAATTTCCTTTATTATTATATAGATAGTGCCAGCTCATTGCAGAGCAACAATTCATCTACCCTGGTAACCCACAGTCTGGTGCTGGATGTTTCTGGACAAGGCTGCTGACCTTTAAGCACTTCTTGCCTCTGGCACTCAGCATAACATAACAATGAAACAATAAACAAACATCACTGCATTTCATTTATCATCTCATAAAGGTGCTTGTTTCAGTGTAAAAGCTGACAAAGCCAGCTGGTCCCAAACAGAAAGACCTTTGTGCCATTTGGGCGCCCTGGGTGCACACCTCATTACTAAAATTATTTGGTTTTCCACATTGCTGTAGCAAGTTCCTCAAGTTTATGCAAACCCTGCTCTTTGCATTTGTTCCTCTCATACCCTAAATTTCCAAGCAGACCTCAGAGATAGGGTTTATGGGGAGGGTGTTGCTCCTCAGATTGAGGGGCTGCTTTAGCCCCTGCCATACATGGCACCTGCAGGTAAACACCAACCATGACAGAGATGAGTAAGGGGTGATCGCGAAGCCCCTAATGCATCCCACAGGGACACACCAGTGGGTTAAGCTCTCTGCTCCATCACCCCCACCCAACTGATCCCTGCTCAGTCCCTCCTATCCCACAGACTGGTCCCTTATCCACCTGCAGACTGCTCTGTTATCCACCACTCCCATCAGCTGGTGCCCTCTCCACCACACCCATCTGGACCAGCAGTGGCACCAAAGCCCCCTGGGCTGCAATTTGCCCCAGCATCCCTGTCCAGCAGACCACTCACACCAATATCCCACTTAGGGACCTGCTCCATCCGTCCATCAGCACCTGAGCACTGCCCGTGCCACAATCCCTCTCTCCAGACTAGGATCTGCTCCAAAATTTCTAATCAGACTGGTACCCTCTCCACCATCCTTACCCAGACCTGTACCTGATGGAGCATCCCTGCACTGGTACCTCAGCCTCTCTAAAAGGACCTCCGCATCTCTAACGGGAGCGGTACCTGCTCCAGCATCTCTGCCCGGACCGGTACCTCAGCGTCTGTAAAGGGAGTGGTATCTGGTCCAGCATCCCCACCCGGACCGGCACCCCAGTGTCTGGAACGGGGCGGTACCTGCTCCGGCATCCCTATCCGGACAGGTATCTCAGCATCCCTAAAGGGACCGGTACCTGCTCCGGCATCCCTACTCGGACCGGTACCACCGCGTCTCTAGCGGGAGAGGTACCTGCTCCCGCGGCG
>NW_005054400.1:2110344-2152142 GCF_000277835.1 Geospiza fortis
CCGCTGCGCCCACCGCGCGGTGCGGCGGGGTCGGTCCTGGCCGGGGAGGGGGTGGGCACCGCGCAGGCGGGGCGGCTTCTCCCCCGAAAGGACAGAAAACTGTAATAAAATCAGACAACGGGAACTCGCGCGCGGTGCCTTCTCCTCCTTAAAAAGAGAAAAAAAAAAAAAGCTGAATAACTTATCACACTCGGTTCTATTACATTCAATTGCTGTTTTAGCGACAATGATTTCTTGCACTCCTATAAATACTGACCGTGATAACCGCGCTAGTCCTGCCATGACTCTAGATCCCGCTGGAGTTTGTGCGGGCAGAATTTATTTAAGAACAAAACTGCAAGGTAGGTGTTCTGCTTCTGAGATGCTTGGCTGCATCTCAACCACCTTGCAACCCCTGCAAACATCCTCCTGCAGGCTACAGGCGCCCTTGGGTTTTGTTACGGAGAGAAAAAACTGCAGTTTCTACACAGAAAGTGTGTGAAAGCTGGGAAAAACAGAAGTACTGGCTGGACCAAAGAACTGCCAAAAAACCACCAAGAAGTGCTTTCCCTATATCCCTGTTATTTATTAGTCCAGTGGCAGACATGGAGAAGAGAGGCTTAGGCAATGCCAGCCTGGCACAGCCTCACCAAATCCAAGCACAACTCTTTCAGACCAGAAAGTTGCTGAAAATCAGAATATCTGGTGATATATGCACTGCCGAGCTGGAGAGGCACGCGATAGATTTATAATGCAGCAGAGAGAAGCAGCACAGATGTGTTGAGAGCGAGAGATACTAATTGCTTACATATTTAAAACAGCATCTTTAGTCTGAATGGGAGGCACCATTAAGCAAAACAGAGCTATTAACTGGGGCCACTTGGAAAGCTGCCATTTTCCCTTCTGTGCACGGCTTTTTGCATCAATTCAGAAGTACAGTGCGATACACTGTCAGTGTTGTGTGGTTCCTGCCGAGGTGCCTTGCACCAGGATGAAGCTGTCCATATGTACAGGGATGCTAACACCAGTATAGGGTATGGGGAGGCACACTCAGCACAAGACTTCTCTCTTTTATCTGGATTAAATGGTGGAATGAGCGTGTTATGGCCCACGTGCTTTCCTGGGGATTCTGAAACTCTTGTAGAAAGACGAGACAAACAAATCACCATTACATTTATAGGTGAAAAATACGACACAGGTGCGTGTGGTACAATTATATTGTAGTGTATATATGGCAAATTTACACTCCAGTATACAGCTTTCATAATAGAGCGTATTCAGGACCCTGGGGAGAAAGTGATTTTAGGTGGCATAAGTAGCCCCATAATTTACCTTCTGCGTAAATCTGAGAAAAGCCTAATTTTCCTCCTGTTTTATTCATCTTGGACTCCTTTTGCCCACCCTGCTGTGGAGTTCCACAGCAGTGTGACTGGCCTGAGGATGAGGAAGCAAGCTCTGAGGTGACCTTGCTGGTGCAGGGATGACATTGGGGTTTCCCGAGATGCAGCGGGGCAGAGCACCAGTCCCCTGTGATTTGGGAGCACCACACCGCAGCTGCCTTCTCCTCCTGCACATCCTCGAGAATGCAGATGGAGATATCTGCTCCTGCATCTTTTTCAGCTCCATCCCAGGTGGTGTTCCAGCCTCTTTTGTCTGATCTTTGTGTTTCAGTTGCCAATCACAGTGTCAATGTGCAAGAGCAGAAATCTCGATGGAGGCTGAGGAATAAGAGGGGGGATCATTCAGTGCACGGTGGGAGTTGGTTTGCCTGGACAAGGACTCTCAGGGGCAAGGGCATCCTCTCTGCTGAGATGCTGCTTCTGCTGAGGAGTAGCTTTTCTTAAAAGACACTCTGGGATTTGGCTCTGCTCCTGTGTAAGTCAATGGAAATGCTGCTATTAAATGAAATTGAAAAAAAATCCTCCTTGCAGGGTGAGCTGAGAGTTAAGCTTGATGCCCTTCACTGGAGAGCTCCATTGCTAGGGGCTCACACAAAGAGCTCTGTGAATCCTCTGCTTGGTGTCATCTGTTGCTTTCTTCCTCTGAAACATGTAGGTCAAAAAAAAAGGTCATTCTTTGTCTGATTGGGCTTCAGACACAGGGACCAGGACCTTGAAGTGCAGCTGGTTTGAGGTGAGGAGGCAGCAAGCTGGATAGAAAATGCAGGAGCAGTGCAGCTTGCTGAATTATTTTGTAATCAATTAACAAAGCTGTGTAACACCACCAAGTGTGACTCTGCGATGAAAACCTCGAGATCTCGATGCACTGCTGAGGGCTAAATTCTGCACGGTCAGGAGTCTTACTGCAGTGATAAGAGGAAATTAATATAATAATACTGACTACAGAGAGGACAGTTTACTCTGTGTTCACTCCAAGTCCATCCTTTACAGCATCCTGGCCAGATTTGAGGGAGGAGCAGATAATCCACCCTGATAATGCACGAGTTTCATGCATTGCTCATTATCCTGAAGAACTGCAGACTGCTTTGGAGCAACTGCCATAGTTCCTCAAGTGTTAGTCATTCTGCACATTCAATCCACCATGAATCTTTACATGATTCAGCTTAAACAGGTGCATAAATGTTGCAGGATTGGGTCCATAAGCATCCACAGCCTCAATTTTATGTCTCATTTGCAAGATGGGTTGCAGGAAGATGAGAGCAAATAGACTGTTGTGGTAGAGTAATACCTTCTAAAACAGAATAAAAGCTGATTATATCTTCTAGTTCCTAATAATTTGAGGAAGTAATTCTGTATCCAGAACATTTGCAGTAAATATAATAAGGTCTACTTAAAAAAAAAATAAAATGTTAGCATTGCAGCTAAAGTAACTACACCAGAACAATATTGCATTTTCTGCTTTGTAAGGAGAAGAGAAAAGAAATGGCATTTTTACATTTTCTTTTGACCTTTGAGAAATATCAGGAATATGTAATGGCCACACTCAGCAGCAGTAGCTCAGAGGATTCAGAGAATAAGAGTTAAACACCTGGGGACATTTACAAACAACTGGCAGAGAGGTGATGAATTTAAGATGTGCATATGAAAGGCACAGATACACAAAGTGTGCAAAAATAATACATAATTAAAATGCTTCTAATCTATGTGAGAAGCATCGCTGAGGTGGGTGGTGACTCCTGAACCGAGCGCAGGAGTGGCAGGGAACATGACCCATGAGGTCCCTGCTATGCTGTGCCAAATGCTGGGAGCTGGTGCAGCGAGAGGTCTCAGGGGACCTTTCTCCATCAAATTCGTAATGCTGTAAAGCACACATAACCTTTATCGTATCTGTCAGCCAAAATGAGCAAAGTTTACAGCCCATTTTATACAGCTGAGCACTGCTCTGATGTGACAGAAGGGCACAGGAGCCTGGGCTAGCCAGGGTTGTTGTGTTCCATCGCGTCGCTGCTGACGCCCAACCTGCCCCTCGCTGCTTTCGCCAGCAAAACCCTCCCACGAAGGAGAGGTGACTCCCAAGGGCCATGAAGTGTCTTTTCCTCCCCAGCAGGTTCACTGGCAGGAGGAAAGGATGCTGATTCAGTAGGTTTGATGCCCTTCATCTTCTCCTGAATGCTCTTGCTGGTCTCTACGCTGAGCGAGGGATAGGACAGTACCACCCCAGCAGCTCTGCTCATGGATGGAGGGTGCTGGTAACAGCCCAGCAGCTTCCAGAGCTGCCAGTCTCCTCACCTGGCTTCATCTACCCTTGGGTAAATGGTTTCCAGCTAGATTCTGAAGTGGCTGTGTCCATTACTGAAGTGCATTCACCTGGCTCCTGAAGGACAAGGAATATGAATAGGGCTTTTTTTTTCTTTTTTTTTTAATCAGCAGAGAGCACTGAGTTGCAGCCCAAGCAGAGGAATTTAGACCTGTCCTAAAGTCAGTGAACCTGAATTTTGCCACATTACAGCACTCCATGACTTTCTGTGAACCCTCCCCTATTGATATGGATAAACAAGCATCCCCTGCTCCTCATCTTCTAGACAGGGAGAACCTTCACATCCTTGGATAAAGAGCCAAAACCCTCCTGATTTTCTCTTTTCAAGAATTTTGCCATTGGAAGGAGGGTGCCAAGTCTGTCATCTTCTTTGTACCCAGACTTGTGTGGCAGCAATAAGAAAGCTTTGTTGGTTCACAAGAAAGGGAGAAGAAAATTAAACGGTATTAATTTCAAGCTCTATTAGGATTTTAAGAAAGTAAAATCAATAGAAAAGGATGGACTCGGTAGGGAATGTGACCTTATTTTCCCAGTGTCTGAAGGGGAAGTGCACACAATAGAGAGATAAAAATACATCTATAAAACCAGATCAGTTTCTTTGATGTTGAAGAAAAGAAGTTAAAATGTTTATGTGAACTTGCATCACTTGACTGGCATTTAGGAGAAGCGTCTTAAAGATAAAAAGAGCAAAACCAGAAAATCCCAACCCCAAATCCATCAAAAAATCCCCAAACCCCACCCCATCCATTAGTCCTTTTTATTTCTTTCTCTCTTGCACTAAATTGTAAAAATGGTGCGATCCATGCAATATTTCATCAAATATGACTCGCTGTTGTCAGAGCAAAATGTTTGATATAAAACAAGAATGATAATTCTTTTCTTTTTGGTCAGATAAGCTGGTTTGGATTAATAAAAATGCCACATTCACAATGATATCGATAATTTGCATGTGAAAACCCTTCCACCTGGTAATGAAAACAATTTTTCAGTTTTGCCACCACTAGTCAGGAGAGATAAGGTCTGCCATCCTCCCCCTTGCAATTAACCACTGACACACAAAAAACGGAAAAGGGAGGAAAAAGGGAAAAGGCAGAATATGTGTGACAATTGCAAATTGCCTGTTACCTGAACCTGATGCCAAGGAATTGATATTTCCACCTGCAGCTGCACAGCTGGCTCACTCCTACAGCCTGGCCCTGCATGCCTGCCAAGCTGGGCACCTCCAGGTTGGGAAAGCTGAGCTGGGTATGTGTTTGTATTAAATTTGTACACCGTGTCAATGGCATTTAGGGGAGAAAACCCCACCCTAAACCAAGTTTGCAGCCCCCCTTTGTGGTCAGTAAGCCACTGGGTGGCAGTGCTGTGTGTGCACGGGTGTTTATATACACACACATAATGGGGGCCCCTCTTTTTTGGGGGGTGTTGTGAGCCTGGGTATGTTTTGCTCATTCTGTGAAGCCACTGTGATGCCCAGGGCAGAAGGCAGGAGGAGAAAGGAGTTTCAGCTTTGAAGAACGTGGACAGTTGCATCTCCATGGACCTGTGCAAAGCTCCACAGCTCAAGGAGGTGTGAGTGCCCAAATGTCACCCCCTGTGCTGGCATTCCACACTCTCCAAGCTGTCCCAGCCTTTTCTTCAAACTTGCACTTGCAGTGTTTGTCTTGCACGGTCACCAGAGGAACAAAGAAGCCTTTTGCTGATAGCCATGGAACAGAAATGACACAAGACTCCTCCCTGTTCCCTGCTTCTACCCTAACCCCCATTCTTCACCCTTTTTTCCCCACCTCACAGAGGAATAATTAACCCAGCAAGGCCGTGTTTTCAGTGACTCAGAAGATGCCCACGTTCTCTGTGTGTATGAAGGATGCACATTTTTTTGCACACAACCAGCAATGGTTTGAACTTAACAACACATCCCCCCGAGATAAGTCCAATGTGATATGTAATTCTCACTTATAATTGTAGATTTGAAGTGGCTGATAAACAGATGTAGGGTTCAGATGCCAAACGGAGACCTCGGCGAATTTCACATTTGGTGTTTTATCTCTGATTAAAGCTGCTAAGACATGACATTTCTTTCAGGTTTGTTTCTGCAGCACCTCCAGCATGGTATTCCTGCATTTCTTGGCCCTTGAAGCACAGGTCATATTTGACTCTAGTTTTGCCCTGTTTCAGACTGACAGGTTTGATTAGTCTTGTTCTATACCTGACAGAAAAGCAATTACTCTCTACAGCCACGTTGAGGGGGTAAATCTACCTAGTTTGGATAAACAATCTCACATGTAGGATGAAGGAAAAAGCTGTGTATGGGCACTGCAAGGTCTGAGAGAGGGGGTTTCTTGCAAGAATAATTTGAGATTTCAGATTCTTCCCACCTGTGAGAAGTCAGAGTGAAAAAGAGGGCTGGAGGTGACAACAAAGGAATAGATAAAGAAGGGGAAATCTTTATAACCCTCCTTTGGGCCATCCAAGACAGCACTGTTAACCACTCAAAAATCTATCACCTTAGTGATGAGCACACCTGAAAAAACCTATAGGAATGCTCTCTTGCTTTTCCCTCACCCTCTTAGGGTACTTTGGAAAATTTTGATTGAAATATTTGCAAAATGTGCGGGTTACAACAGCAATTAAAACAACCAAAAAAAAAAAGAAAAGGAACAAAAACAAATTCACATGCACACATGGTCCTTTGCAAATGAGAACTCTTCTGCCAGGAAAGCACGAGATCTGACAATATGTTCCATTTAGCAAAAAGATGACAAAACCTAAAAGGGTAACATTAAGAATGTAACTTTTTCTTCTCTCCACCTTTTGCTAACAGCTAAAAAACTGCTGTGCAAAAGGCCTTTAATGTGAAGCCTCATTTCAGCTCTAGAAAGGCAGTTGATTTCTGTAACTACAGTGACTGTCATTCTGCCCCCCATCAATAATAAATGCTTTTTCCCTTCTCTTTTCTGCTAATATTTCTCGTCCTTCTTGTCCTTTGTGGTGGGCAGAGCTGCCAAGGGAATTGCTTGGGCTTTGAAATAAAGGGAATTTTGAAAGAGCAAAGTAGGGTAAAAGGATTTCCCCTGAAGAGCTCTAGCCAGAAGGTGCAGGGAGAGCATGGCCTCCAGGTTGGGTCCTCCTGTGAAGCAAGAACAGAACTTCTTGGCTAGAACTCACCTCTTGGTGGCCAACACCAAGAAAGAAATAATTATATTGATCCAAAAAACTCTTAAGGAATGGCAAATACCCAAATCACATTAGGAGCAGCCAGGAGAGGGTATTTTCAAGATCATGCTTCCCTTCTGGGTTCCAAACTGGAATTTTTGAATACCTGCTCCTGGCTGGGCAGCACCAAACGCTCCAAAACCCTCCCCTGTGGGAATCTGATTTGTCAGCTCGGCGAGCACGTTCCCTGGGAGGGAAAACTTTAGTGCAGCTCGTGCCAAAATGTGATTCTTGCTCTGATCTGGGATCATTAGTGTCCTGTGTGGTGAGGAATGTGAATGATCTGCTGCCAGATCACACCTAGCACAGAACAGCCTCGGCAGGGGGGGGCTGCAGGGAGTGCTCCTTGCAGGTTGAAGTGCTCTGCACAAATGCAGGAGGAGGGAGGAGAGAGAAAAAGAACCAGTGTGGGGGAGAGAGACCACAGGCATGTAGCAGCCTCCCTGACCTAGTGATTTATTTATGGCAGTCCTAGAGGGGAAGGAGCCATGCAAAGATCATGAGCCTGCATGCTGCAGTAAGTGCGGGATATGTGCTGGCATATATTTAGCTAGCAGGAGTACAAAGCACAGAATCTACAGAGGATGGGGAAATGCTTCCAGTCCTTGCAAGGTTTTTGAACGGTTTGAGTCGAGCAAGAGGAGAGGTTTATTTGGAGGAACACCAAAGATTTCCTTTGTTTCTTCCTATAAATAAATTACAGGTTGATTCTTGGGTTTGCTTCCTTGAAAGCCAGGGTGTTTCCTCTCCCAGCAAACACCTCACCATGCCTCACTCTTGGGCTGGCCAGCAACTTCAAAGGCCTCAGCAGGGAATTTTGGATGCTGATAGGCCTCTCAGGTGTGTAAAAGAAAAGGCTCTATCTGGGATGAGGAGCCTGAGAGGTGTTTCACAGTGAGCTGCTCTTTTCAGGGTAGGTGAACAACAAAAGGAGCAGGGAATAGGCCTCCAGTACAGCAGAAAAAAAGCAGAAATCTGTGTCAGCTGAAACCAGTTGCAATGTTCATCAGCCTGACAAATCCTTGCTCTGGAAGGTTTATAAAGCACAGTATCACAGGAGGGGACTGCACAGATTTACCCTGGGGAAGAGCCCATCACTGTGGCCACCGTAAATAGAAGTTATCAAAGGGGTTCTCCTTCACATCCCACTGGAGTGAAGCCTGATTCCACCAGGATGGTGCAGTCACCAGTGGCATCTGAAGCAGCACAGTGCAGGGGGAACATGAGGTGTTTGGTAGCATCCATCAAACCTTGCACATCACAAAAATATTAAGTACTAAATGAGAACACAGTGTCACTCTAGAGCTCTTGGCTCTGTTGTCTAAATTAAACCTCATCAGAAATAGGATCTTAAACAAGAGCCTGTTACACCCTCTTTGGTTTCTGAATTTAGCTCGTGCTCCAGCCTCAGGGATTTCAGAACCCTGGTGGCCTGAGCTCCTGGAGATCTGTGGGGACACACAGAGCACCAAGTGTCTCAGCTGCCTCTCCAGCTGGGGTCTGATGAGCTGAGGAAAGCTCAGAAGCATCACTGGGCTTATCCCGTGGACCTTGATGATCCCTGTGGGTTCCTCCCAGCGCAGCATATTCTATGATTCCATCAGCATTGACTTGATTTCAGGAGCTGGATTTGATTAGTCCAGGAGTGGACTTAATGCTTGGACTTGCATCTCAATCAAACTTATCTGTCATTCATAGATTCTAGTGGAAAAAAAATAATCCCCATTTATATATGGGAATATAACAATCAATCAAACTTTATAGCTCCTGTTTCCATTCTAGCAGCTTATAACCACATAATAAAAGCATATAATGAAAACATCATAAAAGCACACAATAAAAACACATTCACCATGCAAGTATTGCCATCTTAGCACATCCTGGATAGAAATGCTGGAGAATTCTTGAAGCTTCTGGTATGTACTAATAGCCTCCATAACCCTACATCACATCACCCTTCCCACTTGAGGAGTGCTCTCTATTTAAACAGCAGTGGTTATAGAAGATGCCTGTAAATGTTTGGATTCAGCAAATTATGGACATGAAAGGCCTCCAGAAGAATTGTGCTTTCCTGGCTTTACAAATTTAGTTAGAAGATTCTATGAGAAAAGCCTCTTCAGCTGCTTTTGTTGCATTATAGCCCTTATTGGAAAAGCTGCATGAGGTGGGTGTTGCATTAACACTCTTCTTCCCTGTGGTTTAAATTAAAGTTCATCTTCACAGGCAGCTCCCTGCTTCACTTGAAGGATGCAAACAGCTCGTTCTGCCTCCCTGCTCTTTCTTCATTTCCCTGACACTTTTCCATAAATCCTTGCTCCAGCAGAGCGCGGTTTGCTCAGTGCGGAGGAACCAACACCCTGAGATGGTTCTGCACCCTGATAAAAGATTTTGGTCCCTGCTAACTCTGCTGTGATTCATCTCAGCTGGCTCTCAGTGTGTGGCACAGTGGCAGGGCAGGAGCACTCTTGGAATTCTCCTCCCATGTGGCTACAACTCCTTTATGTGGGGAAGATGCTGAGATCAGAGTGTGGCTGGCCAGTGGACTTGCCCACTTGTCCCTTCACATATTTTCCAAGTTTCTCACAAAGTTGTCTCAGTGAGTGAATAAACCAGAAATTAGTCATCAAGCCTGTCACAGTGACTTTCTCCTTCACTTCAATAGTGCCAGAATAGTCACCTCTCACTTTAATAAGAGCCTCTTGAAATCTTCTCACTTTCAAAGATTTTCATTTCGGTTTGAAGGAAGCATTACAGTGATACTGTGGACCTAATGACTCAGCTACAGGTTGATTTTTGTATTTTTTTAAAGCCACAGATGTTCTTGTAATATCTAAAATGACTGAACCTGTTTATCTTAGAGATTAAAGGCAATATAGTTCCCAGTTTTCCCCAGCTGCTTATTTTGTGGCTTTGGGAAGCACTTTTTACTCACATGGCTCTGCTTTTTTCCTCCATTACTCCCCTCTCCTTTGTTTGCTTGACACTTTCGTGCAGAGAAAGGGCAGAAACCTGAGCTGGACAAATGTGATTTGATCACAGAGCTGGTGGGGGGCAGGTGCAGTCAATCACACTGCCATGAGCTCTCCTGTGTGCCATCGGCTGGAGCTTGTTTGGGGAGAGCCCCTTGATGCCAGTCCGAAGGCTGTGATGCCTGTGCATGGACTCTGGGTCTGGTGCAGTGTGTCACTGTTCCCCCCTCTGGTCTGCAGATGTGTTAAGGCTGGAGGTTGGTTTACCAAAACCTGCAGATTGATTCAGCCACAGAGCAGAAATTCCTGACCCGAGTCCTTCAGTTCTTCTCAAGAAACACAAAACCGCCATCAGAGGCTTCTTTTTTTTTTTTATTCCAAGTTCTCAGCCTCTTCAGAGACACACTAAATTACCCTGAACTCCCTTGGCTTCCCTTAATCTTACAAAAATGCAAGAAGCAAAGTAACTGCATTACAGATGAAGGCAGCAGAGCTGCCCCCCTTACCCCAGCTCAGAAGCTGGTCCCTGGGATTTTAACTGTTCCTTTATCTACTGAAAAGGAATGTTGAAAAGTTTAATTGGCATGTAATGAGATAACTATAACAAGTTAATTAGTTCTCAATTAAATTGCGTTTACCATACGTTCTGAATATGTTGTTAGCAATTAACGACACCTAATGAACTTGCACTAGCGACTGAGTTTACTGTGATAAGGGAAATAATAATAATAATAATAATAATGATAATAATGCTCACACGTGGTTTCATAGAGCATTAGAAGCAAAAAATTATTTAATAAGTATGTGGTTAACTCATCATATCTTGTGCAGCCACTGGAAGGGAAATAGCCAGGAAATTTATTCTGGCACATCTAGCAGGGGTCTGGGTGGAAACAGTTGGCTTTTAGGATAGGTCATCTTGAGGAAAAAAATTCCCTGAGAGCTGTTGAAGAACTGGAGAGGAAAAGGGAAAGTAGAGCTGCAGGATAAGGTGATTCAGTTTAGATATAAGAAAGCATGACAGTTCCGGGTTGGACAGGGCTTTGAGCAACTTGGTTTAGTGAAAGGTGTCCCTGACCATAGTGGGGAGGCTGGAATGAGATGATCCTTAAGGTCCTTCCCAGCCCAAACCATTCTGTCATTCTGTGATGGTTTTACAACAAAGAAAGATCATAAACAATTGAGATAAGGTAGAAACCCCTGTGGGTAAGAGAAAAGAGTTAAATTATTTTCCAAGATCACTTGAGCAGGTGAGTATATGGAGAGCAATTTGTCTCTGTGCTGCCAGTTAACCTCCCCTTAATGCTTTGTGCCATTAGAGTGTCACACTGAACAGGCATTAGAAGGAAAAAACCCTACAAAGTAATTTACATTTTAATGAATTTTTAATTGAACCAAAATCTGTTGTTTCTGTTTAAAGATGCAGTGTTGACTTTGTGGTCTGTGCTGCTGAGAGCCAAGTGGGATCTTAATGTGATAAAAACAATGATAACGCTAAGCTTAATTAGGTTTGAAAGCATCCCTGATAAAGTGGTGGGGAATAAAAACGTCACCTTCCCTGATGGAAGCCAAGCAGGCAGGCTAGGGAGAGCCTGGACCACTTGGCCAGCCTGGCTGCCATGAAGCAACAACCAGAGCTGCTGCTTCTTGCTTGTGTAAAGCTCAGCCTATGGCCCAAGTGGGCTCAGAGAGACAAACCTGACGCAATAACGTTGGTTCTGTCTTTTCCTGCCATTAGATCCAGCTTTAATGGCTGCCAGGACCTCCTGGGGTTTCTCTAATCACTTTCCCCTTCATAACAGGGAACATTGAAATGCCAGAGCCTGGCAATCACAATTTCCATGGCTGGCACTTGGAGGCATGGGCTCTCATGCCCTTCTCTGTCCTGGAGCAAAATGATCTTATCATCCTCTGTGCACCCAGCCTGCTTAGAGCTTGGAGACAAGAGAACTCACTCCACTTGGATTTGACCAAAAATGCTCCCTAGTGTTGAGGTGCACACATTTGCTCTCTCTCTGGGGTACCTGTAATCCTGATCCAGACATTATAAGGAATTTTGTTGTGTTTTTAGTGTCTTGTACAGAGCAATTTGCCAAGTAGATCGTGGCACACACATACCCAAGGAGCTCAATGAAATGGCAGCAAAGCAGCTTTTTAACACTAGTTGCACATCCTCTACTTTCATCTTTCCTCTGGCTGCCTCTGCTCCTGGGAGGATTGCTCTGTTCATAACATGCTCACAGATTCACATAATTAAACCTTGGTTTTTATTAGTTATCATTTATTAGGTTATTGTTGATTTGGTTGTAGCATGAGCATAAGCTGAATACACCCCTTACCTCCACAGAGAGCCCGAGCATCTGACACTCTAACGAGCCCAAATAAAATCACAGCAATTGAAAACAAGCTATGGCAGCAGGTTTCAAAACCTGTTAAAATCACTTTGTGAGCTTTGTCTTCAGTATCCTGCTGCTACTTACCAGGTCTTGCATTTTGCAGCAATTTGCTCCACTCTTGCTCTTTTATGACACTGAATTTATACTGCACAGGAGTCCCTAGCCTCAATGCTCAACTTTGAACTTTGCATTATATACCATGTTATTTTTGGCTTTTAAAAGTAAGGTTTCCCTTGACCAATTTATTTCATATCTCCTCCTGCTACCATGGTCAGTAATTTGGTTCCCTGCTAGCATGGGCTGGAAATATATTCCTGTCTAAAGTGACCAAGTTTGTCATTAAAAACAACTTTGCATGCATAGTGGGTGCAGAGGAGTTAGAGACCTTGCACCTCATCAGATGCCTGAAAAACTCCTAATTTCTACTTGGAAGCAAGGAACTTTTCACTGCTACATCAATTTTTCAACTGCTGCTGCTTTCTCCTTCAGAGGCATTAAACTCAGACTCACTCTCCCTGCCTTGCTGCTGTGTCTGAGCTGCTTCTCTCTGGAGCTACACCATCTGAGCAGAGAGAGCCACAGCACTCCTCACGTTGGCTTGGGAAATGATTCCTGCCTGCCTTTCCATGCCCTGGAACAGCAGGAGCTGTCAGTGCAGGCTGCTGCTGCTGGGTGTGATCAGCAGAGTGGTCCAAGAATAGCCCCTGGTCCTGACAGGGCATTCTCCCAGAATATCTGGGATGTCAGGAACTTAGCAGAAGGGGAAAGAAGTCACTGAGAATTTTGACTTTCAAGCAGGGACACCAGGGTTCCCAAAGCCATATGTACTGAGGAATTGAGCACAGGACTCAGCAGCTCTTGCCCTCACACATCAAAGGGGGGTTCACCTGCCTCAGGGAGGTTATTGGGACCTCTCTGGGCAAGGGGGTTGCTGATGAGTGTTACCTCCCAAAGATCAGCTCTGCAAGGGGTCAGAGTGTTTCCATTGTACTGTGGTCTCTCTGAACTCTATTTTCATCTTGGCCACTGAGTGAGAGCAGCCCCAGAGCTGGAAGGCTGGGTGCAAACCCAGTTAGCAGAGCTGGGAAGCTCTCAGGGCACAGAGAGGGATGGAGGAGAGGCCTTTTTACTTGTCTTCCTGCTGTACCTGTACAGGAGCTGTCACTCTCTAGCCCATAGGAACTAACTATCCTGAAATCCAGGAAACAGCTGCTGAATGACAAAGATGGCTTTGCATTTATACGATGATCATTACTGGAGGGTGTGAACTCAGCTCCTGCAGATAAGCTCCAAGTGTGGGAGGGTGCCACATCATTTTGCTTCTTCCTTCAGAAAGGGTCTTTTAACAAATTCTCTTCTCTTCTCTTCTCTTCTCTTCTCTTCTCTTCTCTTCTCTTCTCTTCTCTTCTCTTCTCTTCTCTTCTCCTCTTCTCTCTCCCCACTCCCTTGCTGTTGCTGTGGGACATTAAATGTCAAGTTAATTGAACAATTTTCCATTTTGCCCTGACAGTTGCAGGCCCTTGAGGCCATCTGGAGATCCTGTAGCCCCAAGAGATGAACCAGGCCAAGGGACCAGTGTCTCCCTCTCAGATAAACCCAAGTGTGTACCTGGCAGGTCCTGGTGAGCACTACACCAGAGTTTCTGCTTTTGTGATGAGATTATAAAGAAATAAATTAAAAAAAAAAAAAAAAGCAAAACCAAACAAATAAACAAAAAACCCCAAACAAACAAACAAACAAAACATCAAAAACCTGTCTATTTGCCTTTTTGCAGATTTAGGTGACTATAGCCCAGCTCTACAGAAAAGGCTTTTCTGAAGTGAAGCATCTCTCTGAGGTTGTTTTTCAACCATAGCTTTATGTAAAATCTCTCTGCTTCTTCCCCACAGTTGAATCAGATCATTGATCTTGCACTGCAAGCTTTGCCTCTCCCTTTTCACCTGTTCCTGCCTCTGTTCCACACAGCCTGGTAATGATTCCAAGATACAAAAGCTCACTGCCTTCCTCATAATGAGTCCACTTCTGTCACAAAGCATAATTTTGGGTACCTGGATGGAAAATATTGTCCAGATCCCATTTATGAAAATGCCTTTAATTCTGAAAGGAGGATGATTTTGTGGCTCTATTTGGGAAAAATGAGGACAACAAAGGAAATTTAGAGCCGAAGGGCCTGAAAAGATCCATTCCACATGCTGCAGGCCAAAAAACACTCTCCATCTTCTTTATCTAACTTAATGTCTAGAGGGAAGAATAAGCTCACAATGCACAGAGCTGCAGGATGTTTCCTACCCTCCTCAGTCAGCATGTCTGGGAGGGAAAGGCACCTGAAAGATGGGTTTATATGAATGTTTCTGTGGTGGTTTAGGGTGTTGCCCCCTCCTCAGAAGGGCACAGAGAGCTCTGTTGCACCCAGGCAGGCTCTGGCATCCTTCAAAGCCACCATGTGTGAGACAGATTTGTAGCAGAGGAGGCTGAGGTGCTGAGCTTTGGCAGCAGAGAAGCAGCAGAGCAGCCAGGGGCCGCAATGCCTTAGGAGATTACAGGAATTCCCCTGGCCATGCTCTGTAACCAGGAGGTCCTGGTGAGCAGGTGGCTGTTCACCCATGTCCAGCAAGACCTAGGTCAATTGTGATCACTTTGTTGCCCAGCTCTGTAATGTGGTTAGGCACAGAAGAGCTGTCTTTCTAAGTGGATTGATGTAATTGACAGAAGCAGGCATCAGAAATTCCTAGGAGACCATGAGTATGATCTTCTTTGAATGCAAATAGCTCCTAGCACAGCAGCCCTGACTTTGGTGAGCCCTAATGCAAATTAATAAGCAAAAGAAATTATATAATGGATGGAAGAACTTGAAAAAAACACTTCACTCAAGAAAGTAGAAGTGATTTTTCAATAGCACGCTGTCCAGGTTTTCACCAGGCTTCAACTGCTTTTTTGAATAATGAAAGAGATGAGCAAGTAAAATACATATGCTTAAACCACAATCCTAATTGAAATACATTATGGTCGAACAGGCCGTGTTCTGCAGAGGTAGAGATCAGTGTGATAAAACCAGGAACAAGATGGAATTGTGCTTGAGAAGTGTTTGAAAGCTCTTCCCATTCCGAAGGAGTGGCTCACATTTGCAAAACATTTATTCAAGTCTCAGCTGAAAATAAATCCTTGAACGCAGGGATGCTACTGAGAGGTTGCACAGCGGCAGTGGCCTCTTTAATCATTGTCCTATTCAAGCCCTAATCAGGGCAGCATATGCAGGAATGAGTGGTAGGAGCTGAGAATTCACCTCCTCAGCAGGGTGAGATTGTCTGTGTGTCTTCTTTCTAATTAGAAGCTCTATTCAAATGTTAATCAGCAACACCATGATTAAGGAGGATTAAAGAGAACACTTGGCCATCACTTCGCTGATGTGGCTGAAGAGAGGATTTTATTTTTTCTTTCTTGTAACAAATAAGGATGTTCTTCTCCCGATGGAAGCCAGGGTTGTTTGACTTCTCCTCAGCATCGTGGATGCCACCCCTTTTCCAGGGTGCTGCTGTGATGGGAGGACAGCTGTTTCACCTCCAAGACCTTCTGCCATCCATCTGAGCCACACTGGTCCTTGGTAAACACTGCTGATGTTTGAGGAGTGACAAGGGACTCGCCCACCACAGCTGAGAGGAATTTGGGAAGTACTCAAAGCAAAGATTCCCTGAGAGAAGGTCCCAGGAATACTATCTCTGCCCCCCTGACATTAGCTTTGAGCTCTCTCCTTGGTTATTCCAGTGCTTTAACACCCTTCTTACCCCATCTCCCCTGCCAGTATGGGCTCCTAGATGGTTCTGTTTGGATTTTTCTTTAGAGAAAGGAAGAAAAATAATCACTGTCAGGGTAAGATGAAATCAAATGAATCTGAGACAAATGGGAGAAGTCAATGAAGGAATAGTTTAAAACCATTGACTTCTGATGGAAATGGACATAACTCTGTAACTGGAAGGGACAAAACCACTGGAGATTAAAGCAGGATGACTCCAGACCAGACAGAATCAGATGAACCACAGAAACAATGGGCACTTCTCCACTCACAATTTCCCTGCTCTATTCAAAGGGAAAAGGTGCTACATGATTAGAGACCGTGTTCTTCTCAAATATCCTCTCTGAGGTGCCAGCCTCACATGCCATGCCTTGCCCAGTGGTACCACGTCATTCCCAATGCCTTCCCATGCCCACAATTAGGAGAAACAAAAAGCTCTCTTGTCTTTGTTTCTTCTGAGGAATGAGCTCAGCTGGCATAAAATGAAACCATTTGTCTAATGGTCTTGTATTTGGAAAAAATCCCTTCAAAGGGACTGTACTGGAGCTGGCTATTCCTCCAAATACATGAAATGATTTAATGAAAGGTGACAAGTTGAACAGAAATTTTAGTGCTTAGTGACCTCATTGTAAGTCTGTATTTTGCCTTTACAAAAAGTTAGCATCAGGTGAGGCTGCCCTGCCAAATCAAATGTCATAACCAAGGTCCCAACACAAAAACTGTTCCCTGAACTCTGAGGCTGGGGAAACTCCCTTAATTTGCATATTTCAAGGGAAAAAAACCCAAAACCAACAAACAAGAATGAGAAATTGAAAGCAATCAGCTCATTTCTGGCGGAGAATTTGGATGCTGCCTCTTGCATCCATGCATAATCCTCAGCACAGCATTCATTAAGCCCTGATGATTCATGACTGGCTTCTCCAGCTGAGACTCAGGATGGGTTCAGCCCTGAACTGCCCTCACTGTCTGAAGGCATTTAACTCCAGGGGTGACAACACAAATTGCTGTGAGCATTTTGAGGCTGGCTCTGCTCTGTGGCAAAGTAAGGGTTGACTTCAGCTGCGTTTCTGACAATACCAAAGCAGGCAAGCAGAATTTCGATCCTGCGCTATGTATTATATGTGATTGTTTGGGGCGAAAAAAACCCTACCAGGGTCTTTAATTCTTCTTGGTATTGTACAGGAAGGAAAAGTGGTGGCAACAATAAGCTGTGTGCTTGCAGAATCCTTCCAGGCTGGATTCATTTTTAAAGTAAACTGGAGGTTAGCTCAGAGTTGTCAGGGACTTGTGAAAATTAGGGGTTTTCAAAGCATCCAATTCCCATCTTGAGATGCTGTTTGCACTCAATATCCAGCCCAAGTCTTCAAAAATCAGCTGGGCCTTCAGCACACCTTTAGTCACACTAATAGACATTCAGAGCCCAGACACCACCCCTGAAAGGGTGACTCCTTGAACTGGAATGCTGTCCCATGTCAGATAGGCTGTAATCTTGGGAGGCACATCTGGGCCAGGTTTAATGCACTCAGCACATAGTGAAGGTCCCATGGAACAGACAGCTCTGTGAGCTGCACAAACTCACAGTCTGTTGACCCATGGCATCATCCACATCCCTCCACTGTCACAGCTCACTGGGACCTGCACTAGGTACATTAAGCACAGCTAAATCAACCTGCTCACATGACAGCACAGCTACACCAAGAAAATCTGGGGAGAACTGGAGCTACAGCAAAGTGTGCCAGAGGGAAGGTGAGTAGGAAACAATTATTTGCTGTTCTTGCAGCAGAAGAACAAGGGATCATTATGTGAAACTCTGAAATTGCAGAGTCAAGCAAATGAGCATTTTGCACACATAGTTAAACTGAAATATACTGCCACAGGATAATGTGGGGGCTGGAAATATTCATGGCCAGAAAAACCTGTCAAGAGTCATTAAAAAGAAGGACTTAAACATTGCCTGAAGAAGTGCATACAGTACTACAGCCTGAAGGTGAAAGGACACAGAGAGATGTTTCCTCTCTTCCCATACAAAAAGCTTCTGCTGCTGCTCACTGTTAGACAGAAACCAGAGCAAAGCTGATGTCTGCTTCAGATGAGTACAGCCATTTTTATATCCTTATAAAAAAATGAAAAGTTCTGTTCATGGATTTGTCCTTTCCAGGGAAGGTCAGGATCTGCAGATATCTTTTCTGACAAATTTTGGAAACTAATCAGATAATCAAATATGCCTTTGACTGATGCTGGACAAGGAGCACCTTCTTGGCTGATAGCAATTAATCCCAAGAGTCCCTCCAGAGCCTAATGGATTACCAGGACACCCAAAGGTCACCTCCTACCAGCAGAGCTCTCCCAGGATAGATGAGCCCCACAATTAGCAATGCCACCCCTGTCCTGGCAGGGCCAGGGTAGCAGTGCCTGCTTCTCCCCACACTCTGGCTCCTGCTCCTGTCCCTGGCTGGAGCCAGCAGACTGAGAGGAGCCTGGCTCAGCCTCTCAGCTGCCCAGGTCCCTGACATTTCACTGCTGTCACCATGGCTGTGTCTGGGCACCATCATTCAGCAGGGCACTGTGAGCCAGCTCCAGCCAGGCAGCATCTGCACTGTTGGTGTCTGAGCTGCAGGTATGTGCAGCTCCCTGGCACTCCACACCATTATTTCTACCCACTTCGGTGTCTCTTGCACCTTTGCTTGATTTTAATCTCATGGTGATAAGGCCTAGCTTCCCCTTTCTCATCTCCAAAACTCTCACTAAGTCTCTCACTAAGAATCTCACTCTTCTTACCAAGATTGAGATCACCTGGTGCCATTTAGCTTGGGACACCCAGCAGCACTTTTCTTAGGAACAGAGACTGGGAAGAGTTGAATTTCCTGTCTCCACAACTTTTACTTAAAACATGGCTTTGCATCAGAACCTTTCTAGGGTTGGGCACTTTCATCTGGCAATAAAATTCTCTTAAAGCATTTAAAATAAAAAACACCGCAGAGTTACAAAACACCGAGGTTTTGATCTGAAATCATCACATTCCCACATGCTTAGTAACGCATTCATATTTTTCTCGCTCGCTTCTTTCAGCTAAGAGTATCTCCAGAGGGGTTCTTCCAACATCACCTACTTCTTGGCTTGCAAAGAAATAAAAAATCCTGATTGATGATCTGCAGGCAGACGTGATGAAAGCATTCCAATCAGAGGCACAGCACTGGTGCCTGAGTAATGGGTTTCCCACGCCCACAGGAGGCACAGCACGCACCGAGTGATAAGGTTGCTCTTCTAGCAGGCAAAATTCTGCACCATCACATCTACATAAACAGCCACAAGTTCACGTCACTGAGCTAAAGGAAGCAAATAGACAAACTCAGAACACCTCCCTGCACTTGTCTTTCCCCTTGTTAACATCCAGGCGTGAGCAGTGGCCAGTTGCAGGAGGTCATTTGTTTTAAGATTGTATTTGGCTTGACAGGGAGTCTAGACAGAGGAGTACTCAGTTAATCTGTCAAATTCCCATTGCTCTCCCATGCACTGAGCAAATCTGGGATGAGCTGGTGCCTCGAAGGTGAAGCAGGGAGGTGAGGCAGAGGCTTTGCCCCAAGGAAAGGTCCTGGCAGACAATGCCAGGACTCCTCTGGAAGCAGGGAAGGGAAGAACTCATTTTCCTCTGGAGCAGAGCTCCAGGGTGCCATGGTCACAAAACCTTTCTCCAAACCATGAGTGGAAGGACTGGTGAAGTTAAAGCTGCTCAGGTTTGTGTGAATGGATAAGTTGCTTTTTAGGGCAGCAAGACCTTGCTTTGCAAATATTATAAAGGATAAAGCACTGGGTCATAGCCCAGTGGGATCCAAGCTGGGTCCCTTTAGTGCTTGCAAAAATCAGCAGTAGGAGAAAACAGCTGCAGTTTTATTGTAGTGCTCTCCATGATGCTGTAATTCTCACTCCCAGACTGATCTTTGCCACCCTCCTAGTGTGACATTTTTTGGCACTTGTAGGTAACCTCTGCCATGAAGTGCTCACCACATGGCTGCTTTCTTTTAGAAACATCCATTGCCACAGTCCCAGACAGCTCTGACCAGCCAACACAAACCCTGTTGGGGGTCACCAGGGCATCTGGATGCCCATCCTGAATGTGTGGTTCAGAAACAGGCAGCCCACCAGGCAGAGTGGTTCCACTTTTATGTCAGGCTCCTAACACTGAATCTGTAGCTCTCAGAGCAGCAGTAATCAGCCACAAAACCTTGGAAAGACAGGCAGGCCAGGTTCATTGTAGATAAGGGAACTGTGAAAAATGACAGTGTGACAGACAACTGCACGAGGGAGAGCTCTTCCCACAGTTAAGGCTTTACTGACAAAATGCTGCAGCTTCCCAGCAAGAGCTGCTCAGTCACCCCCAGAGCTTCATCTGCTGGTGTTCCTCAGTTCACACCTGCCAGGTGGGATTCCTCTCCACGCAAAAGGATACAGGGAGTGGAAGCTATGAGAGATGTGGCTATTTTGGGGTAGAGAGCTCTGGAGGTCCTGGAAGTAAGGATGAGCATGCCCATGGCACTGTGAAATCTGGTTAGGGGTTGTATTTTGCTTTGCTGGAAGATGCCAAGTGCACTTTCAGTGAGGTCAGGAGCAGGGTGTTCATCTACAAGCACCCATCCTCTGTCTTCCCATCCCATTTCTCCCCACCACACATAAACATTTCTAAACATTTTCAAAGCCTGCTTCTGAGTATTAAGTCCAAACCCCTGGAGGTTGGACAGGGCAGGGTGCAGCAACTTTTTCCTTTAGCTCCAGCTAAAGGGCAGCCTGCAAAACCTGCTGAGCACTGGGTCAAGGCATGGTGCTGGCTGAGAGCCCACACCTCTGTCCTGCCTGATCCTGGTCATCCCTTCTCTGTGTGGGATCCAGAGCTGCTGCACCCCTGAGGGAATGGGAGCAGAGGAGACCACAGAGGCAGCTCCAGACAAAGATTTTTGGCTGCATCTCTGAGCACTCCTCTGCCGATGAAATATTTATGATGACATGTTGCCTAGCAATGACCAGATTGCCCTGAACAGGCAGGAGATGAAATATACTATGGGATGTGGGAACTGTGGGAGAGATTGTGAAAGGAGGGGCTGGGGAGCGGGGGGAGGAATCAAAATAAAACCAACTCCAAATGGGCACTGATTTTGCTGGGCTTAGAACCTTTTGCTAGTAAGAGATGAAAAATAGGTATTGTTCAGTAAAGCATTGGATTGGTCAGGCTGATTTCACCAGCTAGGTAGAAGCTTAGAAGGATAAAAGCAGGCAGTCAGGAAGCACTTAGCTCTTATGTAGCAAAATGGTTTATTTTTGTCACTGCTTGGCGATGTGTGTCCAGACAGCACTGTCCTGTGGTGTTTTCTTTCCTCTCCTTGTCAATGTGCCAAAGCTAATTAAAGTGAGCTGGGTCTATCTGTGAAGTGGGATTTACTGAAACAAACTAATCAGGAAGGCAAAAATAGCATGTATTTTTGTCATTTGGACGGAATTGGTTGGCTGGGAAGGAGGATGGATGGGATAGCTACCGCATGTCGTCTGTTCTGCCATCTGATTCTCCTCATTCATCCTGGAGCATATGCACAGCACTCTCAGGTTGTTTTTCTGTTTTTTCACCTCCTAGATTTAACCCCATTTCCAGCAAGTTGGAGAGCCAACAGGTGAGTCAATGGTGTTTCTGAAAAACAACCACTTAAAAAAAGCTGGTGGTGCGTTTGCTATTTGGTGGTTCTCGATGCAAAGAGGGGAAAAAGGGAAAGACATGAGTTCTTTTCCTGTGAAAAGAGAGGATCTTGCAACAGCATTTGTTTGCTGGAGCCCTTGCAGAGGCCAGCTGTTAATAGATGGGCTGCATGAGCCTTCTCATTCAATTTGTCACCAGTCTTGCACAGAAAGATTCTGCTGCTTTCACGAGGGCAGTCAATCCAGCCATCTCCCGTATCTACAGCAGCCCTGATTGCTTTACCATCCATTGCCTGGCAGTCTTTACTCTTCCCAGATCCCCATGGGGAAGGCATGGTTGCTTGCTCCGATTTGCAGATTTGCAGAGGAGTAGTGCCTAAAGCCAGGCAGGAACTTTGCATCACCCAGCCCAACACAGACTGGGACATTTCATCACTCACCTCAATTCTCTGTGCATGACTGATACTGTCCTTTCTCATAGCATCCCATCCCTCCACCAAGCTGCGAAGACTCTCTGGAGAGCTTGATGCTTTTGCTTAAACCTCCTGGAAAATTGTTTCATTTCAAATCTATGTATATCTAATTGAAAAAGTACATAATAGAAAGGGCAAAGAGGGAGGTTTCAGGTAGGTGCTTGGCAGTGTGGGCCCAGTGGCAGAATTAACCTCTCAGCAGGGAAGTTGTGGTGTGCTGAGGAATGGTCTCCAGAGGGGTCAGAAGAGCCAACATGAGATCCTCACTGTAATAATCACTCTGATAAATAAACACAGCCCAAACAAATCCCCAAATCCATGGGAGGGACTTCCCTGGCCAGACCAGGCAAGTGCTGTGGGTGGGATCAGTGTTTTCCTCACCCAGGTTTTGGGTTCTGGTTCCAGCAGGCTCCTCCAAGCATTTTGTCAACAGCTTGAATTTCTGCACTGTTCTGGCTTCGTGGAAGCTTTCTCAGCTTTGTCATTTTGACATTTCTCCTTTGCTGGGTTTGCCAGGCAGTGGTGACACAACAAGCTCTAGTCGAGCTCCCAGCGCTGTCTCTGCACAAAGCAGCCCCCAGGCACTCACCAGGGCTGCAGCACTGTTTGCCAAACTTGCACTTTTTTCCCCTCAACTTTCATCCAAAGCAGATGTTTGCTGGGCCTTTGGGGATGTTCACTCCACTGCTTGCACTTTGGGAAAAAAATTCCCTTCCTTCAAGGTGGGTGATCACTGTGGAGCTGTGCAAAGGCTTTGGGGTGTTTGTGCCATCCTCTCACAGCAGTTTTGGGGACAAGGTCACCTCACTGCCTCTCCCAGCTCTCACTAAGTCAGCGTGGGGGAGCTAATTGCTGCCACTTCCAGTGGATAAACCAAGGGCTGTTAAACCTTTGATGGCAGCAGATCTGGGAAATAAATTGAACAATCTTAAACACAACAAATTATATGGTCAAAAAGGAGCAGAATGCGATAGCAGCTCCTGTTGAGCTGCTGAAATGGAGGGTGAGGGGCTGAACGTGACCCTCTCTCCTCCATCCAGATAAAAGAACAGGAGTTCAGGGGTGGGGCCATCACAGATGGCACATCTGTGTCAGGAGCCACGCTCATCTGTTGTCACTGATGGGCTGTCAGGGGTGAGATATTGCCCTGGACACAGAATCAGGTAATGCTGAGTCAAACCACAGCCTTCAGGAGACGTCCCAGGCCTCCACTCCTGCCCGATGCCGTCGCTGCCGTGAGCAGCTGGAAGTGCTGGATGCAGTGAGAAAGCAGCAGCTCCCCTGGGGTCAGTGGCTGGCTTGGCCAGTGATTTGCTGGATGCCCTTGGAAAAGCCAATTAAGTTTTGCTGCCTTGGATTTCTCAGTTGTGCAATCCAGAGCTGTACTCAAGCATAATTAACTGATGATCTGACCGCAGTTTTGGGCATGTGGTTTGTAAGAGGGAGGCGTGATGGTTAAAAAAATCAGGAATTGAAAGTATTAATAGATTTTTTAGGGCCTGAAGCAATGACTCTGCTAATTTATTTAAACAGCATTTGTTAACCAGACCACAGAACCTCTTCCAGCAGTATCTAAACTGCAGGCATGCCTGTGAGTCCTACCTGTGCATCTAAAGAGATGCTGAGTCTTGATTTAGGCATCTCAAGTGACAGAGACTTCATCACACCTGCAGGTCTGCTGCTGAAAGGTTTATTTACCTGCCTCTCTAACACACACCACATTGCCAGTCTGAGCATAGCCAGGATGGGCTCCCACTGTGATGGGATTAAAGAGCTGGAAATGTGAGCAATCTCTACCTCAAGTGGAAGGCTGCAGCTCTTTGCATTCTGCTGGATAAGCTGAATAGATTAGGGTTTAGGCCACTCACAATAAAGGTTTTCAAGGTCTTAAATCATTCTGGGAACTCTCTGCAATTTTCCCAGCACCTTTCTTTGAGTTTTAGATGCCCAGACTGAAGAAAGAACCAAACTCATCTCACTGACATTTCATTTAATGTAACATCTCTGCACTATTTTTAATCTCCTTCCTTATTCATTCATGGCTCATATTTGTCCCTTTAGCTACAGCTTTGTGCTGAGGGTTTGTGTTTGAATGGTTTTCTACTGTGATGCCCTATTTCTATTCCAACAGAGTTTTTGAGCACTTTCAGAATACCTGTTTTACAACCTGAGCAATGTTTAGACATAAGGATAAGACAAATAACTTGGTATTTTTATCTAAGTGCCCCAAAGTCAGTGTGAGTTGGAGAGAGAGAGTCAAATTCACAGCTGGAGTTGTTCAACCCAGACTTGAAAGGATACCCTGGATGAACACTGGAATTAAATTTCAAGGTGGGGTTTGCTGTTGGAGCACATCAAATCTGGCATTAATCTTATGAAATGTGCTTCCTGCTTTTTCCTTCACTGTGGCTTTGAGCAAGAACCAGCTCAGGGAATTGCAGGGGAAATGCTGCAGACATTTATTCTAAACTTTTATTGCTGAAATGGAAATGTAAGGAGGATCCCTGACCTGAGAGAGTAAACCAAAATATAGCCAGAGGCAGAGGAGTTTGGGATTCCCAGAGAGCAGAGAAGATGGGCAGGGAGGACTGAGTGTCACTGGTGTACAGGACCCATCTGATCTTTGCTGGCACATTATTTAAAAAAAACCATTTGCAGGTTGCTGTGGGACCACAAATGACCTCCTGTACATCCAATAAGGACCCATCTCAAGTGCAAGGCTGTAGGGCCACAACATAAGGAATTACCAAGAGACCTCTGAGCCACCAAGCTTTAAAAGTAAGTTATAAATAAAGTGTGTCCATTAAAAAACAAATTTAAAAACCCAGCTGCTTCAACATGATAAAGGAGTTATGGCTCCAAGGAGCATCCATCAACAAAGCTGTTGTCCATGGGGGAAGACAGAAATCTGGAGAAGGAATGAAAGAAAGATGCAGGACAGTGGAAGAACAGATTGAGGAATGGTCTTTGGGAGAAAATTCTGTGCTAAGTGAAGGGTATTGGCAGGTAGAAAAAGGGGGTTTTACTAAGTAGAAGGTAAATGATAAAAACTAAAATGCTCTACTTAAAAAACAAACAAAAAGATATATGACAGAGTGGTAGAGCTGCTTGCAGAGAAATCTGGAGCTGAAAACTGCTTGCCTACATGAATGGCTAATTCCAATTAATAAATGCAAGTTAAGATTCCGTTTTCTTGTCAAGTGGACCTGTCAGGCTAAGTAGGATGGACAGTGAGGAAAGAGAGGGGGCAGAAAATAAAAAAAAGAAGACAGCATTCACTGAGTGTGAGGTGTCAGATGGATAGACCAGGGGCTACACCACAAAAACAACATATTTGAGTGTTTGCTTTTGAAGTGAATAAAAGGGAAACTGGGGAAATGGAGACATGGAGATGAGAATTGTCCAAACAAACTGATGGCTGAAAATTAGGACCTGAAACCAGTGGAAAGGGAAGCTGAGGGGAATAGGGACAAAATCCTATTTGACAAACAGGGAAAGAAAGAAAGAAAATAAAGAGAAAGAAGAAGGAAGGAAGGAAGGAAGGAAGGAAGGAAGGAAGGAAGGAAGGAAGGAAGGAAGGAGTGCTGGCAGAGGTGGAAGGGAGAATTGTGGACAAGGGTGAAAAGGAAATTCCTCTGCAAAGTTTTGTGCTGAAAAATCATAATCAAAGATCTAATGAAATGTTTCAACCTCTTGGAAAGTCCCTGGAGAGCTTCACACAGAGTTTCAACTGCTGTGTTCAGATAAACAAACATCTTCTGGGAGGTTTTATATTGTATATTTGTATCAGCTGGGATGGAGCTGGATGGAGCAGGACACAGGGCCATGATTTACTGTGTCATACATTAATAGGATCAAATTATGGCTCTGTGGTTATTGGGGTATATGGTAGAGTGTGTTTTACTCCTAGCAATAAATGTAGTGTTTGCCTTGGGATGTCAATCAATAAACTATCTGCCTTAATTGGTATCGATTTATTCATTCATTCATTGTAACACTGTACAATGAGAACCAGCACTCCTGGATTGCCACAGCCCCTGCAGCAACTGAGCTCCTGCCAAATCCATTTTGCACAGCAAAACTCAGGGCCTGAGATGAGGACAAACCTCTGTGAACCCCCCAGTGACTCCAGCTGGGACACCGAGGGGCTGCCCTCCATCACTTCTGGTGGCCACGGACAGGGGACTCTTGTTCAATTTTGCCTCTTCCATGATCTGCTGCTGAATGGGAGGAGAAAACCTCTCTCTCCTTTCTTCCTACCTCAACTGAGCAGTGGAGAACAGAGCTTTCCCTGAGTGGAGGTGTAAATGTGGATACCCCGTGGGTTCCCAGGCGTGTTTGATGTTCAGCAGCGCAGTGATTTGCTTAACAATGGTGACAGAAGCTGCTCATCCTGCCAGAGCAGCTCTGAACCCTGCCCTGCACACAGGGCTGGGTGGCAGGGGCAGTGCTGGGGGGCTCAGGGTCTCTCCCTAAAGGACACCTGGAGTCTGCTGTGCTGTCTGCACAAGGCCAGCGGGTTTCATGCTACTTTTGGCTCAGTGGGATGCTGCCACTGTAACAATGTCTGCTCTCTTTTACCTGGGAGGAGGCAAAACACTCGAGTCAAAAGATTAACTCTGATATGGCTCAGAAGCTGCTCCAGAGGGGAAGAAGGGATGCATCCAGCCTGGAGAGCACAGGCTCAGGATGGGGTGAGGGCGGCTTGCTCCACTGATGGCTCACTTTCTTTTAAGTTAAAAAATGATGACTGAAAAGCAGGAACTGTAAAAATCAGTGGAAAGGTAACAGGGACAATACCCAGTATGAAAACAGTGAAAGAAAAGATGGCAGTGGGGGGAGGGAGAATGGCTTCCATGGGGTTTACTTATAATGAATAAATAAATCAATCTGTTTTTTGCTAATTCCATACTTTAAACAGTGCTCAGGATACCAGGCAGTCCCTGAACTTATGGCATGATACAGAAAGAGGAACCTCTTTTCCTGCCTCACTGGTACCCTCAGTCATGGCTTTGTGCTTTGTTCTGGGGATGCCTCTCCCAGACAGAAATGTATGTGCTGGCAATTAGAGTTAGCACAGACAATTACACTTCTGGGGTTTCTCTCTCGCCTCACCTCATCTGAGCAAGTCAATTAATCTCCCTGCATCTCAGCTTCCCTGCCTGTGAAACAGATAATCATGTGGGCACCACCCAGCAAGGCTTAATCGCAGTGCTGGCATCTCCCCTGGCCACAGAGGTGCTGTGGATCCTTTCTCTGAAGCCAGGTAAAATTCTGGCCATCACACCTCAGAAAGCCCCAGCAGCTCTGCCCACCCCTGGGATTTGCTGGGTCACCTCCCAGCACTTCTGCTCTGGATGCTGCAGTTCATCTATTTGTCTTTTCTAAAGAGCTGATTTTACTGACGTTTCTTTTGAGGGGGAAAGAAAAAAATGAGGGAGGGAGAGGGAGAAACTGTTCAATTAGGGATGAAAATAATGGCTCCATTGGGTGATCGCTGCTGGATCAGGCAGGAGGGAGGTGAACTGCAAAGTCCTGGTGTTGGGAGTGCAAAATGTGCCAGTGTGATGTGAGGAGAGCAAGGCCACAAAGGGAAACAGCCCCAGAGTGATGATGGGGCTTGCCCAGGGTGGTGCACCACAGGCAGAAACAATGTGCATCTCTGCTGGGAGGACAGACCACCCCAGATCAAAAACCTCTCCAGTATCTCCCCCACCCACAGTCATTCCTCACAGCACTACAGAGCATTTCTCTGAGCCTCTTGTGCGGTGAAAAGCGACCCAATTATGTCCCAGGATGAAAATTTACCAATGAAACAACTTTTCTACAGAGGAAATTGCTGCAGATGTGCCATATTTCTTCAGGAGGAGGTGTCCATTAGTGCTAAATGTGCTGGTGGCCCTGGCAATGGAGACATGGGTCTGTTTGGGGTGGGATGGACAAACTTCACCTGATTTCACTTTTGCTACCAAACAGTGAGTGGCTGTTAATTATTTTAGCCACTAATTCTGTGTATCACAGTATAACCTACAACCCAGAGGGGAAATGTTTTGTACCCCATTACCATATCCCTTGCATCAACTAATGACTCTGAACATAAACATGTTTAAATTAATAGTAATTTCTATTTGTGCTTTGTGACAACTCTCTTTCCAGCACACAGTCCTTACGCACTCCCTATTTTTATGCAGAAAAGGTATTGTGTTAAAGCTTGGAGAGCTTTTTATTGGGTATTTTTGGTATGCAATGAGTGCTTTTATGGCATTAGTCCATCTTATGCCCACTTGGATTTTAAGGAGAGACTAAGTGGCTCTGACATGAGCAGAGGAGGATGAGCAAATGGAAGAAAGCATAATTGGAGTAGATGAACTTTTCAGGAGTCAAAGAGGACTGTAAGAAGAACCACTCTAGAGTTTGGAAAATCCTCACATTTCCCAACAGCATCATACACCAAGAAAAAGGCTCAGTCTGCAGCTAGTGATGGGTACACAAGCAGCACATGGCAGCTGTGTCAGGTGAAGACCTTCTCTGGGAAATCCTTTGTGTTCTCAGTAAACATCTCCTTCCACACAATACTCCCATCCTCCCAAGATTTCCAATTTTCATTGGAAAGCCACAGTTTTGCTTATGGAAATGAATTTTTTCTCATAATTTGTGGTTTAGGGGTGGGGAAAGGTTGATTTGCTCTGAAGTAATAATAAAAACCACCCAAATTCCACCTCTTCTCATTTTTTCATCCAGTTCCTGTTACTCTGTGCTCATCCATAATAAAGCACAATAGGAAGGGTTCTTTTGGGTGGGGTTTGGCTTTTTACAATGCAACCCTAAAACAACATTTGGAAATCAGGCACTGACGTGTCTGAATGGGTGCACTGAGCCTTCAGAACAATTTCTGTAACAGGCAGACAGGTGAGAGGGAGAAATCACAGGAGGATTCACACGTCTCATAAAAGGCAAGAACCAACCTGAGAGCTCACATGGTGCTGAAACAGATGGCTTTCTGAGAGGTAATCTGTTTTCTCAATTTGGTGCTGTGGAAGGCACATAAACATTTCCTAAGGAGAAGATGACTCCTTGTCTTTTGATAAAAGGCATCTGCCCTCCATGCAGCCACCACCTGAACAAGCACAAAGAGAGAGAAAACGGAAAAAATAAAAAAATAATTTAAAAAAAATCATGTTGTGTTTTTCAAGTCTTTGTTGGAAAAAGGATGTAGAGAAGGTGAATATTCCTAATTATTGTCTGAGCAGCATTCACAGACAGTAGCTTTGGGGAAGCCTGTGGCAGGTTAAGAGAGCACATCAGCAAACGCACACAAATGAGAAGGTACCTGCTCAAAGGAAAACAATGCATAAAACATCCTGCTTATGCAAATGTATGATGATGACATTACCAGGTGCTGATTAGAAAATAAATCTGATTTGCTTAGGGCCCTTTTTATCAACAATCCACAGTTTTTTAAAAGGTGTCTGGTGGCTGTAACCTTGGCTCATTCCTCCGTATTGGGCTGTCCCCTGAGGTGAGGTCCAGCCATTTGGAAATTAGCAGAGGAAGGAAGGCTCCTGCTCTCAGGGTGTTCTGCAAGTGAGGCTCCAGGCATGGCTGATGAACAGGCCAGGGTGGGTTTTGTGCTTGCCGCAGGGGAAATGGCTCTTTATGCATCCTGTAATCTGTGTTCCTGCTCCTAAGGATGCTCACACATACATCAATTCCCCTCCAGCCTCCCCCTGTGCACCTAGTCATGCAGCAGAGGAATAAATACTGAAACAACTTATAGAGCAGGTTGGTTAAATGTTCACTTCTTGCTGTGTATACAAAGGTTAAAACTTCCCTGTTCTCACAGCAGGGGCAGAGACATCAGGACGTGGCAGGAGCCCTCCATCTGTATGGGCTGCTGTGCTCCCGGACACCAAAGAGCAGCACTGTCTCCTTTGATGGCAATCCTTGCTAGCAAGATTTTTCTGATAAACACTGGCCATTAGCACATCCTGCAAGCACCTTTTCTAAGCCCATCTCTTCTTGGCATCCATCACCTGCAGGGACTGGTTCCTAGCTCCACAAATTGGCACAGGATCACATTAACAGATGGCCTCGAGTACACGCGTGCCAGGACTCATTATGCACTCTTTTTTTTTCTTATTTTTTAAGAGCTGTGTATGGACTCTGTCCAAGTATGTGGCAACATCTCTCACATCTGGGGTCACGGTGATAGCTCCTTTCTTGTATAACAAAGGTGTGTCTCGTGTGTGATGTGCTCCACAGTCCTCACTCACACTCGAAGGGAGGGGAGCATCTGTCTGGCTGGAGTAAACAGCTGTGCATTCTTTTTGGCTAGCCTGGAGTGAGCTGCTGGCAGCCAACACAAAATGCAGCTGCTGGGATCCATCCAGGCCTCAGTGCACTCCCGGCCTCAGAAGATCTTCCCAGCCAAAGAAAACCTCAAACGCTCCCTCAGCTGATATTCCTGTGGCACAGGGAACGCAGGGCATGGAGTAGGAATTTTCTGGCAAACAGCAGCAGGTGGCCAGCAAAGCCCAAGGAAAGGGCAAATGGAGCCTGGAATCTCCTTCCTTGGTGATACTCAAAGGCTGTGTGGACCCAATCCTGAGTAAAGTGCTCTCAGGGATCCTGCTTGAGCAGGGAGGTTGCACCAGGTGACTTCCAAGTCCCTTCCAGCCTTACCCATCCTGTGAATTTGTGATTTTATTGCTCAGGGCTTGTTTCTGAGGCTGCCTCCATGGCAGAGCTGGTCAGGGAACTTCTTAGAGGTGATAGCTAAAGGACAGAGATACCGCAGCCACATTCTGATCCAACAAACTCTGGTTTTGAAGCTTTTAGCTTAATTTGCATAACCTCAGGTCTGTGTTATTTACCTGATAGAGAAAGACTCATCCCTTTGTCTTCCTGAAGATCATCACGACTCTGCTGACTCCCCTTTGTGTCAGCCTCAATTTTCTTTCTCCTTGGGAAAAATATGTTGTGCACTGATCTGTCAGTCACTTCTTCAGGGATATGGAATCTATAAAAAAGAAAAGCCTGGTTTAAAATGACATGTCACACTAAACTGCCTCATTACGTCCAAAGTGAGATGAAATGCATTCTCTCTACATATTATTTTTTCCCCTACTTCTCAGTATTATTCTTCATTCATGGGAAAGGTGTTTAGCCAGGAAGATTATAGACTGGTCATAACCAAAGAAAAGGAGAGAAAGATTTACTCCAATCATGTCAAAGGGACCTCAGTGAGCATTAACTGATAAAGCATGCACAGGTTTCAGCACCCCCTCACAGCCCGCCTGTGAATTTATCCAGCTTGATAAATGGGAGCAGTTTGCAGAGCAGGCAGGAATTGATACAGGAGAGGTTTCTATCTGGAATGCCCTGTATAAATTACTGGATGCTTATCTGTGAGTAATTCCCTTGCATATGCTAACTGTCCAGACACTTAGAGCCCATGGCAAAGACATTAGATAACCTTCGATTCACAATTGCTGGGGGCAATCTTCAAGCTAAATAAATAGCTCATCTCCTTCAGACCCAAATGATATATCTGTTTCCTAGCACCACAACTACTGGTCTAGAAATGGATACTTCAGCTACAATTTTTGTGCTGTCCTTCCTTTTTATTTCTGTGCTTGCAATTTGTGTCTGCACTTTATGTAATTTAGCAGCCTGCTACTCCTGCCTTGCCTATTTTATCCATCAGGTCTCTAATGCCCCCATCCAGGTGTCTGTCAGGTAGGTGGACAGTTAAAAATATGTTTTTTAATCTTTCTCTTTTTTGCCATACACATTCTATTGAGGCCACAAACCACCCCAAGCACCTTCCTTTATTTGCCTGTTTGGCAATTTTGCCCACAGCTCTTCCTTGCTACAAACTTACGTGCTGAGCTGAAAAGGAAATATTTTTCTACTGAGCTTTGCAGTCTTAAGATCAGAATTCATCTGAGCAAAAAGCGAGGCCAGGATGCAGGCAGGGTGAAAATCAAGCAGTCAGTACATAAAGACAAGAGCATTTTCAGCACTCAGACAGGTGAGTGACAAATGTCATCCTTTTCTGATAGAACTCCCCCACCCCACCTCAATACAGACATTGCATAGTGTTTGTTTGGCATCAGCCGAATTTATAGCTCTGTTTTCTAGGAATAAAATCACTATCTCTGCCTGAAAGTCAGAGCAGAATTTTTTTTTTCCCTAAAGGAATTGCACTGGCACTCTCAGCCCATCGTGCAGCCTGGTGCCAACCAAGTGGAAATGAACCAGGGGGAGGAAGTTCGTGGCACAGAGAGGAAACTTCAGGCTGCTGAGAGGCTGCAGGCAGATCTAAGCCAGATGGGTGGAAGCTGCTACTTCTCCATCAAGAGCAAAGCCAGGGATTCCCATCCTGTTTTGAGCCATGGAAAATTTCTGCCTCACTGAGGCTGAGCTGGAGATGGGACCAGCATGTGGCCAACACCACTGTGTGCTGGGAGATGAGACACATGGAGCTGCTGTCCCTGCCTGGAGAGACACAGCCCTCCAGGGAGGACAAGCACAAGGCTCAGGGGTCCCAGCTGCTGCCTTTGCTTTAAATCTGCTGCTACACTCCAGCCAAAACCTGCACCTTCAGGCTGAGCTGCGCTAAGTTAAACAAGATGGTCTGCACGAGCCTCCTCACCACAGCCATGAAACAAACTGGGAATTATTAAAACCTTAAGACACTCTTCACCCAGCAGTGTTCTTTGCTCTAACTTTTGCTGCCTAACAAGCTGTGCTGGGAAGTGCAGTTTCCCTTGGCAGTTTTCAGTGAAGCTGGCTCTGTCTGTGTGCTGGGTTTGTATTTCTCAGCTCTGGAAGAGGTGCTGATCCCATGCCTCATTCTTGGCATTGCCAGGGTCCCTTGCAGAAAGCTGTGCACAGATCCTTCCACAGGGGAATACTTCATTAATCTAGTGCTGACAGTCCTTCTCACTGCTTTTTTTTCCCCCCACATGATGGTCAAACACATCATTTTTGCTCCTGAAAGACATTGCTTGCAATCCTGCAGGGCACAGGTGCATCAGACAGCCCCAGCAGGGGCAGAGGGTCTGGAGCTCAGTCTGTACCTGTGGGGAGGGGAGCAGTGCTTCCCAACACCCTGCAGGGATCTCGTACAGATGCAGAGACAGAGCTTGTCTCTTGGCAATCTTGTCTTTTGACAATCTTCTTCCACCCTCTGTGTTTAACAGCTAGTGACAGTCCATGGCTGCTGGTCAGAGCCCCTGTGAGTGCTCTGAGCTGTGCCACCACCTCAGGCTTGGCTGCCCTCCCTCCCACAGCCAAAGTTAACCCATCCTTTTCCCAATTTTCCATGTGGAAGCAGAACTCAGCAGCTGTCCAGATCTGCAAGGCACAGCTAACTATCTGGAGTCCACATCTCCAGCCAGGGGCATCCCACCCCCAGAATGGGGGCATCCCAAGATTTTACATGGAGGCAAAACAACTCTCTCATTTTCCATGGAATCCCTGATATTTCACAAGCTTTTTTTTGGCTGCCACTGCCCATTGGGCTGATGATATTGGAGAAGTGTCAGAACTGAATCCAGTCCAAGCTCAGCACACGCAGCGATGGCCCAGATTGTTTCTCCCCACATTCATTGTGGTCAGTTACACTGCTGCTCACATTTACCTATTCACACAGATTTCTGACCTCCTTCAGAGGTTCCCTGCTATTGTGATGGCATTTGAGGACCTGAGCTCTTCCCCCTGACTCCAGCTGTGCTGTGAGCAAAGGCACAGCTGGAGGGGTGCCCAGCTGGGATGGGCACTGGGGGAGCTCAGCCCTCTTGCCCACCACTTCTTGCTTCTAAGAACCTGAAGGCAGATTTTACACCACAATTACTTTTTTTTTTCATAAAATGCTGACATCATTGATTATTAAAGGTCAGTGAGAGGAAGAAATATCTCTGCATTTGCCTCTTTAGCTGAAATCTGGGAGCTGCTGCCCATCTGCCAGGCTAGTGCTGGAGATAAGCCCAAGCTCCAAACTCAGCAGCAAGCCACAACTCCTCTGGATCTGGCCAGAGCAAATAACATCTCCTGCCACTGCTACAAGCCTGTGATTTGGGTCAAATAAACCTTTTGCTGCATGCTTGCAACAATTTGCACAAATCTCTTTAGATCCAGGGTCCAACAAGTGCTCTGTGCAGAAGGGAAATGGACACAAGTTTCTTTCTCTGCCTCAGCAGAAGCGCTTCCATTTCCATCTCACAGGACAGAAAATCTAGATGCTATATTTTCCTCCTCACGGCTTGTTGCAACAAGGACTCTCCCTACTACCTTTCCCAGAGGGGAGAAGAGTTGCCTTCATTTCTAAATTTAGATTTAATGAGTGCAAAATGAATAAGGCAGCAGGGGAACCTAATCTGGTTAGCAGAGCAGCAGCAGAAAGCACAAGATGCCTGAGTACAGGGCTGGGTTGTCATTTCCTGTGCTGAATCCACAGGAGCATTGCTTTTGTGGATAAACAGTTGGGTGTGAATTCAGCAGGCAGTCCTTAGTGCTGGTGATGAGAGCAGAGCTGGATTTGGCCCTGGGCAAACACACCTTCCTGCTGATCTTGCTGCCTGGATGCTGTGGATGAAGGGAGAAGTGGCACAGGGTGGAATTTATAAAGTTCTGTGTAAAGGCACCCCCCTGGCACAGCTGGCAGAGGTACTTGGCTCCTAACAGGCACCTCTGGCTGGCCCTGCCCTCATCCTCTCTCAGGCCTGGGAGGGCCTGGGGCTCCCCTCTCCTCCACTCCTGGAGCACTGCAGGAGCTCTGGTCATTCCCCACTTCAAAGCAAAATTATTTGCTGCATTCACTCAACTCCAAGATCCCCCAAAAAATCTCTATCAACACACCTTAGTTTTGCTCCAGACCTGATCTGCAAGTCCCTACTGATACCCTTCTCTCCTGGCTTGAATGATCCATTTTATCCTTCCCATCCTCCACAGCCCAAAAGGAGAGTGCTGCTGAGCTCAGCTCCCCTATATCCCCATATATAGGATGTATAGGGCATCCCATACATCCAAATGTATAGGATGCCCTGACTCTTGCAGCTGAGGTTCTCAGAAAATCAGGTTTCCCCCAAGAACCCAACCATTACAATCCCAAATTTCTTCTTGTGGTCATTCTTGAGGAGTAGCTCCATGGGGGAAAAGAAAAGAAAAAATGCCTTCAATGTAACCAAAGTAGCTTCACTGCCCAAAAGTATAAAGAAGAATGTGTACACAGAGAGATAAAACATTCAGATTCCACTGCAGGGCATTTTAAGGGAAAATTAGCACCTGGCATTTGTCAGAAATGGCAGAGGATGGCTCATGATGTTAAATGATCAAAGCACTTGCTTTGGTCTCATGTGAAAGCTGAAACTATCTTCAGAAACCATAAATTCTGCTAATCCTGTGCTGATGCTGCCACTTTCTGTGGTGTCCTGGGGCTTCCTTGGAGGTCTGTGGACCAGAGACACATAAAGGATGCACAGACTGAATTTCAAAAGCATCTCTGCTCCCACAATTTCTACTGAAGTCGTCGGAGGAGACTGCAATGCTCCAATCCTTTCCTAATTAGATCAGCAGTCTCATCACCCCCTGAGAGGGCTTGGTGAATCCTCTGGCTTTTAAAGGAATTCTGTATCAAAAGCAGAGATCCAACAAATTGGAGCCTTCTCAAACACAGAAAGAAATGTAAGGAAAATAAAGAGCTTCCTCCATCACAATTTTGAATAATGACAGCTGGAGAAATAACACTTGTTTGTAAATAACCCATGACCCTTTTCATCCAAAGGGATCTTGGTAGCAAATTAATCAATGCTTTTCTCAAGACATAGAGGGCATTAATAACATGCTTGGCCAGTTTTCTCGCTTGAATTTTAGCTTTTTCAAGGCTGTGCCTACACATTCCCAGAAGAAGAAATAGATAATGTTATCTTTAATTTCTCACTAATTTACAATGGGCTTATTTTCAGGGGATGGAGCAGATATAATTTATTTTTATACACACTTCATTTCAGGGGATGAATGCAAACAGAGAGCACCATCAATTACTCAATCAAGCATGGAGGCACCAAATCAGCTGGGTATGAGCAACCAGGGTCAATTATCCCCTCATAGAAGATATTTCTGCAGTATATAAATTAATACAAAAGGCTGGGTTTGTGTTTCAGTGCTCTCACGTTGCCTGGTGTCACACACGGATATTGAGTGTTTATTTGGCATTGTTGGGATGAGGGTTCATTTGTACAAATGGGTGTAAAGATGACCCTGGATCTGTGTCTTGGGGCATTTGCAGGCTGAGTTGACAGGACAAGGGTATTGGAAGAAAGGAATTGTTCTTTCCCCATTTTATGGGCGAAGAGTGAAGGTGTGAGGAAACAAGGCTCAGTGGAAGTGTGTAAAGGACTGAGAGGTGACTCCTGTGCTCCAGCCACAGTTACATCTTCCTAAAAAGATCTACACTTCAGAAATTCAGTGAGCAGCTGGGATATGCAGCAGTGTCCTCTCCACCTCCACAAAATGAACGGGACTAGAGATGCTCAGAGATAACAGAGGTCACCAGGGAGCCCGACCCTCACATCTCTAAACCCCATGGGTGAGATCTGCACAAGCCAAAATGAGCAAACGACAGTGAAGTGTTTGTGAGGATTTAGATAAATGGTGCTCGAGTGTTTTCCTTGGGGATATTCCTGCCCTTTGCCACGAATCTTCATACAAATGATACTTTTGTGTGCAAGACCAATTGTACAAAGGAAAATGCTCAGAAATATGCATTTGAGTTTCACTACAAAGAAATCTTTGTGGTGTATAAAAGTTTCAGTCCCTCAGAGAGTGAATTGTCGAAATACAATCTAGGTAATACATTTTGCAAAGCAGAAAATAGCAACAAAAGGCTGGCAAACAGCCAGGTGCCATAGAAATGAACTCGAGGACTGAGATACATCACAGACTGTGTTTGAATAAGCAACATTGTCATAAAAACAAGCCTGTTCTTTCATGAATAATACAGGACCAAGGGACAGGTCTGAATTTGTCATGTAAATTATTTACTGTAACTGTGAAATGGCCACCTGTCTGGACTTGTTGCAGCATTTGAAACACAGCCCATTAAATAAGAACAGGAAAAGTTGATGAAGCTGAAGAGGAACTTCTTTGGTCCTGCAGAGTGGGATGGAGACCTGTCTGCCAAAGCCAGCCTGATCCAGAGCTGATGAGAGAGCAGCTCTTAAAAACACAGCAACACAGCTCCTTCAGACACAGCATTAGCAGTTGTTAAAGATGGAATAAAATCTGCGCTGTAACAAGTCTTTTTTCTGGGTTCTGGTTACACCCTTCCACACCTGCCCCAGCCCTTCCCACCACCTCACCTGAGTCAGCTCCTCCATGGTGAGATGCAGCTCTGTGCAGCCTGAGCTCAGCTGCTCAGGATTCCAGTGTGGTCTTTTGTTTCTTGGTTTCATTATTTTTTTTCTTTTTTTTTTTTAACCTGTTGCTCTATAAAGTGCATCCAAAAACATCCCAGCAGATCAATAATGAACAAGAGTTACTTCAGCAAGGCACTCGGCATTCTTGTTTAAATAACCTCTTTCACTCCTCAATTGCCTTGTTTGTCTCAGGGTTGTCATAGAGAGGAAGATATTGATGAGATGGTGGCGTGTGAGGCAGCGTGGATGAAAGCAAAGTCATTTACTGTGCTCTCTAAAGCATTTATTTTTTGACCTATTTATGTAGTGTGTGTAGCTACAAGTGTCCCTCCGCTCCTTCATGTCAGTTTGGTCATTGGGAAGAGCACAGACATGGTTAATGCTGCACTGCCTGGGACTAGAGGAGTGTCTGTCATGTTTAATACATCCTGAGAAAGCAGGCACCTTGGAGCCGGCAAGTCAATAGGTTGTTTAGTTATACAGAGCTTCCAGAAGGCAAAAACCTCATTTTCACCTCTCTAAAGAAGGAAAGGGCTCAGGTGTCTCTGTGTTAGATCTTAAGAATGTCCCATCAAAACACAGGCTGCTGCAGAGGTTGTTACCTTTTAAGAGAAATGTCTTACTGAAATCAGCAAGGTCTCTGCTCTCTCCTATGAGAAAGGAGATGAATGAAAGCAGGCAGTAGGTTCTAAGACTGCTTTCCCCAGAAATAACCCAAAACTTTGCTTCCTGGTGCATTGCACTTGTTTGCACTTAACTAGAAAGCTGGATAACTAAAAGGTGCAGGATGGCAGGCCAGGCTGTCTCTGAGTTTTAACCATCAAAAGGCTCCTTCAGCAGCAGTAGCATTATGAAAAGTCCAAGACAGAATGTATGATGTGGATCAAGAGCTACTTACAAACTTCTGGAAATTCTTTGTTGAAGACTTTCCTCTGGGTAGTTTTTCCTGCCCTTGCTGAAACACACAGTTCTATTTCCAGCCCCAGATCACTTGTCCTCTTCAGGTCTCTCAATTCCTCTGCTCACACTGGCAGGCAGCACTGCCAGCAGAGGAGTTTTGACTGCAGCAGTATATTAACCAAACATCCTAATTAACTGATTCACCCTTTTATTGTCTCACATCTCTGCCATCACTGGGCCTGCTGTGCTCTAACAATGCTTTAAAAAGTCTTAACTTGTTTTTTGTCCCCTGGCTTTTAAACACCCTGGCATTCCCATCTGCATCTTTGTATGGAGATACACATGCAAAAACAAACAAAAAACCCATGCTGCTTGCAGACTCCTTCACCTTCTCCTGCATCCAGCCCCCAACAGGTGGCTGCCCTGAATGTTTCTAAAGCTTTAACCCAAGCTGTGACCACAAAAACACAGCTCCAGAGGTACCAGGTAGCAAACACCAGGAATGGCAGCAAGAGAGCAGGGAAGGGAGGGAACCAGCTGGGAAAAGGAACCAGCTCAAATAATGCTTTCTGAAAGATGATCCTAAATGTTATTAACCTGATTCTCCTCTGCCATCAAAATTACACCAAGGGATCTCCGGTTCAATGAGATTCAGACCATGAAAGACCAACAAAATCCTTTCTGTTAACAAGCCCATAAACTAATGGCACTTGAAAAACTCAGCACACCAGGCTTTATGACCCGCAGTGAAACAGATTAGGAGTAATACAAAGGCAAAGAGAGCCCCCTAAAACCTTATCTTTAGCTACAAAGAGTGTTCTTGTGCTAGGCAGGTTTTGGTTTGCAGCTCAGCACCCTCTTCTCCATCTCCAGAGGCATTTATGGTCCAGCAGCATGTTTCCACAATATTGGAAAATAAAATAAAATAAGTCAAACAGCTCTGTGTCATTTCAACAAAGGCTGGGTTATGTTCTGGCTTCATACAGAAATCTAGATGTCTCTCAAGCTGCTCTGCTCCTTTCCAGACACATTTGGAAGCTGTGTGGGTGTTAGCACTGGATGAGTGCTGATTTCAGTGGGGAATTTGTACATGTCCTGAATGGAGAAAATGCTTTGTACACAGCCAAGGCTTGCAGGAGAAGGTCTCCAGGATTTCAGGTGAAAGCATTCCTAATTAATCCAAGGGGGAGGGTAGCTCCAGCATGCTCTAAGAGTTGCCACAAAAACATCATCATATCAGTCATTCATGTTATTGGCTTAGCAGTCCCTTTCCTCCTGCACATGAAGGGTTGGAGAGGCAAGTTTAATTCCAGAAACCACCTGTAAGACAGCAAATCAGGAGGAGGGTCCACTCCATCCCAAGCATTTCTTAGACTCCTGGATTTCTGCACTCATCTGCAGGCAGCAGCCCCTGTTCACTTTGCTCTGCAGCCTTTGGGGCACATTCACTCCTCACTGCCATCCTGAGCCCACCTGAGAATAAGATAAAAATCTCCATCCCCTTTGCTCTCCTGCCTCTCAGCAGAAATTTTCCTAACCTGCTGCATAATGAGACCATTTTTATGCTTTCTGGCCATCTCCTAAAGGTGAAAATGGGCCCTCTGCTGAGCATCAGCTTCCCAGGCTCAAGACCTTTAATGAGAACCTCAAATTCCTTTATTTAAGGCCAGTGAGGTGACTAATGGACTGAACAGCCTGAGAGGTGGAGGAAAAGGCTCTGCAGAAGAGCAGAGGCAGCCACAAGGTCCCTGTGCTGAGCTAATGCTCCTGACAGCCAGCCAGCCCCATGGACCTCAGGCAGGGAGCAAACCCCCCTGAGCTGCTCTTTGCTCTCCTCAAGCAGCTCCTTCACGCCTAACAAGGCCAGTAAAAACACCCCATTGCTGCAGCTGCCCTTCAGATTTATGGATTTTCACTCCCAAAATAAGGAGTCTCCTACTGGGAGCTCTGCATTCCAAAAAAATGCAGGCTGGGGCTCTGCAGGCTCAGCCCCTGAACGTGGAGCTCCCAGTCTGAGGATGAGCCCTGCCCAAGTACCTTCCCCTGCCAGGGAGGGAAGATGCAAATTTGCAAAAGAGCAGACAAAAAGCCAATTTTAAAACCAACGCTGGCCTCAAGCTACCAAAAAAAAAAAAAAAGAGAAGTGTACCATTAGCTTTGATTTTTAAATAGTTATTCTCTCAAAGGCTGGATCAATGGAAAAAGGAAGCTGAGCAATGGATAAACCTTTAATTGCTTAGAAGGAGGATTCATCCCCACACTGCCTGGCCAGAGCATGGTGGCTGTGTGCTCCTGCATTCCCCAATAGCAGCTGTGCCTGCTCCCATGCCCCAAGTGACCACCAGGCTCTCAAAATATTTTTCTGGTGGGGTCTGGATTGGAAAAAGGCATCTGTGAAAAGTTCCAGAAGGTTTATGTGCGCTTGTGTCTCAAAATAGAACAAAACACTGAAGTTCAGACTTTCCACAGAAGTGTAATGTTAAGCAGAAAATATTGCCTGAAGGCAATCAAAACATTTCATTTTGATAAAAGCCCAAATACTCCAATTTATTTTATATGCTGAAAAAAACTCAAGCTACAGTTTCCCAAAGAAAACTCTAAATGCTCCAATTTCAACAAGATACTGCGAGCTCATCAGCTTTTGTTTGAATGAAATAGCACTGAAACGGAGATATTCCCACAAAAACTCATAATTTGGAGGAAATTACATTTTTTTTCCCCTCACAGGGAATATTCTGACTGGCTGTATGTAGCAGTTTGGTTTTGCATTTTGCCTGCAGAGCCAAAGGCATTTGTGTGGAAGGACACCTATTTGTCACAGGAGTGACAGGAAAACAGAAACGAGATAAACACCCAGCTTTGCCCTGCCATGAACATGGGATCTGTCCCTCTTCTCTGGCTGGCTGAGAAAGGCTCTTCAAAGAAGGTTTGTGGCAGAGATTCACAATTCTAATGCTGTGTTTTATCCTTCCAACATTCCCAATTTCAGAGCACCAGACTGCTCTCGGCAGTCACACACAGCCTGAGCACACAACACAACACCAAACCAGGTTCTCTCAAACCCTCCAGAACACTCAGCCAGCTCAGGAGCACACAGGTCATCTAAAGGATGCTTCAGGAGCTGAGCAAAGCTGGTGCAGAGCTAAGACCTTCTGGCTGGAACACCACAACCTTCTCCACATGGAGCTCCCCAGCGTTCATCACTAGGCACTGTGGGAATCCACAAAATCAGAGGGTTTTGGGAAAGCTGCAAAAGGCAG
>NW_005054400.1:2152328-2153042 GCF_000277835.1 Geospiza fortis
GTGAATGTGCTTTTGCTTTGTGTGATTGGTCAAGAAACTTATAAAGTAAGTTATAACATTAAGTTCTTTGTCTGCTGCCTGGAATGTGAGCTGGTGGCATCTTCCCATTGTCATAACCATGTAATGAGAGTGATGCAGGAAAATCAAACAGCTCAAGGCACGTTCCACAGCAGCCCCGTCCTGTTTGTGATTTGTACACAGCCCCTGGCCAGCGATAGGCACTGCCTTAGACCCAGCTCAGGGTGCCTTAGGAGGGGTTCCAGCATCCCTAGGCTGGGCATCAGAACATCAAAACTTAGCCAAGGAGGAGAAGGATCAGAGAAGGCTGAAAGGGGCAGTAAACTGATGCTGTTGATGTGACCCAGCTGTGAGTCCTTGCTAATTAAAGCAGGGCTCACAGCCACAGCCACACATGGGCCCTGCTGCTAATTGAGGGAGGGCTGAGCACTGAGTGACACATTAACCTCCCAGTCTCAAAACATTAACTTTACCAGGTGTAATCTCTTCTAGGTGACATAAAGGTTAATAGTCTGCACCCACAACAGAATTCAGCTCGGTAAATACCCAATTAACCAGATTCTGTGAGAGGTAGCAGCAAAAAAGAAAGGTCTAGGCTGACTAAAGGGAGGCTCTGAAATGCTGGGTGTGATGTGTGCTGGTGTGTCCACCCACTGTGGGGGACAGGGGACCTGCCAAGAATGGCCAGAGGAGCAA
>NW_005054400.1:2153075-2161351 GCF_000277835.1 Geospiza fortis
ACCAGGAGCTGGGCTGAGGAAAAGCAATGAAGCGAAATAAATAAAAAGATTCTTCGCTGTCAACATTTAACAAAACATTTTTTTTCCCCAGACTTCCTCCCTCATTCCTCCTGAACTATTCTCCAAAGCCCCTGTTGTTGGAAAGTGAATTCAAAGCAACTGTAGTTGGATTCAACTCCTGTGCAACAAAATTGGGTTTTTTTTGTTTGTTTTCTGACTTACAATCTTTGTTTTGCTCACTGCCTTTCAGAAGAGGGAACTGGAACAGGGGAAGATAAAAAATGGAACAAACAAGGAATAAGTGAATATTCAACTCGGTTGGAATGCAATTGCCTCATTTAGCATAATTTTGTCGAAGCTTCAGGAGAAAACTTTGATACACCAGATTTGAAGCATTTGAAAATAAAGGGTCAAAGAAGTGATTACTCTCATTCTGACCAGTACATCAGCTGGACCAAGAGGAAGTGTGTGTCACTGAATCCTCAGGAATGTGTCACTCTCTGGGCCTGATCCCACTGATGGAGATGGAGAAGCTTCTGCAGCTGCAGGGGCTCAGGGTGCATGGCAGGGCTCAGCCACTTCACTCAGCTGTTGCTATTTCAGCTAAAAGCTCTTTTTTTTTCCCTCCACAGCTGAACTGACACAAAGAGTGTGAGACATATTCATCACCACCGACACATCCAGCATTTTCCTGCTCAAATCATGTTTCCTCTGAGCTCCTCCTCATTTTAGTGTCTTCCAGGTGTTCAAGTTCCTATGTTATGCAATAATTTAGGAAGCCCTTGTTCTCTCTTTCCTTTCTCCATTCATTTTGCCCTTCGCCAAAACCTGCCTTACCTTCTCTGCCACAACCACTGCTTCACTGGACCTGCCCTCTGAAGGCACTGCAGATCCACAGAGCACATTCACCCCCACTGTCATTCTAGCAAACCCAACCTGAACTCTCAACCCTGCTTTTACTGAGGCTGAGAACCTTCTGGAACAGTCAGAGCACCAGCCAGCCAACCTGGGAGAACCAAAGAGATGATCCAGTGAGACAGGACAAGAATGAAAATAGTGTTTTTAATATCATTTACAGCAAACTTACAGTATGTATTTCACATCACATATTTCTAAACTGCTCATCTGGAAAATATAAGCTGCAAAAATACAGAACACAGTACTCAAAATATATCGAGCATGTGGCTTCTCTTTTTTTTTTTTTTAAGTCAATTGTACAGTGAAACATTTCCTTTTCCAAACCAGGTTTTGGTTTATTTTGGAAGTGCTGCTAAACATCTGAAAAATTACCAGCAGTCAAATTACCAGCACAGTTCAAAGACCTTTCTGAGGATCACTTTCCCTTGGGCAGGAAAGGAAAACAGGAAGGAAAACAGCAACCCCCAGCCCAAGAAGGGGCAGTGGAATGTGGGCTCATCCAGGTCCCACAGAGTATTTGTGGAGATGTTCTGTGCAGGAAGGACCTTCTCCAGAACCCACAAATGCTGCTCTGCCAGTGGCACGTGGGCTCATCCAGGTGCTACAGACCATTTGTGGGGATGTTCTGTGCAGGAAGGACAGACCTCCTCTTCTCCAGAACCCACAAATGCTGCTCTGCCCAGGTGACTGTGGAGGACAGCAATGGTTAGAGGGACAAACACCATGGACTGCTCTGGCACAGAGGCAGGTAAACACTCCTCCAGTGCTGTGCACCCTGCACAGAGCTCCTCTGCAGGTGAGTTTCAAGCACAGGTGTGACAAACTGCATGGGGTGGTGCTGTTCCCCAACAAGACAATCAGTGTGGGAGCACCCTCCATGCACTGATGGGAGATTGCACCCAGCTGCAAACACTTGTCAGAGAAGCCCTGAGCTTCTGAAGCCCAGAGGAAACTCCCATCAACAACCCAGTCAAGAGATGCATCAGGATTTGGAGGGCACATGGCAGGCCTGCCTCGTGAAAATGTATTATTTTTCTTTATTTACTCTATGGAGAAGGAGAATGATGGATAAGGGAGTGAGTTAAGGAACAAAGTAGGTTCCTAATATTCTTACTAGCCAAAACCCCAAACCCCTCAATCTCTGTCAGAGACACAGAGGAGCCAGCTGGTCAAGAACTTCTTTCCCAAAATGCTTTGAATTTTAAGCTCTTGAGTTTGCTCAGGAGTAGCTGCCACTGAGGGCTGTCAGGGTTGGGGAATAACCAGGTTACGCAGGCAGGGCATGGGCTGCTGGTCAACCTGTGCAGCAGGAAAACAAGCAAAGAGAGATCAGCCACTGAAACCTGGCTGTTTCTCCACCATCAATGAGGCATGGCCAAGCACTGGCTGGGCAGTCTGTTCTGCTCATGAACCACATCCAGAGCTGCTCTCCTCCTGCCTGTGCAAACTGCCCCCACTCCCTCCCCTCTGATTTCAGAGGGTGCTCGTGTGTCACTTGCATGGGGCAAAAGGAATTTCAGAACACCCCTACTGCAACCATGCCCCATCTAATGCCATTTATGCATTGTTAGCTCCCACAACTCCAAATTTCCCCTTGCCTGGAATGTGATGTAAGTACATACAGCAGGGGAAAAAACCATTTCTGCAGACTGCATTTGACTTGTATCAAAATCCTAACGAACACCACATTTATTGTACTTTATTTACATGGTAGTCACGTGTAATACAATACAATACAGCGTTCCATTTGCAGTGGTAGGCACTATGGGTTTTAAAATGTCACAGCTCTTCCTCTGCTCCATCCCACCCCCTCCTCCCTATGGATGTGAGCTCGCTGTTGTGCAGTCCCAGCGCTGCTCCAGTTCCCCCTGAACCTGCTCTGGGATGGCTCTTCCCCAAAACCAGGTGAGGGAAGCTGCTCTGGGATGGCTCTTCCCCAAAACCAGGTGAGGGAAGCTGCTTTCATGGGCTAACGTGGAGACTCCAAAACTTTGGTGGTCACAGACCACTGGCAGACCTCAGCACTTGCCAGGGGCAGTCATGTGCAGCCTCCTCGCCATGCTTTGCACCAGAACACCGTGAGGGCAACGTGGGGCTGCAGCTGAGCTACAGAGCCCTGGCACAGGGAATAGGCCACCCATGGTGATCACAGAGCACCATTTGGTCCTGCTGCAGTAAGACTTTAGGAAAACGGCTGTGAGTCTCCACGAGGGATCATCCTCCTCCTCCTCTGATCGGGCAGGAAGTGTCACAGGTGAAGAGCAGGGGTCATTTCTTCCTTTCAAGTTCACAGTTAAGAGTTGTGAGGCACCAAAAGCACAGCACTGTTTGCACTGAGGGGTAAATGCACTGCTGTTTGTGCGATGCCATACTGCAAGAGAAAACGGGTTTGGGGGGCTCAGATATCCGTGGCAGAGAACGATGCCTTTTGCTGTCCCACCCACGGGCAATTCACTTGGGAAGAACTAAGATATGCTAGGCCATATGCAACTCTCTTGATGCCCCAGAGGTTTCTGCTTGTGATCCAGGAGCTGTGCAAACATTGCAAATAAAATTTACACCACCTGCTTCACCTCAATACCAATTTGCTGTTGCCTGGGTTCATACCCTTCTGGTGTTTGCTCTCAGCAACTACTCAAATGAGGGCTTTAACCAGTAGGGGTGCTGGGAGAGGCTGAGAATTTCAAGCATCTGTGAGAGAATATTCCTGGGAAGTGGACTGTGAGTGGGAAGCTTTGGCTGTCCTGGAGCACGGTGTGTCCAGTGGTGCTCAGCCCACTGACACTGAGCAAGGATCCTCTTACTCTATTCCTAATCACATACTTTTGAACTAAATGTTCTTACTGATGAGAAAATTCCAGCTTAGGGAACTCAGGGAGCAGAAATATCCCCTGTGAGTTTTATGTCCATCCAGAACAAATCCCTGTGTATGAATTACAAGAAAGCTTTTCCAGCTTCTCCAGACCACAGATGATATGCAGAAACGACCTTCCAAATACGCTGGAAGCATTTTCTTGGTTTTTCTCAGCAATTTGCAAGGAAGAAATAAAAGGGAAAATTCATGTATGAAGTTGCTATAAATTATTTGCCAAGCTGCAGCTGACAAGTTTCTTATTGCTTCTTGCCATATGCAGATACCAACTTTGTGCAGAACAAGTCCAGCACTACAAACTGTTCAGGGTATGACAAAGCTTTTCCTTCTTAGGGCTGGACACTGCTCTGCCACACTTAAATCTGAATAAATGGGGAAAGATCACAAACTCATCCCATCCCACAGACCCCATTCCTGGGGTCACTCAATTCATCAAAGAAATAGAGATTGAAGCAAAGCTTTGACAAACAAAACAACATAAACACTACAAACATCCTGAAGTCCTGCTCTAAATGGATTGCTCTGTCCACAAGGCTTCTCCTGAATTCCCTGTGTCCTTCTGGGACCAAGAGATGCTCAGAGCCAAGCAGCCAAGGCGAGCCTGAAGCTGAAGGAAAAGCAGCCCGTGTTCACACTCTGCCCCATGAAACATCAATATTGCTGCTGGGCAGGTACAGCCTCCTTCTGCTCCCCTGAATTCAGGGAACAGACAATGGCCACAGATTTTACTTGGCATCACTAGTTAATAAAGAAGTACCTCATGTCTAAGTACTGCTGAAAGGCCATTTTTCAGCAAAGCAATTGTATTAAGACTCAGATTGGCTAGAAATGTCAATGGAATGATGGAGAACATCATTTGCAGCCTAGAGGTTGTAGATTTAGGGGATATAAGCAGAACAAACGGTAACATTTTGAACATATGTAAAACTGAGTGAGACCTGCTGGCATGCCAGGCAAATTTAAATGCCTCTCAGTAACTCTGGGTACCTTGTATTGACTTGGTAGAGCCAAGCTGTGCTCTGCCATTGGGGGAAGGAAGAATTGTGGCTGGAGAAAGGGAGCTGATGGTCAGTTTGGAAGAAAACACCCACAAACCATGGGTGTGGTGGAGGTAGGGCTATTCAGGAGCACTGAAGGGTGGATAATCCTATCAGAGACATTGAGTGTCTCAGTTACTTTCCTCCTTTACTCAGATCAGTCTCAACCATCAGATAAGCATGGCTGAACCTGGCTCACACCAAAGGTTCCCATCTTGAACTGCTGCCTATATTCCACCAATTCTAAATTGGCTGCCAACAAAACAGGTGAGGCACAGCAGCAGCGTGGGATGCTGGGAGAGGTGAACCCAGATTGAGCAGGAAAAGCCAGAAGCCCTATTGCAAACCAGAGCAGGTCAGTATTATTGCTTGTAATCAGGGGTGCTCTGCCCTGTGCACAGGAGGCTTGTGAGCTCTGCACATATTAATCAGATCTGGAGAGAGAACAACAACAAACCTGCTGCTGTCTGCAAACACAGTTCACATGAAATTAGGGGGATAGATGAGCACAGCTGCAATTAAAGGCAGAGAAGGAGTAAGCCTGGAAACCCTTGTGAATAAAGAAACAAAGCTGTTATCACATCAGTCCAGCGAAGCATTTGCATGTGTGTTTTATACTGACAATTCCCCACATCACCTGCCAAGAATAAAGCAAGCATCACACCAAGAATGCCAGAGTCTGAAGAAAACACCAAGCCAAGCACACCCAGCTGTGACAAACTCTCATATGGCAGCAACAGCTGTGGCTGGCTTGGGGGCTAAAGCTTCACAGTGCTGGTAGGCTTCAGCTTGTTGTGGGTTGGCTGTGGAGTGAAACTGCTGCTTGTGAGATGGAGTTGCCTTTCTGTGTCCCAGGACCTCATTTACTGAGAAAAAATGTCAGTCTGTCTGAGACACAAAGGTGAACCTTAAGCACATTGCCTCCACTGCAATGTGATGAACATAAAACTCTGATGGGGATAGGAGGGGGTTCAAGTCACATTCATTCCCTTATTTTTTTTTTTTTTTTGCAAGGCAAAAGAAGTAAATGCATCTCAGCCATTTGGAAATACTCCAATCACTTTCCAAATGTCTGCAGACCATCAGTTCAATTTGGAAGCATTTTGAAGTGGAGCTAAGTCAGATAATGGAAGCTAATTCCTCTCTGCATCTTTCCCTTCTCACCTTCTGAGCAAGGTGAGACCCAACCACGATGAAGAGCAGCAGCACTGAGGAGTTTAGTGCATCTCAGAGGGGAATGGCAGAGGGAGGTCCCTGTTATTGAGCTGAACTGCCAAGAATGGAAGGTTTGTGATATTCAAGTGGTTATCCAAGTCATGGACTTTTCAGTCCCACTCTACATCCAAGATGTGCTGGGTAAAGTCAGAAAAATGGATCATTTCTATCTGTATTGAAAGAAGGTTCTGGAAACGCATCACCTTGTTAACAAGGGTGCAAAGAAAACTATTCCAGTGTCATCTGCACCAATTTTAGATTGGGGTCCCCTTTTGATTCCACTGGGGCTATTCCAGAGTGGGATCTGAGCATGGGAAAGGAAACCCCAACCTGCAGTCATGCAAGGCAGCTGGTCAATCCAGGAGACTGCAGAACCTCAAGTAGTTTGTTTTTCCAAACATCCCATTCGTTAGCAGACAGCCACGTGGGGAACACAGTGCTTGGAAACCCCAAAAGAACATTTCTGCTGAGACTGAGGCCTCAACAAACCCCTGAATTTCAATGCCCTTGAATATGAAGAAACAATTTCCACCATTGGATCTGGACCACACAGCTCAGAGCACGCCCCTGTTCCTGGGAATGGGTGATTTTCTAACTCCATCCTTGTTTTTTGAGTTTCCTGCATGGTTAAGGCAGTTGCAGGATGGAGGTGAAGTGCTGACAGGCGAAGGCCCATAACACAGTTTGGGAAGAGGGAGGATGTCTGACACTCTCCCTTTGTTATTCTGTAACAAAAACTGGGTTGCAGGCAAAAATGGCTTGTGGTTCTGAAATCAGAAAAAAACCCCCAAAATGCCTGCTGGTGTGGATGAAGGGTTTGGTCTGTGTGTTTTTTTTCAACTAAGGATCTGTTCTTAAATCTGTACCAAAGCACTGACAGCAAAGCCCTTCACAATGAAGGCATCAGACCTAACCCTGGGGACAAAAAAAAAGAAAAGAGTGGGATGGGGGAAAAGATTTTCAAGAGTTCCATTATCAAAAGAAATAAAAAACAATCATGCAGGAATTTCAAGTTACAGCTTAAAAATAACATAAGTAACCCCATTCAACTGCATCTCCCACACATACTAAGAGAAGAGAACAAATGAAAAAAGTAAAGAAAAACAAAAATGAAAATGTTATGTGCCCTGGAATCCTGTTTCTATAACTCCGGTCAAGGGAGACTTTTGACTGCAGCAACAAACCACAGCTCATGAACACTGGGAGTTTGTTTTACATCATATCAATCAGCATGCTATTCTCCTTCACCTTGGACTTTCAGAGGGGAAAATCATGAAATTGTGAAAGGGGTTATGAAATTTCAAGCAATCAGGCTTTTAGAAAGGTTCTATTGTGTGACATTTGTGTTGGAGTCTGAAAGTGTGTGTATAGTATAAAATTATGAGCTAACATTTGGAAAGACAGCAGTCTAAGTAATAAATCTGCAGAATGGAGAGAACTGTACAGAATGATTTCAAAGGCTTATTCTTGACAATTATATATATTTTATGAGACAGTTATGCACCCCATGCCTTTTCTGAAATCATTGTTTTATGGATGCAGTTTCTCTATTTTAGCAGATAGGATACACTAAACCAACATAATGGTCTAAAAAGCATCATTTACCACCCAACATAACAATGGCACTGCATAGCTTAATTTTTTTTCCCTTAAACTCCTTCATCAATTGAGTGATTCTTAACATGGCTCAAACCCAAGAATTAAATATCTGCAATTACAATATTTGCTGAGTATTTGGCACAATGGAGTTTATTTGATACACCCTTTTTTCCTGCCCTTATTGTTGCTGAACATGTAATTCTGTGCATAAGCTGCAAGCACACATATAAATTCAATCAAGTGGAAGCAGTTTGATACTCCACACCCATGTGGCAAAGCCTGGATAAGAGAAAAGTGTGCTAAAAATGTGCTGAACATGAGTGACAAGTTATCAACCCTCTGTAATTGTGCCAGCTCTGGGGTGTCCACTGCAGCAATAGACAAGGACTTGGGGAAGATCAGCCCCTCTGCCACCTGCATGGAAGTCACATCCAGCATTTGACTCAACATGCCACGTTACTCCTCTAAACATCCTCAAGTTCACAACAGCTTCAAAATTCACACAAAAAAGGGAACTCTTAATTATGATGCTAACCCTTAAAGCCCTTCTGACATTTAGTCCATCGGAAACAATTCTGGTTCCTGGGAAAAAAACCTCATCAAATGCCACCAATTTGCATTGCTTCCCAGCAGGA
>NW_005054400.1:2161478-2162701 GCF_000277835.1 Geospiza fortis
GAATGCTTTGTGGGTAGCTGAATGGAAGTTTGAGTTGCTCAATGGTGGCCAGCCTCTGCTCCCATAACCCAGCCTTCCAGAGGGACACTATTCCCACATGTACAAACAAAACGTGGCATCCAGGAGAGATTATTCCATCTTCCTCACATGGCTTCCACTGAAAGTCAGTGGAATTTCTCAGGTGAAAAATAAAACACCAGTTGTGAGGGTTGAAGGATTAAGGTCAGTATTCCTCTCATCTTGTACACACACACACACACACACACACACACACACACACACACGCATACACACACTTTAAAGAAAACATCCACCACACAATTTCTAGATTGCAAATTATATATATATATATCTTTAAAAACTGGAGAGAACATCAACAGCCTCTCCACATATATATGTATTCACTGAGTCACATAGAATATGAAAAAAACTATATTATGTAAATCATCATATTATCTATAATTCTCCAACAGACAGTTTTTTTTTATAGAGACACAGTGCATTCATTCTCTTCTTTAAAAACATATTATGTGTCTTCATTGGCTTGGTAGCATATTAGAATGAAGGCGTATGGATAAAAAATGCAGAGGATTAAACAAACCCCTTGAGTCACATTACGTTTGGGTGAATTAAACAGGATCCTTCCCCAAACTAGCATAAATAAATCCTCCTCATGGAAAAGTGTCAGCGATTTAAGGGTTAACACATACTCGAAAATAATTTCAAAAAAAACCATCTTATTAGAGGACTACACAGATAAGTATTTGGAACTCATCCCCCTTGAAAAATGACAGCACGTTTGGCAAGTGTGAGCAAACGTCTTGAACTCTAGTGGGTTTGAGATCTGAGCGCGGTTATTCACAGACAGCCACAGGAGCTGCAATCTGTGAATAAGCCAGGCCTGGAAGGACTTGGATACCCCTGACAGCATCACTGGCCACTGGGAAGGTTTCCAGCAGCTTTCAAGGAATTCATCCTGGGCTCGTGGCTGGTGACAGAGTGTGACTGGTGGAAGGGCTCCAGCACCGCTCCCTCTTTGCCATCGTGGACACAGCAGGTTGGAGCAGCACCCAGCCTGGCCAGCCCTGCAGGGCTCCACACACCCCATCTCAACTGGGAAAGAACCTATTGCTGTTATCACCTTGCTGTTATCACCCTGCTGTTATCAGCTTGCTGTTATCATCTTGCTTTCTCTACACCCCGTGCCAAACTCTCTGCTGAAC
>NW_005054400.1:2162747-2163548 GCF_000277835.1 Geospiza fortis
ACAAGGGCTCCCTGCTTTCTCCATCTCCCTTCAGGATGTCACAAGTGATCCCATTAAAAGACTCTGTTCTCAAGAATCCTGGCTGGGTGTGACTTTGAGAAAAAGACAGAAGTTTCCTGTGTTGCCGTTGCTGTTTCGCAGTTGTTTCTTTTTCCATTCGTGCTCTCTCCTTGTTTTTATTAAAAAGGACCCTTGTATTATTAATATAGTTCACTCCTCCACAGTCACTATAAAACAGACTCCATATTTTCACACCACTCATGATCTTCAAGGTTATAGATAAATTTTGTCCTATGTGGTTGATTTTGGGGCACCGAGTCCCGCCCCAGATTGTCTAGGGTGAGAGTAGAGGCAAAAAACTCACTAGTGCTGAGACCACCTTTGTGGTTCTTGATGTATCTTTTATAGTTTTTCCTCAAGCACTGCCAGGTGGTTGTGTACAGGATGAATGCAAAGGACTTGAGGGCGATGGCAATGCTGACATACAGGTATCTGTAGACCACGTTGTCATACAGTGCACAGGCTCCTTGCTCCCCACAGAACGTGCTCCAGAACAGACATGTGGAGTCAATCCCGGCCCCGAAGATCAGAGGAGGTGGGATAAAACCTGCCAAAATAAGAGAGACAAGTCATGCTTCTACGATCCCTGTGATAGAGAGAGAGGACATGACTTCAGTGAGTGAAAAAGGGTACTTTATCAAGGCTAATAGTCCCAGCTGCAGACTGTGATTTTAATTTTTGAAGTTCTGAATCAACCTGAATGAAGTTTGTGGATGAGCTTTTAGCTTGGACTAACGTCTG
>NW_005054400.1:2163595-2190499 GCF_000277835.1 Geospiza fortis
GAGTGGCTTTTATTAAGCTTCTTGTTTGCCTAATGAGACTAAGTGGAGGGATAAATGAAAGAGGAGGACAGCCTTGCAGCTCACCCTCTAGAAACTGGCAATTCTGCACTTTAGAGTGTTGCCCTGAAGGATCTCATAGCATTCCAGTTCAGCACCTAAAATCAGCCTCAGCACTGAGATCCAGTTTTGGACTGTACCCTGACATCAAAACATAGCAAAAGGTTTTCTCTGGATCTAAGGAAAAGAAACAATAGCCCCTAATAGATGTCAAAGATGCCATCAGAAAAGAACGGAAAATTTCAGAGTGCCATTAAATGAAATATCACAGCAGGATTCTCCCACAGCCACTGCAGCTAACTACCAATGAGTGTTTCTCAATCATAGTTTGCAGAAGAGCTGCAATCTTCAAGCAAAGTAATCACTCCAATCTCATTTAACTAATAAAAGAAATGTTTTTCTTGTCTACTTTCCCTCATCCTGCAGGGACACTGCAGCAACCCCCCATTTCCCATTAGCCTGATGGTGATTAGGACATCCACGCTCCCCAGCCAGCCTGCGCAGCACTGGGAAGAAAATGTGAACATTCTACATAATGTAACCATTTCTCCACCTTCTGCTGTATTTATGGGCAGAGACTGGAAGCAGAGAAACCCTGAAAAAAGCCCTGATGGATGAAGTCAGTGCTGTGGGTTAAGGCAGTGAGCAAAGGAGAGCATTGCATCTACTGAAATCCAACAGCAGGCAGGCACAACACCCCCTGACAGCATCAATGCATCCATAGGTGCTCTGATGCCTGAGACTCTATAAATACCTGTGACAGCAGACACAAGGAGTGCAGTTTTTAGACAGGAAAGTGTTTAATCTTGGATCTAGTTTCATCATTAACCTGGATTTCCAGGCTTAAAAAAGATACCTTCAGCTTGTCACGAGCAAAGTAGTGACATTCATGACATGTATCCTAAGACTACAAATAAATTGGTTGTCTTCACTATTCTCTGTGGTAACTGAGATTTCTTTATTTTATTTTCTTGATGACTGGAGCTCTGCAGATTTTGTTTGATCTTCTTTATATGTTGGTGAATGCAGGAATTAAGAAAGGTTATATGGGCTTTTGGTTCTCATTTGAACCAGTCATTAATAGCACAAATGTAGTAAGTAAAACCAGATGATAAAAAAGCAAGACAATCTGTTTGTTAGAAATACTTGTTCCAGTCATCATATCTAAAAACCTATCTATGTTCTGGAAAAATATCAGCACCAGCTCTGTGTTCATCATTTCAATGACTGGAAAATCCAGGCTGGGATGGTTCTGCTTCTAAGTTCAAAGACACTTTTTTAGCTGAAACCTGTGAACAACCACACACTCAACCTGGATTTTAAAAATTCAGTTGGGCTCCTGCCACAAAGAAGCAAGAGGCTGTGCTGCTGACTGCAGTTTGTGTGCCCAGAGCTTCTGGATGGCACCTCAGGGGTAATATCCAGATCTGGCAGTGACTGAGGAGCCACATTCTTTCCCTTATAACAGAAAACCACATTTAGATCAAAATTTTGAGGTGTGAGTCCCTGCTTGTTAGCATGCTGAGAGATGCTGACACAAAGCTTTGGAGATGTGCAAGCTGAATTTCAGGGAGAGCTGCCATCCCCATCCTCACCTGCTGGCTCCAGCCTGGTGTCCACCACAATTTGGCCTGGAAAATTCTCCTCATAAGACTTGAGGAAGGACCTGTTTCCCTTGAACTCCAAAGCTACTCCCATGTGAATGCAGTCACGTGGAAAACCCTTTAGCAACCAGTGAGTATTTCAGGTTGTTTTTAGCAGAGGACAGGATTGAGAGACTCACAGGGGCACGTTGGTGCTCAGAACACCTGAGACAAGGGAGCTGAACAGCTGCACTGCACATCAGAAACTCCTCCTGAGAGTGAAACACTGTGGGGTTTTGTCATGTTAGAATAAGAGGCAAACAACATGAACTTGGAGAAAAGAAAAAAAAAAATAATCTAAGGAAGTGCCCTGGTAAGCAGAGGCTCTTCCATGATGCAGGGTGAACACCACACAGAAAGGATGCATCCAGGATCTTAAGGGTCTGAAATTCTTTGCTGTTCCAGACAAATCCATTCTGAACCTTTGGCTCCAATGGCACTGCTTTATTCTCTTCTCTGGGAAACTGCAGTAATGCTTTTATATGAAGACCCTGTTAGGCTGCCCTCTCACAGCAGAATTCCTGGGAAATGAGACAATATATACAGGAGGATACCGGGAGAATTCAGTCATGTTTCATGTTATTACAGTGAATATTAAAGAGAGTCAATCATGTTCTACCTCTTACTGCAAAGTGTTGCAAAAATTTCTTCTCTCTCTATATATTTATATATATTTCACAGCAGAAACTGTAGAGCTGCATAAAAAAAGGTGCTTCTGTCTTACTGAAATCTATTAGCTAGGATTGCACCTTCGGGTCTCATACCTCTTGCATTTAATTCTCTCCTTTGGTGTAAGAAGCAGCTATTATCGCTGTCTTCTTAAGTCAAAGCTTAAAGGTGAACTGAAAAGCTTTTAAAATAAATCAGTAAAGCTATTCTCAAACCTCAGGTTGATAGAGGCACAATTTGGATACCCTTGCTCATACAGAAAAGTATCTTTCTCTTCATTTTCTGTGCGTTCCAGCTACATTGCTGATATGCTTCAGGATGTATTGTCTTATTTCATGGGAATCCCTTAGTCACAGAGCAACATACAAAGATTTGAATTTAAATTCTCACTATGGCTTCTTTACTGGAATGAAAAAAAGAAATCTGTTCAACGTAAGCATACATGTCTGAGCCTGGTTTTAGAGGAATTCAGGATGCTGCTATCTCAGGAGGATTCTCTCTTCTGAAAGGAAAAAAGAAAAGCTAAAAATCTCCCCCCCTTAAGTATTTTTCATCTGGAAACAACAGCCCACAGCCATCCTCCTTGCACACTCGCCTGCTGAGACTCCACATTCAGCCAGTCACAACTGAAGTCAGGCCAAAACCCACGAGCAGCACCAGCAGCTAAAGAAAATGCTGTGTTTGCAAGGCTGGAACCAGAGCTGACCTGGGTCATCCCAGAAACTTCCCTTCGAGTTATCTGAGCTCTGGGTAAGTTAACTTGAGGGAGCTTTTTGTATGGCTGCAGTTACTTCACCAAAACCAATGGACATCTAATTGGCTTTATTGTAAACTGGTCTGGGAGCACAATTTCCTGTTCAGCTTCAGGGGAATAAGGTGTTAAAAAAATAAGTAAAAAAATGAAGTCACTTATTCAAAGCCATGTCTGGTACTGCTGGATTTTCAATCCTGTACTTCCCAGTGTCTCTGTGGTAGCCTAAGAAATGGCACTTTAGTCTCCAGTCATTCCTTTGGGACCAAGGGAGCCATGCAGGGAAGGTTCCCTCTGTGCCCTGCTAAAAAAATAAGTTCCACTCCCAAAACATGCAGAAACCCTGGGCATGAGATGGTCCCACACAACGATGGATCAGAGGATTTTGCCCTGAACCACTGAGACTAAAGACCTGAAATAGAAGAGCTTTAAAATAGGAGGCACCTCTTCCAGAGGGGAAAAAACCAGCCAGAAACAAGCAGCAGCCTGGTATGTTCCCTTTAATTCATACATGAGGAGAACAGAGGAGGAGCCATAAGCATTTTAATGGGATATTAACCCACAGGAGAAAACAAGGACTCAGCTTGTCTCATTTTCCTGGTTTCATTTCTGAGACACCCAAAGGAAGGGGCAAACTCACCATGTAGCACAGGTCCTGTCCCTCAAAGGAGGGTGAAAATCCATATCCCTCTACTTCAGCAATATGCAGTGCAGCAGTAATTCTGCAAGCTGCTGACACGTTATTAACAGCTACAGAAGAGAAACTGGTTGTGTGGGACCATGGGAGAAACAGCCATTTCTCATGCAACACTGCATTTTCTTCCATTAGCACAACACAAATGGCAGGAAAAGTGCTTCAGGAGCCTTGATGTGACATCCCTCATGGCGAGGGACCCCAGTGTGTCAGACCCCTCTCACAACAAGGACAGCACTGCAAGGAGCAGAAATCAACTTCTGCATGTTAAAAATGGAGTGTCCCAAGAGGGAACAAAGAGTGGGAGGGAAGGACACACAACTTCTGTACCTACCCAGCAACCGGAGCAGCAGGAAAAGCACCCCCAGAGCGTAAGACTTGAGTTCAGGGCTCACAGTCCTGCAGGGAGGAGGGAGAGAGAAATCAATTCCTGTTGTTCTGCTTTGATTAACACACCCTGTGGCCATTCTGTGCTGTCAGCCAGGATGCCACCAGCACCTCTTCAAAAAGTCATTAATGGGGCTTTTCTTCTGCCTTCTCCTGAACTGCCTACAGCCCCAAAAGTAATTGCATTGGTGATAGGTTCAGGAATTAGCCAAGTCATTAATAACAACAGCTAATGTTGACATCAGATGTTTATAAGCTCCCCATCAAATTTTCAAGGCTCCGGATGTTGAGGACTGGAGGGAGAGGAAACTTTTGGTTCTGAAACTCCCCAGAGTACTGGGAACAAGAGAGGGAGGGAGAATGGTGGACCAAAGGTTCAGTCAGCCTGGTGATTCAGTGAGGAAGTGCTCAACACTAGTTTTCATGCAGTTTGCAGTGCCTTCTGCTATGAACACAACCACTAGAGTTTTCCTTCAAAGATGCTTTAAAAAAACACTCAAGGCAGGGGTGGTTCTCTGTATAAATGCACTGAAGTGGCACCAGCCAAAACTGATAAAACAGAACCAATGAGAGCTTTTAAGTTAGGAGACCCTTCTGATCACCTGCTCTCCTCTCACACATTCATGGGCCATGTAATACCACACCATGACTTCTGCATGAAGCCTGTGACCTCGGGATGAATTTCAGCAGTTTCCACGCAGACCCCCACACTTTATATCTAAAACCTTTATGCTGGGAATTATATGACCTTGGAAAAATGTTCCAATGGTTAATGGGTTGGCTCAAATAGGATTCTACAGTTGGGTGAGAAATGAAGGAAACAGAGCATTAAAAGTTTATTTTAATGAAAAAATAGATTATCACATGGAATATTCACAGTGGGCTTTTAACTGGTGGTGGTGTCCTTCCACCCACTTTTCTATATTTAAGACCAAAGTCAATCCCCATACCTTAGGCTGGAGTAAAAATTGCCACTTGGAGACATCTCCTTTTCTTACTGACTACAGCAGTGGCCAAATGACTTGCTAAGACAAGACATTTAATTTGTAGATACCGAGTCCATTTTTAAATAACCACGGGAGCTGTCAGTGTCACTTGTCACTGCTCTGGACACCAAGGACACATGCATATGCCACAACTTTCTTTAAGTAATGGAAAATGGCAGTGGCAAGAGAGCATGAGGTGGTATCTGGCTCAGAGCTCTCTGCTGTACATTTGGTACATTTTGTCAGCTATCAGTGATTCTGAGTGAAGTTACAAATCTGGATGTGCGAATTGTTTATTTCCTACAGCTCTGAACCGAGTATGTTTCATCTTCCCTCTGCTTTTCTTATTCCTTGGTATTCTTCTTCCTGGCTTATCTCATTTGAAGGCAACACTAAGATGTCTCCATGTTGTATCCTAAAGGTGCTGGCAGCTTCCTTGAACAAAGAACTCTTCAAACTCCAAATTGCTTTTGTCACAATATTTATCATGAGGAAATTTGATTTCCCTTTAGCTACTGGAGATGCAAAGAGAGAAATGAACTAGTAGGTGGAATATCTCATTTTGTATCCTGCAGGGAGACATGCCCTCACAGAGCTGTTCTGTCCAAAATCCACTCAAGAGTGTGTTTCTAATACAGACCTTATTGATTGAATTTTATTGGAATTTTCCAGGCAGCAGAATGGATCTGCTATTTATGCCTCTGGTTATTAGTCTCAGTAAGTGACAGCTTGGACAGCTAAGTAATTTTGGATAAACGTGGGCTTAGATATATATGTATATCATAAGGTGAAGTGTTCCATGTGTCTGGAAGTAACACAAGGTCAGTTATTTGAATAAGCTACTTTTGCCCACCTATTCACATTAGTTTAACTCAGACATGTCCTTCAGATTTCCAAGTTCCTTATGTTCTTGGATTTGGTCCAGGGTGAGAGAAGTTAAACTCCAGTCAGGGAGGTACTCACCAAAGCTAGCTTTAAATTTTTCTGTGGTTTCTGTGGTCTCCAGATGATCTCAAAAGGTGAGCCTAAGCCTCTCTCTAAGTCATTATGTGCTGAGAACATGGGGTGGCAATTCTGCCCCTCTCCTGATGCAGCTGTAACCTCCTTACTAGCTGGACTGGAAACTGCACATCTGCATTTCCATGTTAATCCCAGAAGAACAACCCCTGCCACCATTCTCTGCAACATCCCTGCAGGAATCTTGTCTGTTTGGGGGCCCAGTTCCACCTCACTCCCTCCACCAAAGGAGAGCTCGAGCAGCTCCTGTTTTCTCTCCAGTAGCTCCATACTGCAGGCCCTGAACTGGGGCCATGCCTGGCTAAACCAGGCACTAACAAGTGAAAAAAAGGTAGCTTAGGGAGAAAACAGCTCGAATGGAGGTTCAGTTCAAAGTCATGGGTCTGGGGACAGTGAGCTTGGTGTAAAAGGCAGAGGCCAGGAGCTGTGTGGGACCCTATGCCCTAGGGTCCCTCCAGCCCTCATCCCGTGACAAGAGCAGCCCCACCTGATGAGGACAGTGACTGATGGTCCTACTTGGTGAGAATGATGACTGATGGCCCAGCTGATGAGGATGGTGACCAAAGCCCCACCTGATGAGGATGATGACTGATGGCCCACCTGATGAGGATGATGACCAAAGCCTCACCTGATGAGGATGATGACGGACGGTGTCTGCGCCATGGCCCCGATCATGCTGCAGACACACATCACACACAGGAATGTCAGGAAGGCCTCTTCACACCCAGGGCTGGGGCACTTGCCAGGAACCACGGTGGCGTTTTCAGGAGGGACCGAGGTGAGGCACGAGCAGCCGCTGAGGTTCTGCAGAGGAGCACAAGGAGTCAGCAGAGGGGAGAGCTCTGATCCCACCGCTGCCCTCTGCAACAGGGCTTGTCAGCAGCAATGCCTAATCCTCTAATGGTCAATTAAATAACTCCTAAGTGCTTGTTGGAGGGGGGTTTGGAAAGAGTTTCAGGAGCATCAGAGCTGACGCATGCTGCCAGCAAGGGAAAGCTGTCCCTTGGCTTGTTTCTTTTCTTCTGCTCCTTTCAAGTCTCTCCCATAAATGTCATGGTGACAGAATTATTACAGAGTTCTACCTCTTTGGAGGAGAATAAAGAAACAATCTGTGTCTCTGTGACAAGGAAGATTCCCCCCATTATGGGTCTAATTACTTTCTTATTTACCTCCATCCTCTTGGCTGTTGCAATTAAACTGAAGAACATTAAATACAGGTAAATCTGCAGCTCTGCTCTTGGCTGCAGGTTTGGGGACTGCTTCCAGCACCTCAAATCCTGGGCAGGAGCCACCCACGATGGGTGCTGCATCTCACCCAGAGCTGAACCACCACGGCCTGGCAGCAGGGATGCTGCTGGACCTCAGTGCACTCCAGGGCTAATAAATGACATCTGGTTCAGAGGGATTTGTGTTGAGCTAAAAGCTCAAGTCAAGCAAGATAAACTTTATCAATATGTGATCAGAAGGAGGAGGGAATGACTGCATTTTGCTTTGATCTCTCCAGCAAGTGCAGGATGTGAAAAGAAGCTTTGTTTGCCAGTCACAGATTTAAGGATTTTTTTTTTCCCTTATTTTCCAACTCGTCCTCCTGAATTTCTGAGTGGGGGATGTCAGTGCAATTAAGGCACACAATACTACCAAGAAATCCCTTAATGAACACAGAAAGAAACAGTCATTAATGATTCATGGCTTGTCTTCACAAGCCCGCTGGGTTTGCAGGTCACATGTCTGGATGAGGAGTAACGTCATAAAATATAACACATTGAAAAGCAGCTCAATCTCCTCCCCTTCTCCCCTACCATGTGCAAGCAGAAATTCCTTTGCTTTTCTGCCAAAGGGATCCCCTTAGGACCATACAAAAGCACACTTTCTGGTTCACTGCCTCCAAAGATAAGGATCAGCAGGGATACCACTCCAACCTTTCTGACACCCATCTCTTTCTTCTGCACAGGAGTCAAATCATTTTTTTCCAATTAAGTGCACAGAGGGCAAGAGAGACTGTGGTGCAGAACTCTAGGAGAGCTGGAGCAGACATGCAGGTGCCTTTCTGCTGGCAAGCAGTAATTAAAATAACAAAATCCTGTGCTGTGAGTTAGAAGCTGACACCTGAAGGCTCCAGAATGGTGACAATTAGCACCACTGAGGTGGTGTTTGCACAGACAACAGGAATTTGTAGCTCCTGGCTCTTACTGCAGTGCATTGCTAGCCACCAGCCTGGACAAGGCTGTGGATCAAAACCCATGTAAGTCTGGAAAAGTATACACCTGCACTGAATAACCCTTGGACAAAATTCCCATCACAGCAAACGTACAGAATTGGGTGTTTATTTCCCATTGTCTCTTATCATGGCACAGAAAGTATCTGTTTTGGGCAGTGGTGGGGCAGACTGTCCTCCCACTGGTGTGATTTTTTTACAAAGCACAAGGCAGATTCTACCTTCACTGCCTGAAAATTTGCCCCTCAATCTGCTTTTTTGACCACTTTGCTTCAAGGTGCTGGCCCGAAGCAGTGTGAGTGGTTTGTACCAACCACCTCAGCTTGCTTAGCACTGCATCTCATCCTTACCTGGCAGATCTTTGATCTTTTATTACTGACACAGTATGCAACTCACAGACATCAAACAAGGAAACATCAAAGATGGGAGTTATAACTTTGTCCTGTGGAGAGGAAATTTTTTGCTACCAGTGCCAAACTTCTGTAGATCTCCTTGTCTGCAACCCCACTGCATCCAACCACTTGTTATCAGAACCTTCTGCTGCCCAGCAACCTGCACACCCAGATCTAAGTGTGCCTGTGAAGCCACACAGATGCAGAGTTTACACCTTTAACAGCATCCTGACTTTGCTGTGATTATCCATGCAAATTACCCATGTTTTTAATTACTCATTTTTTAAGCTCTGGCTCAGACAGGGAAGCGACAGGCTGGTACTTCAATGCAAAGCTGTGAGGTGCCAGCACAGTAACTCCAGGCTGGAATTCATGTGTCTCCAGCCAAAATGCTGAGAGAGCCAGTGGCATCAAACAAACAAGATGCACAGCCCAACACGTGGTATGCAAGGGTCACCCCCAGGAATGGCTGGAAAGAGAAGTCCTTGGGGGGGCCAGAGCTCTGCCTACCAGCACTGATATTCCTATGGCTTTTTGGGCAAGTGCACCTCTGGAATCAGCTCAGTAAGAGAGAAGGAATGAAAAAGAAAGAAATACCTGAGCTACACATTGCTTTTAGAAATTGTTCACAGAGGAAAAGTGAAGAGAAGCAGTCAGAAACGTAAAATGTAGTAAAGTTAAATAAAGCATTCAGAGAATTTTATGTCCCAGTAAAAGGCAACCCTTGCCTCATCACAAGCACGTAACATTCACAAGACCCTCCAGACAGGTCATTACCTGGATTATGGGTTTAAAACTTGGTTTGGCAATTTGGCTTTGCCTCAAGGCCATTGCATGGCCAAACTGGTCCATAATTCTTGATAATGCCCTTCCCAGCAGATGCTATTGCTTCACCAATGTGTGTTCAAAATGTTACTGCAAAAAACCCCCACAAAACAAAGAGATGAGAAGAACCCCAAGGATGACAACAAAAAGGCAAAATGAGAAGGAGTGAGTAAGAGAGAGCCTGAGGGAGAGCGAGTTTTTTGCTGAGAGGCTTGTTCTTGCAGAGCACAAGGTCAGGCAGCTGCAGACTGAAGGGGCAGAGCTGAATTTTCATTACCATGCTCCTTCCAGAGGAGTCAGAGCTTTGCCCTGGCTGCACAGATCTCTGCCATGCTCCAGCCCCACACCACCACCAGCTGAACACCTGCTGAAGGCTTGGTGAGCTGGTGAGACACCATTCTGTGTGCCTGGAACAAGCTGGTTTCCTCTTAAAATCATCCTGCTGCCATCTCAGGTGTTCACTTATTGGGAGGAGGAAGAAGAGGGCGGGGAGGTAACACCTTCACGTGTCACACGTTGATGTGGATCCTTGTAGGGCTGCTGAAAACTCAAAACTGTGGTGTTTCAAAGGGATGCCTGCATCTCTGAGGCTGGAGAGGGCATGGAGGAGACAAGATGTTTGAGCAGGACAAGCCCAGAGGTGATAAGGGTGGGGAGGCTGCACTGCCAGCTGCAAGTGTCTGCTCAGCAGCACTCACTGTGCCTTGGCTCTGGGGCAGGAGGGGAGGTTTGGTATCTCCTCAGAGAGGAAGGACTGGGGGGATCACTGCATGTGGTGGGCACTGATGTGTAGGCACAAACAGTGCCTGTGACCAGGCTGACCTCCCACAGACCCCACACAGCCCGGCACAGCCCCAGGCAGTGAGCAAGAATGCAGGAATCCCACCAGTCCCCACCCACAGGAGCACTCGTTTTCAGTGTAACCCAGCAGACATTAACATTTCAGCAGCAAAAAACAAAAAAGCTGGCTTTTAAGATATTGTTAAAAATTCCCCACATCTTCTTTATACAGGGATAGTTTGGTCTTTACGAGTTTTCTAAGGGAAAACAACACTCAGAGAGAACTGAAAAATGCAGAATGTCTTTGGATGGAAACTCTGCTCCCCTGACAACTGCTCTTGCTGCTGCCTCAGAGCAAAGCAAGGAAAGAGAAATAAGCAAGTAGAGTTAAAGGAAAGCTTAAATAATGGTGAATAAAACCAGCAACTGCTCGCAACTATCTAGGAGCCAGATTCAAGGAAAGAGCAAAAGGAAAAGGACTGAAAGGGCTGGGCAGGGCAAACATGGACAGGTGGAGAAGAGGGGAGATGAGGAGTAGCAGGATAAAAGAGGAGCAGGTTCCTCAGCTCTCCCTTCTGGGCTAGGCATCTCCTGCAGAGGACACCTGTGCAGATCTCCCATCACGTTCCTTGCTTCCCTGCTGAGGAGGAAGACCAGGGCAGGAGGTTGTGAGATCCCATCCTGCACCCTGCACAGAGTGGGCATTTCCGCTCCGGGGGGTCCAGCCACTGGCTGTGGGTGAGCTACCCCACCAGACACGCAGGAACCTCACTCACTTGAGCTGCCAGAACCTTTTCTACAGGTGAGAGGTCCCCAGGAAAGGCCACTCACCGTGCTGCTGCAGCCAGCAAAGCAGGCAGATAAGTATGTGACCCCGTCTGCCCCACACACTGGAGTGAAGGAATCAGTTTGGCATTCACAGTTGTTATTGCACGGGGAATATGGGTCCAGAGATGAGGTTGGAGTTGAGCTGTAAGACAAAGAGAGAAAGACATTAATGGACAGTGTGGTATCAGCCAGCTTTCCCAACTGCTGCCTCACAAAGATGCCTTTGAGGGGGAGAGTTAAGGCAAACACATTAAAAAAAAGCAGTGGGCAGGCTAGCAGGGTGTTCCAGCTCTAAGAAATCCAGGCTACAGCCTCTCCTTGGAGACTGAAATGCCATGGCCACTATCTCCTGCAAAAGAGAATCTAATGGAAGGCTTGGGCTGCCCTGTTACCTCAACAAGAAGCCTCAAGGAAACACAAAGAGATGCTGTGGAGATTGCTCTGTGTTTTTGTGCAAGGAGCTGACAGGCTGATGTTGTCATCTAAAGAGTTGCCACCGCATACAGGAGCACTCAGGAAGAAAATACCAAATGACTCTCTCCAAGTCCTGTGAGTGCAGGACAAAACAGAGTTATGTGGGCCTCACTTCTCACATTAAAATGAGCCTGCAGCCAAAACCAGTTTCTCTTCACCATATCTGTATTTCCAGGCATCTAAAACCTGGTTCTACAAATTCCCCTCAGGCACTGAAATCAGTGTACAGAGCAGGGCATGTCCCTTACTGCCAGGACAAACCAGACCCAATGCTCCAGAGGTGCCTGTGGGTACAGACTCAGGTCTGGCACCTTCTGATTCAGTTTGACTGAATTTCAGGTTTTAGTGAAACTCTGTTGTCATCTGCAGGTGCTCAGGTCTCTCAGTGGTGAGTGGCATGGAAACACGCCAGGCTAAGAGCCCACACAACCTTCTCTGTGCTCTGTGGCTGTCTGAAGGCCAGCACTGCCTTTCAAGGACACTAACATGGACTTATGCTGGCAGAGCTCCCTGAAACTTTCTGTGGACTCACTTGTTTCCATAGGGAACAGTAACTCCTGCCACAGGCCCTGTGTCACAGCCCAGGAACAGGAAGGACACGTAGCAAGCTGTGGACACCAGGTTCACCAGCATGGCCATCCTGATGGCTCCCAGAGCAGACAGGCTGAGCTTCTTCACCAGGAGGCCCCCCAGGAATATGCCCAGACACGCACATGGGATTGCTGTCATCCCTGCAAGAGGAAAAAGCAGTTAGCAAGGCCCAGTGAGCTGCACTGTGACAGGGCTGAGCTCTCCAGCAGCCAGAGCTGTGCACTGGCACGAGGAAACCTTGCAATGCTGGAGCAGCACCAAGCTGGGGCTGCCCAAAAAAAGGAACAGATGCAAACAGGCATGCTGCCTTGCATGGAGGGACCAGGATCTTCTGCCAGCTCTCATCCAGGCTGGAGGGAATGCCAGACTTGCTGAGCTTGGCCCAGCCTGACCTAAGCAGCAGCAAATAAAGTCAGGAATTTTCTGGGGTGTCTGGAGGCTTTGGATGAGCCCTGCTGGTGCGACTCACAGGAGTCTGATCTTCAGAGACTAGGCAGGAGCAGCATTTGAAAATATGAAATCTCCCTAAAAGAATTTTCTTTAACTGTGAAATGCAAAATCACTGCCAGAAGTGACTCCCTTTCCAGCACAGACAGAAATTACCACACTATGCTTGTTTGGGATCACTTTCATCCCTTTGCTGCCAGTTACACTCCAGATCTCACTGCCTGAACTGTGCTTAGGAGAGAATCCCAGCCCTGGCATTCCTAGACTCCCTTAAACGCCACGTGAGAAATCTGATCACAACTTTGTTTAAACAAGTTGCTGAGAGAAACACGGAGGTATCCAAGTCTCCTTTCCCCCTGTCAGGTCAGGAGCAGGATGTGCTCTGGCTCATGGGTGATCCCCTCTTTGCTGCCCACCCAGCTGCTCTCACATGCTGACTGCCCAGCCAGCTCCCACCAAACAGCTTTTTCCCTTCTCCCACTGGGTCAAGAGTGAAGTTACTTTCCTTTGCCAAGCCTTTAATTTTCAGGAAAGATGGAATTGCCTAACAACTTTGAGACCTTTGGCCTTCTGTCAAACGGTATTAAAATTCACTAGCAAATTCCTGGGTTGCTGGGGGAGGCAAGGCTGACTGCAGGGGATTGTTTCTTTTGGAAAACCAGGCCAAAACCAAAAGACATCAATGAGTTTAACAGGGAAATAAACAACTGTCAGGAGAGCAGCTTGCAAACTCCTTGTTATTGATATGAAGATCCACCCATTTCCTGATGTCCCAGTTTTTGACAGATCACTGCCAGCTGCCCATCTGGCAAGCTGTGGCCGCAGATCATCCAAGATCAACTTGCAGATATCTTAATTGGGTGCTGCTGAGAGGAGGGCTGTCATAAACAAATGGCTGGGCCTGCCTGGGATGAGCAGCAGCAGAAAATAAATGAATATTCTGCCACCAGTGTCCTGACAGGGAACAAATGAACACTGAGAAATGCAGAATGTGAAATCACAGCAGCATGGAGTGGTCAGAGAGAAGGGACATTTGAAAGACGACCAAGCTGCACTAACTCAGGTACTTGAAGTGCTCATTGCAATCTTGTCATTTCCAGGCCAAGGGGAAAGCTGTAGTGACTAACAGGAGACACTGGGCTTCCTAACCCAGACTGAGATGGGCTGCAGAACTGTGGGGCACCAGAACCATGGGACAAGCAGTGCAATGGCCACACTATCACTGCAGTCTTGGGCAACCAGACAGCCCATTTCTGCTGCTTCCAAGGCTCTCCCAGACTCTCCCATCCTGGGTGTCCCATACTGCCTCCCAGGGGAAGTGATGGCAGCAGGATGCAGTGGAGAAAGGATGCTGGAGGTCTGCTCTGGGCCCTGCAGCCATGGCACAGCTGAAGGCCAACCCTCCCACTCACAGACACATCTCAAACAAGTCACTTTTGGGCAGCCTAACCAGCAGCAGCTACCAGCCATGCTGAACACTTCTAAATCCCTTTGGAGGTTTGGTGTTCCCTTGGTTACTCACCCAGGAGCTGGTTGGCAGAGGAGGTGGTGAGGTTGAACTGCTGCTCCAGGTACTTGCCCAGGAAGGCGGCGAAGCCGGCCACCACGGCGATCTCCATGCAGGCTGCCAGGATGATGCAGGTGAACACAGGGTTGGACAGCAGGTGCTTGGTCACCTTGGGGATCACTACAAGAGAGCAAAAAGGGAGAGGTGTGTGGAGTTTTCGTCACTCGGGGTCACCAGTTGTGGTGGTGCTCGCAGGGGTCCCAGGACGAGGAAAGAGGCGAGAATCTTGACTCCATGTTTCAGAAGGCTGATTTATTATTTTATGATATATTAAAACTATACTAAAAGAATAGAAGAAAGGATTTCATCAGAAAGCTAGCAAGGAATAGAAAGGAAAATGGAATGACAGCAAAAGCTCATGACTCTCAGAGAGTCTGAGCCAGCTGACTGTGATTGGTCATTAATTAGAAACAACCAACATGGACCAATCAAAGATGCACCTGTTGCATTCCACAGCAGCAGATAAGCATTGTTTTTCTTTTCCTCAACTTCTCAGGAGAAGAAATTCTAGCAAAAGGATTTTTCATAAAATACGTCCGTGAGAGAGGTGTTTTTGTGTAGACTTGAGGTGCTGGAGGTGCCTTTCTCCTCTTCTGTGGGGTACACTCATCTCACAGCAAGAGTAATTTCCTGTTCTGCACAGACAAGCTGCATGAAATGTGGGAATGCCAGAACAAAGTGAAACACCCAAACAGTGCCACTTAAAGATTTAAGAACCAAGAGGTGCAAAAATAAATAATCAGTGATTATTTACCCTTATAGAAAACTGGAAGAATGAGAAAAATTTCCAACATTGCTTTTTGTTTTCCCCATAGGGAAGTCAATCAAAACCTGGTGCGCTCTTTCTTCCCCTTCCCCTTTCCGTACCTGCTCCCCATGAACAAAGCTGAGCCAGCTGACAGGTGCCATCAGCGCTGTATTCAGCATAAATCCTTGCAAGCTTTCAGACACAAACTAACCCAGCTCACATGTGGCTTTTCCTTCTCCTGCCATCCAGATTTGATTGATTTTCCTATTCCAAACTGGCTCACTCACTGATGGTCACCTTCTTGCAGCACACGTGGGTGTTTTCAGCAAGCTGAAACTCTCAGGCTTAGCTGGTCCATGCATACCCATGGCACAAGGGTCCTCCTGCCTGGCACAGGCTTGTCAGTCTGTGTGTTCCCACAACCTAAAGCTTCTCCAGCCAACCAAAAGACCCTGCCATCCTTAAGAGGGTGGAAGAGGACGAGCTGAGCTGTTCACTGTGTAGGACACACATGTGGCTCTGGTTTCATGATCCCTTGGCTCTCCCCTTCCAAATCATCAGTGTCTAGAGCCCTCTCTCCTCCAAGCCCATCTCAATTTCCCATAGGCAAACAAGAGGTACCCTACAAAGGGAAATCTGTCTAATGAATCAGATTGCACGTTTTCTACTCCAGCGAGCATTTTAATTATTGTAGAGATAACACAGCTTGAAGAGGAGAGCATCCCAGTACAGAAGAGAGCCCTGCTTTGTCTCCATACCTGATGACTAATTTCTCCCCGAATTAAATGTGAAAATCATTAAGTCTGAAAATTACCTTGATGTAGTGTAGTGAAGCCTCAATGGACCCCTATTTGCATTTTGAAAATCCATCCCCCAGATCCCCTGTGGTGTACCAGGGGCTGGCAGATGATGTTTCTGTGGTGCTGGCTTATGTTTTCCCTCAGGGATTTTTTTGCACTGGCCTCAGCAGAGAATGCACAGCTCTTTGTCAAGGCTCTGCTTGGGTGCCCTTGGCTCCTTCTTGGGGACAGTGGAAAAAAGGGTTATAATTAGGTTTGATCTAACTTTTTTTGGAAGAGGTCACTTCACAGTTTCTGGTCTTTTTAAATCAGAAACATTTTTCCAAGCTGTATAAAATTTCTGCTTCCTAAAGATTTACTGAACATAATTAAGGTGCAAGAGGCATAGCAATTTTTAGCAGAATGAGTGAAAAAAGAAAAGAAAAAAGGGGGAAAATACTGTGTGGGAGGAATGAGGATGGGGGAAATCAGACATGGATAAATTTCAGAAGCCACCTGCTGCTTCCTTCAGTTCTTTGGTGGCCACCTACAGAATTTCCCCTTCTTGCCAGGAAAAATATAGAAAATGAAAAGGTGGACTTGGCAGTACTGAGCTTGAAAAGCCATATTTAAGGTATTAATGACTGTTGTGCCTTGGGAGTTCAGTTTGTTCAAGATTAATGGATTCCTTGAGATGTAACTTTGTGCCAATTTAAATCCAAAGACACTAAGGTCTGGCTCTAACTTTATCCACCAAACAATAGTGATGACAGCCTGCCTTTTGCAGGAGGGAGCTAAAGATCACAGACATTTATTTCTGAAGTTGGCACCCAACCATCGCGTGCTACCAAGGTCAAAATCCATCTTTTCTGCTTGAGGTGGACAACAAAAAAATTGTGGAGCTATTGCAGCATCTCACACAGGAGAGGAACCCCTGACAAGTGCCTTATCTGGCAGTGCAGGGCTCCAAGTCACAGCACTTCATCACCTCAAGGGGCTGCAGGAGAGATGGAGAGGGACTTTTGACAAGGGTGCGTGGTGACAGGACAAGAAATGGCTTTAAACTGAAAGAGGGAGGGATTACATTAGATATAAGGAAGAAATTCTTTACTGTGAGGGTGTGAGACACCGGAACAGGAGGCCCAGAGAAGCTGTGGATGCCACTGGAAGTGTTCAAGACCAGGCTGGACAAGGCTTTGAGCAACCTGGTCTAGTGGAAGGCGTCCCTGTCCATGGTGAGGTGTCTGGAACAAGATGATCTCTAAAGTCCTTTCCCATCCCAATCTTTCTGCGATTCCTTGATTCCACAATCATTGCTTCTCCTTCCTGTGAGTTTTCTGGGACACATCCTGTCCTCTGCTGAATGTCTGACCACTGTCTACTGCAACAGGACTCTGTACCATCAGGCATGTGGGACACAAAACCCAGTGCAAAGAGTGCACAGACAACTCAAGCAGAGTCTGGCAGCCTCCACCATCTCCTCAGCCAGGGCCAGCTCATTCTCTTTCATTTTCTAAGGGAAATAACATGGGGTTCCCTATAGAATTGAATATCCTTTAATCTTGCTACTGCCATTTGCTAAGATCAATCATTTGACACCGGCTGCTGCCTCATCTGTCTCAGTTCTTGGGGTGAAATACCTCTGGGAAAAAGGTAAAAAGTCAGCAGTGAAGTTTAAAAATCTCTCAATGGACTAGAGTGACATGCTTTCAGCTGCTTGGCATATGGTGCTGGGTATGGAGTAGGAATGGAAATGCCTGATGGGGGACAGTGAAGCCCTGGGGAACACAACAGCTTATGGATGGTGTTTCTCCACTGGAGCCAACCCAGTAGGGTGTCATGGTAAATGTCACCCTGCAATTTTACAGGCCCAAAGGTTACCTGAACACTTCGGAGCAGCCCTTTGCAGCTACAAAGCTCAAATGGAGTCCTTTTACAAAGTGGGAAAAGTCTTCTGGAGTCCGAAGAGTCTCAAAAAATCTACTCGGAGAAAACCCCCGAGCTGCAGCAGACAGGGCACACAGACAGAGTCAGCCTCCCACTCCCAGAAGGACGAGCTCATTTCCCATCCTCATCCTGGTGCACCCGACACGCTCCAGAAACAGAGGGAGAAAAGCGATTCCCACCGCCCTGGCAAGATGCACTGAGGAGAACACAACACCTCTTTTCACTGCTGAAAAGTAGGGAAAAGTACTTTAATCCCAACTCTTCAGACCATCCACGTGCAGTGCTGGTCACAGGATCATCCACAGGCTGGGAGGGATCTGGGTGGATGTCCCAAAGCTCTCCCACTAATCCCTTTATTTCCCACCTTTTCCCACTCAAGCAACACTGGTGCCAAGGCATCCAAACCCCCTCCCTGTCTCCCTCTGTGGGTGCTCTGTGGATGACAGGCCAGGGGCTTGACAAATGCACACACTTATGTACACCAAGTAGCTCTGATTTGTCACTGCACATCGGGGAGTAGCGGGGATAATTGGCAACCTCATTACACGAGGTTTAACTACTCTCCAGAAACGACAAACTATAATCATCACGTTGGTGCTTGAAATGAATTGTTTGGAACATTACAATCACCAAGGCCCCTGTTTCTGGTTGGAGCACCCTACAGAGACATGTTTTCAATTTGCAGTAAAGATGAAGAACACAGAAAGCAAAGTAATAAATTAGAGGGAGGTTTACAGCCCAGTCCACCTAGGACAGAGTGGTGAGGGAAGGCAAAATGTAGTATTGAGCCAAAATATGTCTTTCTACTACCCAAGCCTCGGGTCTCAAGAGAAAGCAAAAGGCAAAACCTCCACCCGGCTTGAGGAAAAAGGGATGAAGAAAACAGCACAGGCAGCAAGAATAAAACACATTCTGGAAAGAGGTGGCTCCTGTAAAAGAGAATATGGAGTAAGGCAAGAGGTGCTGAAGACATCTCAGGTGAGGTTAGTATGCTGAAGTTCCATGTGCCCTTGGCAAAATTATCATAATGGATATGAGGGAAAAGCATGACACATAAATCAAAAAAGCCTTCCAGACAAGATGCAAGCTTGAAGCAGCAGTTACATACTCAAGCATGGACAGCAGGTCCTTCTAGTCCATCATCTTCCCTGCAGGAACCACCTTTACTTGAGAAGAGGACACAAACCTCCCTCACCTGTGACACAGAAGTCATGGAAAAGCATTTTTTGGAGACAGGCTATGCCTGCCTTCAGCTGCTGCTCAGCTTTGGCCCTGAGGTGTTCAGGCTGAAGGCCTTTCTGAATTTTTTAATGGTGCTGACAACAAGATGCTGGCTTGGAAACAGTCAAGAAAAACCTGACAACAAAATCTGCACCCTTATGAAACACAAGCCAAAGAAAACTCAAAGACTGACAGAACCTGATGCCTTTTATGATCACCACCTTCTCACCTAAGACTTGGACTTCTCAGCAAGCCTTTAAAGTGTTTGCAGGGGGACAAGACCCAAATCCAAAAAGGCATTAAAGTCTAAACCTGGGCCAAAGCCTCACTGCTGTGGCTGAGAATGGAGGTATAGATGGAGCCCTCTCCAAAAGCTTGTCACTATCAGTCATGAGAAGGCAGGAGTTAAAAACTACCCTTGTTAGCCTTTAATCCTGCCCAATCCCATGAACTCCCACTGAGGATTACAGGCTCCCCATGGTCCAGTCCTCCCTGCACAGCTGGGAGCTTCTGGCCTAGCACTGTGCTCCCAGTGAGCACTTTTTGGGAGAGAAATCCCAGATTCAGAGCAGCTCCCTCCCTAGGTATTCAGCAGATTGGTACATGGAGCAGGACAGAACTGAACAGAAGACAAGGCAGCTGTCAGCTGCACGTCCCAGCTCTCCTACACTCTTGAAAATGAAGCTGGAAAGAAACCAAAACGTTTCCAAGTCTAGGGAATTTGCAGTTCTGAAATTCATTTAATTCCACAGTGAGTTTTCTTTTAATTCCTCGTGAATGAGCTTCCCTTTCCAAACCTGGAGGATTCCATATCAATTTCAATCCTTTTAGGGCTTTAATCTCTCCTGCTAGACAGAGCGGCAGAACGTAACGAATTTCTGCTTTAAATCTTTGCAAAACAGAATGCATTTAGGGCAGAGTGTTTCAGAGGTGTTAAAGATCATGCAGAGGGAGCATTCTGAAATCAAATTTCATCAGAACTGGCCGCTCAATTCGATAGATGTGACATTTCTGCGTGAAAAAAAAAGAGGAAGGTTTTTAATGAACTATTTCCAAGCACGTCCCAGAGCAGGTGGTGTGTCAGAGGCAGCGAGTGAGAGGGCAGATGTGGACAGACTCGAGCAGAGGGCACTGACAGAGCCAAGCATCTTCTCTGGCCCGAGGAGCAGAGAGGTCCCCAAGGCAGAGCAGAGGCAGGAAAGCAAAGCTGTGCCCCCCAGAAGAGCAGGGACTGCCCAGCCCATGGCCAAAGTGCTCCCACAGACCACACGGAGAGCACAGGGCTGGAACAACCCTGCCAGGCGGGAGCAAAGAGCAATGGCAGCATTTATTCAGACTTCCACTGCTCTTAATCCTTCACTTCTCCATGCTCCCAAATGGATTTGCTTTGCTGAAATGAAATACTAATCAGGCAAAGCGGTGCAGCATCCCCGTGCCAGTTTAGCCACGGGAAGCAGCTCCCAGGACTGTCCCAAAGCTTTCCTGCCTGAGCTGCCATGCCCATGTGCTGAGCCCCCTGCTGCCTCCAGTGCCTTTGATTGCCTCTTCACCTCGTGCTCTTCAAAGGCACCACTTTATTTCAAGTTTTAGAGCTCCTCTTAAGGCTGCTTCTTTCCTGGCATGAAAATACCCCACAGGAAGAGATGCCAGGGCTTCCCAAAAGCTGGGCCCTCCCGCCTGCTTAAGACTTTGACGGAGATGTAAAAGATCAATACTTTGAGCATGTTCCTTTTATATTAGTCCTAGCATTTTTTGCGTGCTAAGGCTAGAGGAAGCCAAGGAATCTCAGCCAGCCCTCCATCTCACTGACTTCCAGCAGATCTTGTGGTGTCTGGAGCATCCTCCCACGTGCCAGCCGTGCCGTGTCTCTAGCTGACAGCTGTGACCCAGCTCAGAGCATGTCCCCGGCTGACACTGCCCTGCTCCCTCACCTACCATGACCCTTCTCCTGCGGCAGTCACTGCAAGGCTTGGGAAAAAATGTAACAAAAAATAATAAAGCTCCTTCAGTAGCCAAAAAGGAGGTGCAGTTCATCCTCTAAGGATGTGCTGTCGATACAGAGGGCGCTTGCATAATCAATCCAGAGAAACAGCTCCTCTTCCCCACACTTGATAAGAGATGGACAATCCACACCTCCATGCAGGCATGGACACACAACAGGAACAGCTCTGTCCAGGACCAGCTGCAGAGACACCACTTGCTAAAAACGAGTCAGAGTTATGGCCATACAAACCCCAAGGAGCATCTCCAGTCCCAACCCCCTGTGCAGGTAAATCCTCTGCTGCTGCCCAGAGAATCTGTGCTTGTTCCATCCCTGTAAGCGTTCAGGGCCAGAATGGATGGAGCTCTGAACAAGCTGGGCTAGTGAAAGGTGTCCCTGCCCATGGCAGGGGGGCTGGAACTAGATGATTTTAAGGTCCCTTCCAACTCATGCTGCTTTATGATTCCATGGATTCTGTTCAGCATCACAAATTCATGCAAAATCCAAGGTCATATTAGGACAGAAGACACGACTATGCATGCACATACATATTTTTAACCTCTGTATATAATTAAGAGCCTTTTTTACCCTAAAATCCAAGGTCATATTAGGACAGAGACTATGCATGCACACACATATTTTTAACCTATGTATATAATTAAGAGCCTTTTTTACCCTCGGAAAAAGCAGTCTTAACTTTCTCCAAACAGTCTTAACTTTCTCCCTGAACAGTCTTAACTTTCTCCAAAGGAGAATCAACAAATAGATTAGGGAGACTACGACCTGCCACAAAGAAATGAATACAGATAATTCAGCTGCCACCAAAGTAATGTAGACCCACAGAAAGATTCAACCATCACCTAAAACACTGCTCATCAGGAATGATGAGGTGTGTTTGACTCACTTCAGCAACATGACTCCTGACCACACTCCAACTATGACAACAGTGGCAAGGAATTTGAAAGGAGATGTCAGCTACCGTGTCATCTGTGATAGCCTCAAAGGAATAACTAAAAAGGTCATTCCTCGTCTTATTTGATGTCATGTAAATTTTATTTCAAAGTCCATCTGCAAAGAGGCTCCTGGAATACTGACTGATCCGAAATGGGGTTACCTGCAGTGAAAGGGCTAACGTGGAGGCCTGTGGTGCCTCCTGATGTAATCAATACTTGAAGCATATGGATGTGGCAGTTTAATTTCTCTACTTCAATGAGCAACAGATGCTCAGTGAACCCCCCCATGGCCTCCCTGTGTGCAAGATGCTCAGCATCATCCTCAGGCTGAACTGCTGCCCCTCCATGCAGCAGGGATACATCACATTCTTTCATTTTTCTATATGGAAACCTGCAAATGTTTCCAGTGCCCACTCCAAAAGCTCAGCGGCCAGAAGCAGGCTCTCTGATGTGCACACAACAAAAGTCACAGAACTATCCATATGGACATATCATGGGAAAAGCCTGTTCAAGAGAAAATCCTTGCAACAAGGATGAAAGGATGAAGGAATGAATTTTACTGAGTTTTAAGCAATTATCCCTTTACCTTTCTTCTGAATTTACTCATCAAGTCAAAATTTCACATCTTTGACCTTCCCTTAATGAACAACCACATCTAGTATTCAAGGCATTTTTATATATTTAGACAACACTTTTTTCCCCAAAGTCTCTTTTTCCTTCCCACCCGCACTTCATTCAGCTCCCAATTAAGGTGACTGCACAGGGAGTAAGTGATTTTCTCCTCATTTATCTAAATGCATCAGGCAGCAATGAAACCTGCTCTGCCACGGCAACAGGGAGTGGGAAGCAGCCACGAGTGCTACAGAAACACCTTCTCAGATGAAGCATTTTCCAGTTCAGCCTAGAGAAAGGCTATCTGCCCACACTCTCCCATGAAATGCTGGATCCTCAGCTGACTTTATAATTAGAGTCACCTCCATTTCCATCACTGCAGGACGTGATGTGAGGCTTTCTCTCTAATTTGCTACGAATTATGCTCTGCCCTGCCATTTTGCTGCTATTCTGGGCTGGTATCTCCCTCTTCCCATTTCAGTTTGAGAGCTGTGGTGATGCCCAGCGCTCATTGCTTTGTATCTGGGATTGCACTAAACTGAAGCTCAGGTGCTGGGAGCTCCCAATTTCTTTTAAGTGCCCTTGCTGGCTCACTCTCTGTTTTGGGAGGCAGAGGGGAGTAGGACAGTACACTGGAGAGAAATTCACAAACTGCTCTGGCAACTGTGCTCCCCTTCATATTTTTTAGCAACTCTATAGGACCATCACGCATTTCTCACAGAATTCACAGAATCACCAGGTTGGAAGAGACCTTCAAGATCATCAAGTCCCAACCCATGCCCCAACACCTCAATTAAAGACACATCCAGTCTTTTTTTGAACACATCCAAAGCTGCTGACTCTATGACTTCCCCAGGTAGACCATTCCAGAACTTTATCACTCTTTCTGTAAAAAACATTTTCATAATATATTAGGAAATATATTTTATATATATAAAAATATATTATATATATAAAATTATATTTTCCATAATATGTTTTCATATATAAAAATTTTCCCTTGGCACAGCTTGAGACTGTGTCCTCTGGTTCTGTCAGTTGCTGCCTGGTGAAAGAGCCCAACCCCACTTGTCTCCAACCTCCTTTCAGGGAGCTGTAGAGAGTGAAAAGGTGCCCCCTGAATCTCCTTTTCTCCAGGCTGAAAAACTCCCAGCTTTTTTTAAGCTTTGCAGCTTAAAAAAATAAATAAACCACAGCTTTCAAGTGGAACGAAGCCTCTCATTCAGATACGGGCAACATAAATAGAAGCGAGGGACTGAAATGTGGAGCCAGCTGATTTCTGGGGTGAATTTGTCGGGACAGAGGAGCTGCTGCTGGGCTGGCCTCACCTCGCAGCTGCTGGAAGCAGGAGCTGGTGGTGCTGTCCCCATCCAGCGGGTGCCGCAGGACGCCGTTGCTGGGCTTGTGGCGCTGGCAGTCCCTGTCGGGCAGCATGGCCTGCTCGCTGTCCCCAGCGCGCTCCGGCCGCGGGCCCAGCGCCTGCGGGAAGCCGAACATGGGCAGCGACGAGAAGAAGAGTAAGGCACCGCAGAGCAGGAAGCCTCCCCACCACGCTCCGATCCACCGCGGGTCGTCCGGGGTTATGTCCAGCTTGCCTGCGAGGGGAGCAAACACCAGTCAGGGGCTTGGTCCTGTCTGGGCACAGAGAGCCACAGGTAACCTTCCCAGGCAGGGTGCTGGGAAAGGCTGTGAGAAAATCAGAGAAAAGAATGAGAAACAGTTCTTACCTCCACTTGCTACACCTGATATTGTGAACATGTGTTGTGGAGATTTGTTTAGCAAAGGGTGGTTTCCTGATAGCCAATGGTGATGGTGTTTTAATTAAAAGACCAATCCAGATCACAGAAAAGAATGAGAAACAGTTCTTACCTCCACTTGCTACACCTGATGATGTGAACGTGTGGAATGTGTTACGGAGATTTGTTTCGCAAAGGGTGTTTTAATTAAAAGACCAATCAAGACCAGAGAAAAGAATGAGAAACAGTTCTTACCTCCACTTGCTGCACCTGATATTGTGAACATGTGTTATGGAGATTTCTTTACCAAAGGGTGGTTTCCTAATCAGCCAATGGCGATGGCGTTTTAATTAAAAGACCAATCAAGACCAGAGAAAAGAATGAGAAACAGTTCTTACCTCCACTTGCTGCACCTGATATTGTGAACATGTGTTATGGAGATTTCTTTACCAAAGGGTGGTTTCCTAATCAGCCAATGGCGATGGCGTTTTAATTAAAAGACCAATCAAGACCAGAGAAAAGAATGAGAAACAGTTCTTACCTCCACTTGCTACACCTGATATTGTGAACATGTGTTGTGGAGATTTGTTTACCAAAGGGTGGTTTCCTGATAGCCAATGGTGATGGTGTTTTAATTAAAAGACCAATCCAGATCACAGAAAAGAATGAGAAACAGTTCTTTCCTCCACTTGCTACACCTGATGATGTGAACGTGTGGAATGTGTTACGGAGATTTGTTTCGCAAAGGGTGTTTTAATTAAAAGACCAATCAAGACCAGAGAAAAGAATGAGAAACAATTCTCATTTCCACTTGCTACGCCTGATATTGTGAACATGTGGAATGTGTTATGTGTCACCATTAGGCTGGACGTGACATACACACGTGATCAGGGTCTAAGAAGAAAAAAGTGTTTTTATTCTGTGTGTTCTTTAGCTTATAGATTCTTAACAAAGTGTGATCTTAAGTCATTAACTACATCACAAAAACTTATTATGTTCATCGGTGCAAAGCAATTAACATCAATATAATTGGCAAAAGTTACAGAAATTTAATAAGGCACATATACATATCAACTTATGCACGTAGTCTAGCTCACAAAATTTTCATGTATCTTTTCAAATCTGTTTCTATGCTGATGGCTTTGTCTTCTTTTTTTGCTATGGATACACTCGAAAATCATCAATTGTTATTTCTTCTATCAACTCAGCTTTGCTTGCAGGCCAGCTGTCAAGCCTTTCTATAGTTATGGAGATTTGTTTACCAAAGGGTGGTTTCCTATTTAGCCAGTGGTGATGGTGTTTTAATTAAAAGACCAATCAAAATCACAGAAAAATAATGAGAAACAATTCTTACCTCCACTTGCTACACCTGATCTTGTGAACATGCGGAATGTGTTATGGAGATTTGTTCAGCAAAGTGTTTTACTTAAAAGACCAATCAAAATCACAGAAAAATAATGAGAAACAATTCTTACCTCCACTTGGTACACCTGATATTGTGAACATGTGTAATGGAGATTTGTTTACCAAAGGGTGGTTTCCTAATAGCCAATGGTGATGGTGTTTTAATTGAAACACCAATCAAGCACACCTATATCCTAACTGTCTATAAAAGAGCAATGGGTTTCTTAATAAAGATTATTATTGATCAATAATTATTCTGTAATACATGGAGTCTGTGTCACACTCACCTGGCACCTACTGGCACAGACCTGCACATAGAAGGACACTGCACCTCCAACCCTGCTTACCACCCTGTTTTCCCAGGTGCTCAATGCTCCCTCTGCTTTCAATTCTCTTTTCAGCAAAAGAGAGATTGGCATTTGGGCCTTAAGGGCATCTTTGACTGTGTGGAGGGTGAAACAGTCCTAAATTTTGGAAAAGAAATCCACCCACAGCATCAAATAGACTTGGAAAAGCACAGAAATAATCAGGAAAGGAAGAAAAGCAAAATAAAAGGTCAGAGTATCCTGTATGTCATCACTCAGCAGACGTAAAGCCCAAGAAGGGTCTGGAGTCTGTGTGTGGAAATACAAATAAACAGAAGGAGAGGAAAACCTGTTTTCCTAACAGCTGCCTTGCTGCCACAGCCACAAGGGTGTCCAGTGCTGGAGCTGATTCCTGGGGGAGACCCAGGCCCACCTGGCTGGAATAACAAGCTGCTCTGCTCATGGTGACTGTCTGGTTACTGCCACTCTGAAAAATCTGTCTCAAGTGAGGCAATCAAGTTGTCTCTCAAGCAGAGACAGAAGGAAACTCTTTTCTCCTTAGGGAAAATAACACGTAGCTCTCAAATACAGATAAAGTTTGAAAAATAGTGCTGTAGAGGGACTGGATTCTTCTGCTGTTATTTCCTCCTGCCTGAAGTGCATTTTTTTCAGGTTCTTGGGAACACGACAGCGTGAAGAGTCAGGCAAATCAGAGTTTTCTTCATATTCCCTTCCTAAAATAGCAGCTGGGTGGTGGGCAGTGCAGCAGCATGCCCACCTGCCCAAAACCTGCCCACCTGTGGCATCCCACACCTGCCCAAAACAGGGAGCAGGACAAGGCTCAGCCCCCTGGAGCTGGTTCTCCTTATAGCACCTGGAGCTCCAAGGTAGAGCC
>NW_005054400.1:2190550-2243747 GCF_000277835.1 Geospiza fortis
TTTGCATGACAGGGACTGACCATGGCCAAAGCCAGCTGGAGCTGGAGTTTGGAGCACTGCACCCTCCCTGGAAAATGGCTGAGCCACAGCCCTTCCAGGCTTCTCAGCAGTAATTGTTCCACAGCTCTTCTCTGTGGCTCAGTATTTCTCTGGGGCTTTTTGGGCTGCAAATACCGAGCAATGTCTTATGTTAAAAATGGCCAGAAGATACCAAATTAATTTTTTAGCTAGGTCAGCGTCTTGCCTCTGATGGCAACCATCTGCAGCTGCCCAGAAAGCCTACAAGAATAAAGTCAGCATATATTATTCTTGTGGCTTGGGGGCTTTCTATGCTAGATTTGGTGTCATGTTCATTTTTTTCAGATATATACACTTGTCCAATTGCTTTAAAATCCATTTGGAGATTTTTAGCACCTTATGGTGAGGAGTTCCACAGCTTCACCTACTGGGAGATAAAATATTTTCCTCTGTACATTCGTATTTTAGTGTAAATGATACTAAATGGTAAAATATCTAACAGGTTTCAAACAGCTCCTCTGCCAAACGAGGCTTTGGTAAAGCCAAGGAATGAAAAAGGGCCATGTGGTGTTTGACCAAACTGCAGCCAAATGCCTCAGCCATCCCAAAAGATACTTCTTTCTCAGTTGATATTATTTACATTTCTTCAGCTGCCATGCGCATGTGAGATCAAAAAAAAGCAGTAACAATTTTGCAGATTTGCACAATTCTGTTCTGAGTCCTGCAAGGTTCAACTCCATCCAAATGCGTTCTGTGACAACACATTTACAACATCACAGGGCTGAAATACATCCTTCTCTAAGGGAAAAAAAACCTGCATAAGGGTCTGTGGGACCCGATGGAGCTGGGAACTGTGGAAAAAGCACCTGAACAATCGAGGGAAAGGAATGAAGCGCCAGGTTTGCCGTGGGTAGCAGAGGGCAGGGGAGCAGCAGAGAACAGCCTGTTACATGTTGCCCTCTCATGGCAAAGAACACGCAGTGCAGGCACCAAAAAAAGCAGAATTTAGTCTAAACGAACAAAAGGACATTTTGCAAAAGGACAATTTGCAAACGATCTGCTTTAACCCGAGTGAAGTCAAGGTGAGCAATAATTAATGCTTTGGAGGAAAGGAGTAACGCTGTGGGACGGATGCTGCCCATCCATCCCCTCCAGGGCCATGGGCAGAAGGTGCTGGGCATGGATCTTCCTGGTGTGCCTCCATCAGAGCCTGGCTGGTTCCCCCACACCCTGGGGTGGCAGCTCTCCAGATTTCACTGTGCTCTGGACACAGCTCCCCTGGCATGACAGTGCCACAGCGCCATTTCAAGGTATCCTTTAAGAGCTGGGATGAAACTCATCTCATAGTAGAAAACACAGAAGGGGACAAATTTTAACCATGAAAAATCTGTTATTTATCAGAACAGAGCTGAAACTTTTTGAATCCCAGTCTTAAAACCCTTCTAAAAGTGACACTCATACATGCAAGAGGCACTGAAGATGGAATCACAGTTTCCTGCTTGTGAGCATCAACATTTTTGTCCTGATGATAAAAATTCAGCGTATTTGATTTGAAACCAAACCCAGTTCTCCTTACTTGTGTCAATGAAGACAGCATCCACGTAGATTTTGGTACAGAAGGAGCCCAAGATAAATCCACAGGCTGGCCCAAACACCAGCATGGTAAACAGGATCCCTACAAGGAGAGAGAAAAGAGAAGATTAGCACCAGGCTCTGGTTATTCACGGCAAGTTGTTCTGCTTGTCTGCTGTAAGATGGTATTACCTTGGTGATGCCACAGAGATAGGGACAGTCTCTGTGCTGAATGCTCCACGCAAAAGAGCACCCTAAATGTGTTTTGCTTCTCCATATCTCTTCAGGAAGATGAACAGATGGAGGTGTGATAATGCTGAAGGATTTCTATTGAGCTGAGGAGACAGTGTGGACATATGCTGTGTTTTGGTCGGCTGGCTGCTCTGAAAGATGTCTTACTCAACAGCACAAGGTAAAGCAGCCCTGCCTTCTCCTCATGGGTAACTCTGTCTTTGCCACCTCCAGCTAAAATCCTGGTAGACAGAATTTTCAGACATTAGAGACAGCAAATCTGTGAAATGAGTGTTGTCACAGACTGCTGCATAAAGTCCCTTTGCAGAGGTAGGAGCACTTTTCCACATTTGTGAAGCCCTTCTCCCCATCAGACACACATGACAAATATTCATGCTGTGTGGATCTTCCAGCCCCTCACAACTGCTTGTTCCTTCCGAAAAACCTGCATGAAATTGCCAGTGGAACGCCAGGAGAAGAGCTATTATGAGTAAATTACTTATTTGTTTCAATACAGCATTTAGAAGCATTTATTTTCACTCCCATTTTGGCCCTGAAACAAGAATGCTACAGGCACAGCGCCAGCTCTCAATTATCCAGGGCAGAAAGGCAGGGGTACACCAAGGATAATCCAGAAAAAGAAGCAGCAAAGATAACACAAAACATTTGTAAATTAGACAATAAGAACATATTAGGTACTGTCACATTTGGGATAACAACAACATTTGGGAAAAACAACAAGAAGTCCCCCAAAGACACTTGTAAACGATTTTCTGAAGGGAGCAGGGACAGACTGAGCAGTGTGGAGCAGAGCAAGAGCTGTTTGTTCCCTCTGGGGGAAGACATTGATGATGGACCCCTGTGCCTGGTGAGGGGGAACCTCAGCAGATGTGCCAGCACCAGTCCTGGTGTCACTGCACCTCACAGAGGGCCCACAAAGGAGTTTATTTGCATCTGGGTGCTTTGCTCACTCTCCTGATCTCTCTGGGGGTGTTGCCTGGCATCTCAGTGCATTTATAATGCACTCCATCACAGCTGTCTCAGCCCTCAAGTTCCTTATCTGGAAACTTTTTAATTCCCAAGCTCCCTCTCTATGCATTTCTCAGGAGCTGGAGAAACTATCAGAGCTGCAAAAAAATTCCCAGAGATCTCCATCCCCAGGCAAGGCAAACCACACCTGCCAACAACAGCTTAGCCAAGCAGAACGAACTGGTATGGTCAGAGGCAACTTCACCTTCATTTTTAAAATGAAGGGTGCAAACTAATTCCTCCAGGCTGCTGGCACTGGGGCCTGGCTGGATTCATAACCAGGGACAAAGCAGAGGTGCCCCCAGGCAGCTGCTCACACAGAAACCCAGTGCATTAAAGCCTTCAAGGCTCTCACCTAGAGCAGCACAAGGGACAAAGGAAGGTGGTGAGAGGAGAAGAAGTGCCAGGTTGTGTGAGCTGCAGTAAGGGTTTGTCACAGACACATTTTATGAAAAATCCTTTCCTTGGGATTTTTTCTCCTGAGAAGCTGAGAGGCCTCAGGAACAAAATGTAAACATTGATTATCTGCTGCTGTGGAATGCAACAGGTGCATCTGTGATTGGTCTCATAGAGTTGTTTCTAATTAATGGCCAATCACAGTCCAGCTGTCTGGACTGTCTCGGTCACTCACAAGCCTTTGTTATCATTCTTTTTCTATTCTTAGCCAGCCTTCTGATGAAATCCTTTCTTCTATTCTTTTAGTATAGTTTTAATGTAATATCTATAATAAAACAATAAATCAAGCTTTCTGCAACATGGAGTCAACATTCTCTTCTCTTCCCTCATCCTGGGACCCTGAGAACACCATCACAAGGGGTCACTGCTGTCAGGGCAGCAGCAGGAGCTGCCAGCCCCTGCCCAGTCCCTGCCAAGCTCAAAGTTGCAGCAATGCCACTGTGTCTCAGCCTAAATTAATCCCCAGGGTCTCTGCCTGTGCTGTCCCATGTCACAGGAGGCCCAGCCATGTCCCCTCCTGCCATCACCTTGTCCTGGGGTGCTGGTTTGTGCTCCATGGTCCAGCAGTGCCCTGGGGAATCTGTGCTCCTGGAGCCACAGAGCTGCTCAGCAGGTCTGTGCCTTGCTCCTGTAAAGCCTCACAGGGGACATCCCTGCCCACCTGCAGAAACATTTCGTGGGATGTGAAATGAGGGAACAGACAGGCTGGGAGGGCAGAAAAAAAGGGATTTCTTCCCCCAGCACACCTCAGCCTCATTTCCCCTCCTTCCCCGCCCCACTTGTGGCTTCCACCAGGATTTTATAGAACATCCATGTCACATTTTTTGTGGTCACTAGATGGCATCAGTGTTTGTCATTCAGCCCGCATGTGCCATGTGGGTGACAGCGCTGAGTGCTCAGCCTTGCTCCCAAAACACGAAGGTGTTCAGGACCTGGAACACCATGGAGGGTGGCACTGGCACAGGGCACGGTCAGCACCCACACATCTGCCACAGACACACTCAGGCTGTGCCCCTTCCCTGCCTGTGTGACAAAAATCACAGCTTTTAGGACAAACTTTTCTGTAAGTGTTAAGTTTTCAAGCACAAGAGTTGAAGGAGGCATGTGGCAGAGACTGCCATGGCTGTGATGAATGAGACAGCATTCAAATACCTTTGAAAACTGAACATTAATTATGAATTTCTATGTAAATATGGCCGAGCACATAAGGACACGCTGGGCTCCATATCAAATGGAGCAATGACAAATGGAGCTGCTCAGGCAGAGGGACAAGGACCAGCCAGTTCTACCTTCTAGGCAACACCTCTGGATGCATCAGCGCTGGGCTGAGGAGGGATGGAAGTTTGTCCTGTGATGATCTCCAAGCCACAGAGCTGTCTGACCACGTGTGCACAGGGAAAACCACAGAACTGGTGTTTGCTTCACGGAGCAAAGCCCAAGACAAAGAACATGGGAAAAGATCCTTCACCAAAAGCAAACAGGAAATATTTTCCCCTCTTCCAAAAGCAGGGACCTGTGGCTGGTGATCCAGCAGCAGCAGGGAGATGCTTGCAGAGAGAATTATCTCAGAAAAAGGCAAACATTGAGAAAGCTGTGGCCAGTGCAGGCACAGGTGACAGATGAACACTGCCCCTCCTCACACTACTGCATCTCAAATATGTCAGAAACCAGCCCTGTCCTCAGTTATTAAAACACCTCATTCCATATCCTGGTGGCGGCAGGAAGGTTTGCTCTGCCATGTCCTCACTAGAGGGCAATGTGGGATAGAGCATCCACTGAAACACCTATCTAACATCTTACCAAAGCTATTAAATTATTATTCACCTCTAGGCTAGCTTTAAAAAACCACGTTAATTGTGTTTTCTCTTTTTCTGCAGTTTGTTCTAAAATCAAGAAGAAAACAACTGGTTCACCCCATGGCCTTTCTTATCTTTTTTTGAGCTTCCAACAAAACCCTAGGGTTGCAATAATAGTATTTTACACTTTAATTCACAAATCAAGCAGATTGTGGAAAAACCCAAGGCATGGACTGTGACAATGGATAGTCCAGGGTCTGCACAGAACAGGACCATGCTCCAGGATCAATGGAGCATGCTGCTGGGCACAAAAACCAGGCTAATTGAGATAGAGCCTGTGGTTGAACATGTATGCAGAACTGAGGACACAAGGGGAAATTAGGCAAGTTTGAATTAGCTTAAGACATCCTTCCTCTTTTGAGAAATCCTGCACAACTGCCACCACCCCTGCTATCAGGAGAACACTTTCCACATCACCCACCTCGCCATGCAACCACAAAGCTGCTGTTCAGCAGAGACGAAGGCCTTGCAAAATAATTTTCCCAGGGCTGGGGCTGCTGCTAAGAATTAAAGTGTGCTAAATTTGTGGCTAGCTTTAATATCACCTGCTTGGTCTTTTCCCATGCTTTCCTCTAACTTTTAGATCTGTCTGATTTGATGAAGCCAGAGGGATACCAGGAACAAACAGATCAAAGGTCCTATCCTGGCTCCACCTGGCTCTTGGGAAACTCCCACTGATGCCAATAAAATCAGTGATCAGTACAGGTACTGAAATTTGATTTTTTAAAATTTTTTTTTAATCTCTGAGTTATTTTTTTTTAATTCTTACTAAACTATGGCAACTCTTAGAAATACTTCAGAGAAGAGAATTGAAAAAAAAAAAAGCAACTCTGTCTTGGGACAATTGAAATAATTTGGTAACTCTCAAACACTTCTTTCCAGTTTGTGTCCTTTTAGAGCACAATTAGATCTTAGCTTGAAAACAGCTACTATTTTTCAGTTTACCTGCTCTACTCCCTTCATTAGTCTGCCTGCCTCCCAAAAAGGCAGGAAAGAGAAAAGGCAGCAAAGTGGGCTGCACTGAGAAATCAGAAATGTTTTCCTCCTCATCTTTTCAAATGGAGCAATTTGCCAAATCCTACTTTGTCCTGTCAAATAACATTTTCCCAGAGCTGAGGAAAGGATGGGGACAGAGGCCAGCATTAGATCTGACATTTTGTGATGAGACTTCATCACCAGTAGGGCCCAAGCCTGACAATGCAGTTTTCCATTAGAGCCAAGGGAAGGGGCAGCAGCAGGTCCCACATCTGTGGAGGGACGGCGGCACAGAGATGCTCTGAGTCACACAGAGTGCACAGAAACCAAACTGCAGACAGGGATAAAAGCTGTCAGTATTTCAGTAATGAAGAGCTGTTCCTTGGTGTTCCACAGCAGCAACAGGATCCTGAAACACGAGCAAACCTGTGCTGCTCACAGGGTGAAACAGGCGAAGCATGGACTCACTCCCTGTAATGAATTAACTGGGGACAGGAATTCCCAGGAGAAGCCCTCCTGGCTGGGAATAAGGCACGGAGGGGACAGTGCAAGGCTTGCCAGCCTCACCAAGGTGCAGCCTCACCTCAGGTACAGTTCAGTGAGCAGTAAGAGCAGGTTCAGCACAGTCATGGACTGAGGAAAAAGAACACCAAGTCATTTCACTTCAAAGCCTCAGCCTCACCAGGGGCTGAAGGCATGAGGAGATTTATTCTGGAGAGCTGCCAACACACTCCAGGCAAAGGTGAGCTGGGTAGGTGAGACAGGAGGAGGAAAAGCAGCATCTCCCCCAGCAGGGCTGGCTATCAGAGCAGGAGCCATCAGCAGTGACTCACACAGCACTTCCCAAGCACGGGCAAACCCCTGGTGTAGCAGAGGATACTGCTTTATTTAGCCATGGAGCCGTCACTGCTATCTGCTGGGTCCCCTGGAGCCAGGTTGTTCCTGCCTTGGCATTTCCATGAAATTAAAGATTATTCACTGTGCTCCTAAGGAGCAGCACTCCTTCAGCAAAGCACGTGGTCACAGAAACACCTCCTCCCCCCTGCACCATCCCAAGGGACAGCTTTGGTGGGCAGAAAGCTGATCAGCCTGCAAGGTGGGGGGAATTGCTGCAAAACGTGGTCCTTGCATCAAGTAACTACATCCCTGAGGAGGAAGGGATCAAGGAACTCAGTGTGATCTCTGTCAGCAGCTGGGTGCTTCAGTGACCATCACAAACCAGAGGTTTTGTGGTATGTGGGGGAGGGCACAGCACAGATCCCCCTGCCACAGTCCTGGGAGCGCTGCTGTGGCCATGGGACAGCATCTGGCCAGGAACATCACCCTCAGCCCCCTGCCCGTGCAGGAGCAGGCTCTTTCTAAAAGCACAAAGGGAACTGCCTTTGCAAAGCACGAGATAATCTCAAAACCCTGCTTGTCCCACATTTCCTGCTGCGTGGAGCAGGCCAGTGTAAAGGGATTACTGGAATATTGTAATTCAGGGGCTCTGTGACTGCCTTTAAAGAGACACCAGCCCAGCACAGCCTGTGGGAACCAGAGGCATCCTGGTGCAGACTGGGGATGCTGCATCCTCCTGCACACCAGGCAGTGGCTCTCAAGGGGATAAAGGGATAAAGGTTCCAGCTCACACTCACTGGGCAAAGATCCTCACTTCAGTGGGTTTTCTCTGACTTCTACCAGTTGATATAACCTCAAAAACGCACAGTAAGGGTAGAGGGAGGCTGTTTCCTACCCAGATGGCTTCTCTGTACAGCAAAACCTGCTGGAGCCACCCAGCACTGCCCATGCTCTCTGGCAGACAGCGTGCCCACAGGAGCGGAGGGATGCCTGCATCCCTGCCCAGCCCTTGGTCTCTCATTCCCAGCTTTGCTCATTTGCCATGGAAAGACACAATTTCCCCTGCCACTCAGCTCCCTGTGCACACACCAGCTGTCCATCACTACCTCCTGCTCCCTCATGGCTCCTGCTCCCTCACACAGCTGTAGGAAAGGTGAAGAGGTGGTGCCGGCCCCACGGCGTGTTTGGATTTGTTCTGCCTCCTCAGCACACCCACAAAGCAAAGGGAATGTTCAAACAGGCTGGACAGATGTTTCCAAGTGCCTGCAGCTGTTGATTAATGAGGAACAACTCTGGGACAATTCACTTTAATGTTTAGACTTTGTTCTGGTGGGGATCAAAGCAGCTCCAGCCCTGTATTGGCATGAGGTGGGGAGGAGTGAAGAGGCTGGGGGTTCATCCCATCTGTACAGTAGCACACACATGATTTATCAGTTTTGCCTTCAGGAGCTCAACACCAGCAGACCCCTCAGACACCTATTTAGGGCTGCTCAAGTGATGCCAAAGACAGGCACAGATGTCCTGGCAGCCCCAAGGCAGTGAGAGGCTGAAATCCCTGCTCAGCCATTCCCTTCCCATGGACCATTCACTGCATCTCGTAACCTTCCCACCTTTTAACAAAAATACAAAACAAAAATACATCCTTGTGATGTACTGCAAGATGCACAAATACTATGCAGTGCTTTAGTAATCAGGAACACCAAATGTGTCAGAACAAACTGAGTTTTAGTTCTGAGCTCTTCTCATTGATTCCACTGTTACAGCTCGCTGCATCTGTGCGTGCAACACAGCCCTTGGAGAAAGATCTGACAGTGCTGTCCCAAGACATCCTATTTCTCACTGACAGACCTGCAGCTGCTTTTGGGCCAGCAGAGCAGCTCCAGAAAGCCTGCAAAGCAAAAGCATGGGATTGAATCTGACTTCTCCCATTTCCATGCAACCGCTTGTGACGGGAAAGCCATGTGGGAGTTTAGTTCTTTCAGCCAGTGAAAGAAATTATTACAGAGTTTGAAATCAGGCAGCCTTGGACATCTCCCATCCTCCCCTCTTCTCTGACCAAGCCTTTTATCAATATACCAAATCAGTTTCAGCAGCCTGTAAAATTTGCTCTTGCTTCATGAATATTTGGGTTTTTAAAGCAAGCTACTCACCACTGTATGCAAATACTGCAGAATGACTTATTTACCCCCGTGTTTATTAAGACTTAATAACTGCAGCTAAAGCTGGTTGGGGAGTTTAATTTACTTACAAGAGGCAATAAAAACATGCACCCATGCTGCAGATTTAAGAAACTTCTAATATGGCTCTTCCAAGGCTGGAGAGAGCCCACGGCAGTGGCCTTTCCCCTGCCTGCTGGAAAAGACTATTACTCCAGTACAGTTTTTGTTCTAGCCTATATTTAACATTCAGATGTTAATCCCTAAAAGGGTTGCTCGGACTTGAAAGCATCTTACATGGAGGTTTCTCCCCAGACTATCAGGGTCCCTTTAAATATTGATTTCCATCAGAATTCGGGATTTCCCTAAAGAAATGTCTGCTGACTTAAGAGATGAAATCTATTTTCTATAAGCGGGCATTTTGCCTGGTGAACCACCCGGCATTTTCAATTACCACCAAGCCTTAGGTTTGTTTTATCAGCAAATCCCTGTCCTCAGCACTATCAAGGCTACATGTGAAAGGATCAATGTTATATCAACAACTGACAGTCCCAAGGGATCCTGATGCACACACAGAATGTTTGTGGAGTGGCACAGGAGGGGACTTTTGCTTTAGGAGCACAAACTCAGCATCCAGCCCCAGATTTTCCATAATGACTAGGTGCACTTGCAGCAGCTCAAAACACATTCATTAACTGGTTTGTACCCTCATTCTGATGAGCACAGAAATAAGGAAAACCCAAGCCAAACAAAACCAACACCACCCCCCCTCCCCAAAAAAAAAACCCCAAAATATAACTCCAAATCAACCAAAAACCCAACCCAGAACCCTATGCATATTGGCTTTTAGGTTCCTCCTTTATCCAGCTGCTGAAACAGGATCACCAAAAAGATGGCAGAGAAACAAATCACGCCATGGGAAAAGCTCCACAACCCTCAAAACCGTGTTTGCAAGTAAGACAAAAATTAAAGCAGTCGATTTGTGAGCTCTGCAAGGTAAACTATGGGGATGTGCTCACTACAGAAGTCTTGGGATTTATTTGGTCACACCAGTTAACACTGGGAACAACCTGTTCCCACTCCAGTTTTCCTCCCTACCATCTCAGTCCCCTCCTAGGCAGTGGAGGGACCTCTTGCTGCAATTCTCTCCTCACTGATGTGAAGCTGGAGAAGAAATTTGCTTATGCTAATCAATCCCTGGCACCAGCCACACGAGAGCTAATCCACTGGCAATCTCCATCAGTCTCTGCATATTTAACCAAAGCAGGGAACACTCACAGAGGATTATGAACGCAGTGGCATTGTTGTAGCAGTGTTTTCCTACTTGAGCTGCAATCACTCTGATGCCCTGTCTCTTAATATTTACACACACTCTACGCACAAACAGCGTGCAGAATCACATCAGTGCATGCAAGCAAGGTGCCTACAAACACACACACACACACCACACAGTGATTTAATATATCTCCCTGCACTTAGTGTTGTCTCCACCCTCTTCCAAAATGCTCGTCTTCATGCTGGTCATTTCTATAAACCAGCATCTCTTAAGATAGGCATATTGCTTAATCCTCACAAAGATTTGTCTCCTTCTGCAAAGGTTTTACAGGTAGTTGGACACGCATTGCAAGGGATTAGAGACTCAGGCTGAGTTAGGAGAAGTCCAGAAAAAGAAGCTCAATAGTCAATTTTTCTGCCACTTTCTGCAAAAAGCAAACCAAGAAACAAAGTATGAACCCCATGTCCTGTCCAGTCAGGTGCGTCACAAAAAGCCGATGCTGCGCGATCTCTCAAAAATAAGGACAAGCCACTTGTTCCACCCACCCTGCTGGCTCACATTCCTGTCCCTGAAACTTGCTTGTTATCACTTCAGAAGGAGTCAGCTCAGTTTAAGAGGTGGGTACAAGCACGTTCCTAACTATAGCGTGCAAATCCAGGGCAGGCTATTTCCACCCTGACGCACGAGCCACGGATTCCACACCTCCAACACACGGCGCAAACACACCAGCCGTAGCCGTGGGCTTCAACCAGCAATTTCCACCTTGTAAGCAACTTTTCCCTTGTGCTAATTACCTTGGGAGGCAGCCACCAAAGAGGCTTTGGAAGGAAAAAAGCCACATGCTCCAACGCCAAGTATGGTTTTTCTGAAGGGCTGAAGCCGCACGCCTTCGAGCCGCGCTCGTCTCCCCCCAGCCCTTAAACACCTGTTTCACCAAACCCACCATGCCTCTGCAGCCACAGATGGGCAGATTTCCTTGCGCTATTTCCCAGGAATTGTGCCAGCTGTAGGTTTGTATGGAAATATGCTTCTAGGGCATTTCTCTCTCTGTCTCTCTACAGGAATGCAAGTCTGCTCTGAGTTTGCTGGCTGGTGTCCCCTTCAATACTGGGTGGTTTTGATCCTACAGAAGAGTGTAGGGATGCATTAAAGATCTGCACAAAATTCATCCCAGCCCTCTCTCCACCGCTAGAATGACCTGTCCACCCCACCTGTGAGCACAGCCTGTTTTTGCTCAACAGAGGGACCCTTTTGAGGCTCTGGCACATTTTAACCTCCGTCACTCGAATTCTGCACAAGTCAAGCACCTCCTTATACTCTAAAATACACTGGAAAAAAGCCCCCAACGTGCAACTGAGAGTACAATGAGCTATTCCCACATGGTTCTCACAGCCTGTAAAATGTGAATTTTGGCATTTGGAGGTTGCTGCAACACCATCTTCGCTTTTTATTTATTTATTTTCAGCTGTGTACTGAGTTCGGAACGGACACAACATGTTCTTTTGAGGAAAGAGCTGCCAGAACTGCCTCCCTCTCTCTCTAACCTCAGTCTTGGGGGTATCCCTTCCCATCCCACATACCTTAAATGAGAACACATTCAATTTCTAACTGAGGTTTTATGTTAATAAAGGCAGCTTGCTGCTTTTCTAAGCAATGATTAGTCAGGAAGGAAAGTTCAGCTCTTTTCTCCCTACTGGACCTCTGACATGTCTGCCTCACCATTTGAAAAACTCTTCCCTGCAAAATTCCCCTCTGCTCTTTCCTGCTTCTCACCTGACCTCAGCAGAGGGCCACTGCTACATGTCCAGTCTTTTGCATGCCTCTAAAAGCATTTGCCATTTCTTTCTTGAGCTGACAGCACCTGGGATTTCAAGACCTTTCCTCTAAGCATCATCCAGAGGAAGGATTTTCCAGGGCTGGAGGACACAGACTCATCCAGTATGGTATCAGGACTCATCAGGTATGGTGCTGGATATCCCAACAGCCCACAGCTCCTCAAATCCTGCTCCCATCCCAGCTGATCAAGCTGTTTTATTTTTTACACACACACGTGAGTAATCCTCCATCCCAAATGCAGCACCTGCTGCAGAATGTGGTGCTCTGAACAATGGGTGAGAAGTTCATATTCCTGCTGCTCAGGCATTTCCGTGCCAAGGAAACCCTCCCACTGCCCCATATCACCCCTGCTCCAGTGCTTCCAGCCCAGCTGATGGCTCCCTGGGAACATAAGCAATTCTAATTTATTTTTCTCCTTTTGTTTCGTGTTTTCTCGAAAGGTCTTGGGAGGAAAAACTCAGAACAATTAAAGACGCACTATATGGTTTGTTCATCTGTGGAGAAAAGCGGGAAGAAAAGAGCATCCAAAAAGCAACAGTTCCCTAAGAACTGCCAGGGCAGCTCCTGCCCTCCCAAAAGCCATCAGCAAAACGTTCACTTTTAGCAAGAGCAGTTTTCACACATTTTGAGATGTCTGTTCAAATCTCCTTTGCCTGGCTGCTGTGCAGGTACAGACTATGCTGCACAGTGGAGGATGACTCACAGGCAGCTGGCACTGGGTAAGCCCATCCTAAATTTCTGAGGCAAGGAGAGGCCTGGGAATCACCAGTGACGTCAGGCAAGCTGCTGGGAAGCCAGGGCTGATAACAGTTATCTGTACCCACCATTTAAGAAAGTGCCGTGCTTTCCTCTGCACAATAGATTAAATCTGCTCTGGTAATGGCTGGGCTGTCAGGAAGGGAAGGAAATTGGAAACAAAACTTGTGTTGTTCTGCTTCCTCATATTGCAAACGCCATCAGAAAAAAGCATTTGCTCTTGACAATAGTCATTCTGTGCCCTGACCCAAATCTCACTGAGCTTTAGGGGAACTCTTGCACCGACCTTAACAGGCTTTGGATCAAATCCACCGTGTGCTTCTTAGAGCAGATAAATATTTGTTCTTACAGACATTTAGGGTGCTGGCCTGGGACCTGCCAGACTTGGCTGGACATGGGTATCTCACACCTCCTTGCCACCCATCTCCTCCCTTTGAGGTATCCCACTGCAGAGGCTGCTCAGCCCTTGGCCATGCACAGGCTGCAGCTCCAGCTGCTTCCTTTGTCAGGAATAGGCCAAGGTATCCCAAAGCATCTGTGGGGATCACAGTGGGGTTGTTGGGGATCACTGTGCTTTGTTTCATGGCAATGCTACTTCTCAACAAGCTCTATGTAAACTTCTCAGCAAGAGAAATTTGGGAAGTCTAAATATATATATTGTTTATGGGTGGGACAGCACCATGCTCCCACAAAACCTTCCAGGCAGGCAATGGGGGTGGATCCAGTCTGACAACCCCCTCCAAATATCCTCCCCAGTTACCCCATGTGGGGAATCTGAGGGATGCCAGATGCCAGTCTGTTCTGGGGGATGGGGAGGCTGGCTGGATGCAGGATAATCCCCCAGTCTAAGATTACTTCCAATGTAATTGTTTAGCAGTTGCTCGCACTATCAGCACAAACCCTGCAGGCTGGATGCAGAGGACTGTGCTCCTGAGAGAGTGTTATTCAGCATTTCATGCCTGGTGCACAGCCCTCCCTCCTCTTGCCAAAACTACAGGCCACATGGGTGTTTTCCTGAGGCTTCTTACCAAGTCTGTGGGGAGCTGCCAGCCTCTTCAGTGCTGCTTTCACAAGAATATTTTCTTTTGTGCCAAGGAGGACCCTGTCCCTGAAGAGTCTCTTTCTGCCCAGGGGAGAGAACAGCTGCTGCTATCATTATGGGCTTGTCTCCCTCAATTAAACATCCACAGCCACAGCTGAAAGATGAAACAAAGCCCTTTTCCAGCCCTCCAGGAAAGGGGCTGGAGGGAGGCTCTGGGAGAAGACAGCAATTCTCCCACAGTAGACCTGGAATTGTGTTTTAAGTTGAGAATTGACTTAAAAGCTGCTGAATATCCCATCTAAAATCAATCACATCAGAATGGCCTGGTTAAGGGTGTTTAGTGGGACGTTGCCCTTGCCTTAGGGAAACAACCCTAGTTGGCCAAGTGGGAGGAACATAGGAAGGTCCATGATGGCCTCTTATTACTGAAACAGATTACTCAAAATTCTTCATATTACTCCTCCTCAATGACCTTTCAGGAGCTAGTCTGACTCTGCAAGGTCACTCTTCTGGGAGTAATGGCTTTAATGATAAATATCCAATTTCCACTTTGTTCAGAGATGTCCACCTTAGAATTTGCTGTTTTTTGATGGGCTTTACGTTTTGAAGAGGGTGAAGGTGTGGATTTGTTCTGCCTTTTTTTTCTTTTATTTGTTGGTTTGTTAAAAAAAAAAAACAAAACCCAAAAAACCAAAAAAACCCCAAGCCTTTTAATTTCCAAATTTTTGACTTCAAGTGACTTCTCTTTGCAAGCATCCCTTCATCCTGATTAGACAAAAATAGAGTTTCAACCAAGTAACTGCAAATATATCTGAATAGTATTTCTAAGAGTCTTTTTGGTGCTGTCATTCTTGCTCATCTCCAATGAGGCTCTTTTAATGAATTCATGTCGACTCTCTCATTTCTCTGTTTATTACCCCTCTTCCAGCATCCTGGAAGATGTTAACTCCTTAGGACTGCACGGGCAAATGAACTGCTCAGAAAATGAAACATAATTTCAGACAACCATGCTATTCTGGCTGGATCTAAGCTGGACTCAGAGGTTTACAGAACTTGTTAGCACCCACATGCTGCACATCCTGCCAGCTGAACTGCCAGTGCTGCCATTTCCAAGCCCAATCCTGTGAAGCAATCCAAGTTAAGATACTCATACTTTTAAAATAATCCAGCTAAAAAAACCACTGCAGCGAGGAATCCTAGAGGGTCTGTGACAGGAAACTGGAAACAGCAATTTCCAAACCAGCAAATAGAGCTGCTTCTTTTATCATCATTTCACAAGGTTTATCTCTGCTGCCAAGTCCTGGTACGTGGAATTGGTCAAAAAGCTTTTGATGGACCAGTGCACCACTGGAAAAATGCAGGGGAAGAAGTCAGCTTTATGAGACTGTGGCTGCTTATCCTTACTTCAATTTTTGTGAGGGAAAAAAAAAAAAAAAAAAAAGAGGACAAGATGTTGAAAATTCCCCCCATAAATTCAAAACGGATCACGCTATTTACTTTGGGGTCGAAAAACCAGTCACTTTGCAGAGTGCTTGATACAGAGCCAAATAAAAAAAAAAAAAAACCAAAAAACAAAGAGTTAACAAAAAACCATGGAGCTTTCAGACACTTTGTTCCCAAAATGTTTGGTGTGGGAAGTTCCAAAGCTTGCCCCTTTCCCTGCAGCAGAGGAGGCAGAGTGCGGTGTGTGGATCCGCCGCTGCCAAGCCGCGCTTGGCCGGCCCCCGCAAACTGCCACATGTTTCAGCTGGTGTGGCTCTGGACCGTGATCTACTTTCATTATTTTTGGCAGAGTTCGTCGCATTCTTTTGGACAGTAATTACATTTTCCAGAGCAGGCTTCCTGCCAGAGCTCGGAACGATGACCAACAGGCCCTTTTTAACCACCTGCTACGATTCCAGCCTTGATTAGTTATTAATGTGCTGTGGAAACCCACTGCGAGAACCACCCTTTGTGGGTATGTTACCAGGATGGCTTCAGGGAGAGGGAGGCTTGAAAGGAGAACAGGGAAATACCACAAAGACAGAAATTTGGAAGGTTATAGAGAAACCATAGAGATTTTGTAGAATGGTACATGAGTGGGGACCAGTTTTTAAGTGGGGACTTGCTTTGTCCCCACTGTTCCCCCATCAGCTGGGATTGAGCAGCTGTGATACGATATGAGCAACCCAACGCTGGTGATAGCTAAAATAGAAACAAAATTCCTTGTAAAAGCCTGGGGTCTTTTTCACCCAACAAATACCAGGCTCCCATTTTCCTCTTGTATTTTAGCTGACTCTGGGGAATGGGAGGCTTGAAAGCATTGGGTTTCTTCAGGTGTTGGGCACTTTCTGAGTGCCTCCACCCAACAAACATCAGCTTCATGGGCTCATTCATATTTAACAGAGAGCAGGGCTCTTAAACACACTAAATTCTTATGACTGGCATGAATATGTTGTCCTGGAATAGGCCCTTGCCAGCTCCCAAGTAGCAACAGCCTGGCCACAAATGTTGTCTGTATTTACAGATATTGAAGATGCTTATTATAGGGTATCACAGAGAGATCTCAAAGCACAGAAGTTCATCTGTGGGTTGGTAGGATGTAGCAAGTTCACCCTGGCAGGAAAACTGGTCTTTCAGTCCAAAGAAAACCTCTAATTTCCTCTTCCTTTTAATTTCTACTGTCTGATTTTTACCATCTCATTGTTTCCAAAAAAAGAAATGATGGTTCAGTGGCACATGGGGATCAAGCCTTGCATGAGAACAAGTCACATTGTCCCTTGTTGAGGGGAAGTAAGAGGCTCTTGTCATTGTGTATCACACACCTCAGGTATTCCCTTCATTTAACCATAGAGGACAGAGGATTGAGGCACCAAGAGGCTAAGGCACATGACCAAGGATATTCCCAGGGCTTCAGAGAATGAGTATCCTAATCTTCCACCTCTTTTCTCCTGAGCTGGTATCCAGAAATGCCCAGATTCCACATCAGATACCTTACAATCTGCTGTGATGGATCCCTTCTCACAGTTTGTGATGTCACCCATTGAAGTTTATGTCCTTCTCCTTTTAATAATCAAGTCTTAATTTCATTTTCACTCATTGAGCAGAGAAACAAGCCAAGGGCTTGGCACACATCACAGGCACAAAGGACACAGGTGCCTGGCAGCAGTCAAAAGTGAGTAACCACAATTACACTCAACAGGGATTTCTATTCTTCACAGGTACCGCATTTTAAAGGAAACATGACCAACCAACATTGCTGATGTCTGCATAGCATCTAAAACTCAAGAAAAATCCCCATTAATCCTGGTTTAGGCCCACTTGAATGGCAGACTTCTTTGTAGACTTGGTCATGAGTATGCATTGTCCAGGGTGTATCAGGCTCTTTGACAATTCTCTCACTCCTTCAAAGCCATCGGGATTTCTCCAGCCAGGCTTTCCATGGCATCCCTCCCAGCTGCAGCCTGCCAGGGCTGGTTTGCACCTTCCCTCTGAGCAGATCTCAATAAAGCTACCCACAGGAGCTTGATAAAAATTAATGTGAAACTCTGCCTTATGCCACCAGATCTCCATCCTGCAGGGGCTACAGGAAAACTACTGACTTGGTTTTGTAATAAAGCCTCACCAATGGAATGACCATCTCAGGGGAACATTCCACCTTCACTTGCACTCCATTCTTTTATCACCTCCAGGAGGTTTTTAGTAATAAAGCCAGCACTGTAAGGATCCAGAGCAGACACACAGAAGGCACTCTGCATTTACTGCGATGATTTCTGCTTTGCAAAGCAGCCATATGTCTGCCAGAAAGCTCCCTGCTCTGCTCCTGCCAGTGTAACCTGAACCATGGGGAGGAGAAGGGGACTTAATTTTTCATATTATCCAGGTTTTGCTCCTTTTCTCAACTCTAAAAGCATTTAAAGTTAATTCTTCTCTTCAATTTTTTCCTTCACCTGATCAAATCCATGATTTAACAGGGAGATAAACATCTACAGACACCTTGGAGGTTCCTCAGTGCACGAGGAGTTGCCAAGAGAAGGAAAGCACACCACCACTCACAGATTTAGGGGCTTAGATTGTTCTGTGGAAGGTTTGGCAAAGCAACACAGTAAAAAGAAAAGATTTTTCCATCTCTGTGAAAATAATTCCTTTAGTCCAATGTCGAGACAAATCATCAGCCCTTGCGATTTATTTTGCCAAAAGAAACATTCCCAAGACACTTCACTGAAATTATTGAAACATTATGTGTTGATTGAGGGGAAAAGGAACTACCAAGAGTTTGTTTCATCTCAGTACTACATTATATAAAGAGATCTTTTGTCTCCACCCAAATGCATAATGTTAACAACCTTCTGTTGAATATTTGGATAAATTTGATGCCAAACACTTTAATTTGAACGAATTTACCTTACAAAACACTTGCCAAAGTGAGAAGCGTCCAGCAGACACAACCCAGCAATCCCTCTGCAAACCTGATGTGCCTTGTTTTCCCAGCAGTAAGGTGCAAGGATCACAAGGGGGTTTCTGATCTGGATGTGACCTTTATGAACATCCTCAAATATGGAGGTTGTAGCAGAAATCTCATGTAGCAGAATTTTAATCACTGCATCTTGGCAAGACTATGCACAAGACTGTAGCAGGGCATTTCTTTAAAGGAAATTACCTGGGCACTGAAGTCAGGGAGTGTTTTCATCTCCAGTGACTAACTGAAGCCTTCAGGCAAATTACTACACCTCCCCACTTAGGAAAGATAAAAAGTTTTCTTTGACACTAAATGACCATTAAGCATGTAATACTAATAGGGGACAGTAGCCATTCAGAATGGTAATTGAAGTGTGTGCCACGAAGGACAGCTAGGAAATATGCAATTTTCACAGTCTAAATAGGTTAGAACCCATCTAGAGTTCATGACTTCAGTAAGTGTATCACTGCTCTGCAATACTATGGAAAAGCTGCTGGGTCACATCTACTTTACCACCACAGTCAATGTAGGACTGCTTTTCCTGGCTTTTGCAAGGGGATTATTTTCAGGTGTCCAGATGTACAATTTTAATAATGTACATCTGGACTGAACTAGTTAACAAGGGGAGAAAATGAAGATGGGGAAAAATGTTGCATGTGAAAACCACTATTCCTTTCAGTAGCAGCTGTAACACACAAAGAGGGGCTGACTGACACAGTCTGAAATTCAAAAACCCTTCTGGTCACACAGAGATCTATGATGCTGTTTATAAAGGACCCTTCATCCATCCTGAAGTGACAACAGCGTGTTTAATCCTGCCTTTTTGAGTGCTCTCTAGCACTGATCCTGCCCCCTACACGCTGCTGGGTAAGAAATGTGCTGCATCCTCCCCATCTGGCCATGGCAGGCAGTGAACAGAGAGCCCTGTCCCCCCAAACCAGCACTTTGTGCCCCCCAAACCAGCGACACCCAAGCTCGCTCCTCCTCCACAGCTCACAGAGCAAAGTGCTTGTGGTCCTGTCACAGCCAGAAAAGATAATGTGGAGGAAACCAGGTCACCTCCTGGTACACAGAGGAGACAAGCCGTACCACAAACCTTAACAACCCTTTAATACTGGCATTGGAAGTAACTCTGGGCTTGCACACAAGGGCTGGAGTTGAAGAGGGGTTTTAATGTGTTTGAAAGGGGGAAAAGGAGCTTGATGAGAGCCGTGCTGCACATCCCAGACACGGCACCAACAGATCTCCTCACTGCCCCTGAGATGGGCACAGAAAGTCCATCCCTTCGCCTGGGGGAGCTTGCTTTTGTTTCACTGCTCTCACAGCTTTTGCCATGGGTGATTATGAGACCTGAAAAACTCTCCAGACTAAGCAACTCCACTTCCAAACCTCCTGGGTGCTGCTCACTCAGCACTTCCAGAAAAAACTGCCAGTGAGGACTATTTTATAACCTGCCAAAGGATGAAGAGGCCGCTTTACCATTATTAGCCCAGATATTAGAGTATTTCTCTCTCATCTGCCTCCAGGAGACCACATCTCAATTGTTTCCCTTGCCAGGGAAGTACCTGAACCACACTCTGTCTGAGCCCAGATTTTACAAGTGACTATTCCTGAATTGGAACCAAACCAAAGGTTTCTCCCTAACTCATATGCTGGGGTCTGAATTTTACTGCTCAGAAATTTAATTTTAGGGTCTGAATTTTATTGCTCAGAAAGCAAACCGGGGCGGGGGGAAATAAAAAAAGTGGCAGAACAGTCAAAAAAAATCACATTTGTTACACACTAGAAATCCACCCTTTCACTAACGAGAGCTTCTCTCTCCACAGAGGTTCTCAGACACATCTACATAAGAGGCTTGACTGAGCTTAGCTCTCTGGAATATGTGTCACACCAGACCCAAATCACAGCGCTGTGATGTCACGGCCAGCAGCAGCTCAATTCCCAAGACTTGCCTTTTTTGCACCAAAATAGCAGTTAAGCCTGAACAGGAAGTTCTGAAATATTCATAACGATGGAATTAGAGGTAACACTTAATCCTCATTACTCACTATTGGTATTTAGGCAGCATACTGTCTGCCTTGTGAATAATCCAGAGGCAGAAGGCAAAAGAAGTTAATGTATGTGAACAGGGCACTGTCATTTCTGAAAAGTGACTCTGTGCTGCCTTTTGGCTCCGTGTAATCTTTGTGGGCAGAGGCAATGCAAATTCCTCTCCCTTTACCTGTCATTGTAAGAGAAATTAGAGCTGGCATGAATAAAGAAGGGAGCAGACAGCTCCATCACATTCTGCCTGCAGCTGCCTGGAGCTGTATTTACAGTGGACGAGTCACATCCAAATTTCCCTGGACTATTTACGAACAGTTTGGTGAGGGGGTTCTCCATTCCTACACACCCAGGTCTGCCCAACAGCAGCAGCAAATGTTGCTCTAAGACTTGAGCCACAGATAGATATTCCCTCTCCAGCACAGCCATGCCCTCTTTTTTACTTCTCATTATGTTTTTGCTAGCAGTCAGGGCAGCTGGCCGAGCCATCAGTGCAAACACATCCTACCTCCTTCCAGCCAAGAGAGTCAGATTAGCAAAGACCTGCTCATATGCTCGGTCACCTGGCTCATTTTGGTTTAGGGATGGATCAGAGGAGCAACTCTGCCTGCTGGGATCAAGGGTCAGCATCTCTTAAATACCAGCTGGAGAAATAAACTGCAGCTGACACAGTAGAGGCTAGACAGGTCACATCTCTGTGGCCTTGGTTTAGCAACAAGACTCATTTCAGGGACTGCACATTCCACAGCCCTTGATCTCAGATTATTTTGGGGGAAAAAAAAGATCATAATATTTCCTTTCTCCCCTCTGAAGAGAGAACAAACTGACAGCAAAATACCTACACCTTTCCACTGCAGAGAAGACAACACAAGCCAAGATTTTTGGGGTCTCCCCAGCACTCCATCCCCAAACATCTCACACACTTTGTGCTGGGTACCATCCTATGTCATATTTATCTTCCTTTGGGGAAGGTGCTGTGCTTTATCTTCCCTCTATTTCTACAAGGACCTGAGAGCAGCAGCCAGGCTGAGGGTCCATCTGCCCCCATCACACAGATCCCTTACCCTTCAGCCATGCTTTTTCTCTCTCTCTCTCCTGGATGAAAGCTCCAGTTTCATCCCACTGCCAGGACCAAGGCATCTCACTTCCACTCAACCCATTAAAGCCCTTCAAGAATGGAGGCTGCTGTATTCTGATAAAGCCAGCAAGCACCAGGGTTTTGAGCAAAGCTTTGAGTTCACCATCTAAGGCATCAGCAGGGTGAGGAAGAGAGGGGCATCCACAGAGGTTCTGTACCAATAAAAAAAGGCCTAAAAATGGACTGTCAGCTAGCAAAGCCTTTCAAAGAACCGCAGGGAAAGCACTTTTCCTTCTTATGCTCAGGAGTATAAAGATTCATGTTTCAGTGCTGCCACTGTAAATGAGGACACATTGGGCACCACCACATACTTCACAGGTTCTGCAAGTCATCTCAGCGATGGGATGACAAAGGCACAAGTTCAGGATTGCCACCACAGACAGGGCTGTGACAAAGTTTTGACTGGAGCACAGTCACTCCAGCTGGCTTCCAGCCTGCCAGCACTCGCATCCCTGCACCTGCAGCCTGCCAAGGGTCAGAGACCTGATCTCCAAAGCAACCTAAGTGATGAAAGTAAAACCTGATTCTCAGCTCCTGAGTCCTGGCTTGCATCAGGAAAGTTTAAAGGCAGTTCAGCTAGCTGTCACATGGCAGAGCAGCCTCTGTCCTGAAATGACAGGTGACGTGGGTCAGTGCTCAGGTACCTCCATCTGGCTGGGAAATGCTCTGCAGATGTGGGAGAGCAGGCAGTGTGACAGCTCTCTGGTTTGTGCAGAGGATGCTGCAAGGTAGCAGAGAAAAAAAGAAAAGGAGATTCACTCATCATCAGCATGCAAGAGTGTCAGACCATCAGAGCCTGTCCGTCCCACCACTGGATTCTGCCCTGTGGAGACAGAGATCTGTGAGCACAGAACAAAGCAGGAGTTTCACCTCTGACATTACAGAAAGAAAAAGAGCAAAAAGCCTGCTGCTGGCTCCCAGCTCCTCTGGGCCATCCCTGTTGTGTGGGCAGCAAAAGCTGATTGCAGATTGCCAACAGTAGTCGCCACTGCCATCTTCAAAATTGCCATTTGCAAGTGATTAATTAATGCTGCCTGGGTACAGACTGCATTGTTAATTAAGCTAAAGGGGACTTTTCAAAAGCAATACTGGTGAGTGCTACACTGTGCTGGAAGGGCTGAACATGGTTGTCTTTCCCCTCCAGAAACAGGGAAAACAAACAAACAACTAAAGTATAGACCTGAACAAAACGGGTCCTAGTCCATTTTTAAACAGATCACATTTGGTTAATTTCAAATAAATGCTATGCAATTTAATTTCCAAGGCCAGAGACAAGAATAATACAGCCCTGCTGTGTTGTCTTCATCTGTCCTCTAATAAACTGATTAGAACCCAACACGTTAAAAGCCCTGTGCACCATTATCTATTATTCAGGTCCCTAAAAGATGTTAATTAACCCTCATGTTCTGAGGAGCTCCATTGTAACACACACAATAGGGAGCCACATGGCACAGTCAAAGCACGTGTTGCTTACTCATTTCGACTTAATTACATGGGCACAATGCCAAGGTGGTACTAGGAGAAAAAATACAGTATGGCAGAGACAATGTCCACACAAACACATCAGCTTACAGTTCATTCTTTTACCAGAAAAAAACCCAAATAAATTCACCTTTCTCTGTTCTTAGCAACAAAAAAAAACCAAACCCATGTAGCTTAGTCAGAACTAGGTTATGTCAGGAAAACCTGATGCTAAACAAGACAAGTTTGGGTTCAAAAATCAGCACTCAAAAGAGTTGATCCTACCATGAAGAAGACCTGAAAGAAAAGTTATTTTTAGGTCGAAATGCAAACCAGAAACTAAAGGAATTTTAGAAGGAGATGAATGGGGTTTTGACTCAAGTCCTGGCTCCTAAGCCATTGAGAAAGGAGTGGAAGGACTAAGAATAAGAAACCTCTGCATTAGCTCCCTCAGCCATGGCAGGTGCATGGCCATCACAGATGAAGCTTCTGGAGAAGATGCATTACTCACATCCCCACCAAGCATATGAAATATAAAATCTTTCAGAGGTTCATAAAACAAATAAAGTCTTTCAGACTATAACGTTCAGCATACTTAAGTGATTCAATAATTCTCTTCTAAGGTGACCAAACTCTATCCCCAGACTGCAAGGCTTGGGAGTACATGATAACTGTAAGAAATATATTTCTATTTGAACATGGTAAAATAACAATGTGTTCAAGCAAAAACACTGAGCCGCAGCTGCTTGCACTGAAAATTGAATTTCTTCCTAAAATCTCACCCTGAGGTAGACACTCTGCATGGAAAACCTCAGGTCAAGCTCTGCAAACTGGAAAAGCTGTAAGCACTAAAACCAACACAGTGCAAAGGGACACAATCAGCTGTAATGCTGCTTGATCCACCTCCAACACTGCAGAGCCAACATTTAACAGGACATCAGACACCCAAGCTCCTGCAAAGCCTGAGGTGGATTTTAAGCCCAGTTCTCAAACAGAGACATGATCAATGCACATGGGGAAGGTGTCTGAACTGCTGGGGACTGGTTTTCCAGTGTGGATTCTTTGGTTTATGTGGTGGGCACTTGGTGGTGCACTGGTGAGACAAGCACTGTGCTGAACATCCACGCACTGCATGGGTTAAAACACCTAACCTGTGCAGCTGAGGTGATGGACATCAACATAAACCACTAACAGGTGTAAACTGCTGATTTGGGACCAGCCCAACAATCAACAGATAAAACCCTCACAACAGATCAGAGGGGATGAAAGCCAGCACTGTGGACGTTAACTCACCTCTGCCTTGTAAACCTCTCCTTTCCTCTCATTTTACAACACTTTCAAAAGAAAGCAAAAGGAGAAAAAAAAGCCTTAACAAAACCACAGACTTCTCCTATAAGGCTTCAAGGATCATTAGAGGTGAGGCTGTAAGAGAAGCACTGCATCCTCCTGCTGGGATGCACCCCAGGTAACTCAGCAGGGTTCGGACAGCAGCACACCAAGCTCCTGTTGGAAGGGGTCACAAACAGCAGCTGGCCCCACATGAGCTCTCTGCAGCCCAGCACCTGGCTCAGGGCTTGCTGATAAGGGCAGGACTTTGCTCAGGGGCAGGAACTGATGCTGTCCTCCAGGGCTTCCATGCTCTGTTTCCCTGCCATAAATCTCAGCCAGCTCCATAAATCTGCTAACATAAACTGCTGGTGGGAGCTGTGCAAACAAAACACATGCAGTGGGGAGTCTGGAGGGAGCCTACCTTTTGTTCATCTCCTAGGGCTGCTGGTATGTTTTTTTAAAGCTGTTTCAGAGCTGCTCCATCTGCCAAGCACTCGTGATTTCAGCCAGCAGAGCCCCCCAGCCACTGGGAGCATATTACTTTGTGCCATACAAGACCTTTGTGATGGAGTTTCAGATGTCTGTGGTGCTGGGATTTTGTACTTAACTGCAGCAGGGCAGCTAGTTCCTTGTTCTCAGGAAGGTGGAATTCGAAGACATGACAAAATTTGTATTAGAATTTAATGTTAAATGAAAAATCTGCAAAGGCTACTTAACTCAAACTGTCCTCAAACCCTTGTGTGTTCTAGGGAACCAAGTATCAGGGTCAAGTTATCCCATGTGTACTTACCAGAGATCTCATTCTTTCCTGACATACATAGAAATTTGGAGAGGAACAGGCAATTTGAGGTTCTCTTTCTGCTGAATCAAAGATTTCTCTTTACCTGTTTGGCCCTTGCTTTCTCTAATACAAATGCTGAGCTGTCCCTATGCTTTCTCTGAAGTCTGAGCAGTGGAGCCTTTACAGATGGACCACCGGACTGATTTTGAGTTTGACCCCTCCTTTAAAAAAAGGAAAAAAAAACCAGAAGAACTCAGTATTTGCTGAAGTAGCTACTCAGCAGCACAGAAAGTTCCCATCCAAGGTTTATTCTGCTGGCAGAACTGTGAACGTGCAGCAGGTCCCCTGGCAGGCAGGGAATGCACCAGCACCACCAGGATTTTATTCTATCTTATGCTGACCCTTCTGCACATCCACCCAGCAATTCCTACTGCTGACAATGGCAGTATTTTTATGGTCACCCCCTATCAATGCAGATGCCATTAATATGTCTATCGGCGTAAGTAACAGCACAGTGTTAACTGAATGGCTGAGCGTTCATTTCATCACACATTAACACTGCTAAAAGTTATATAATTCAGTTCCCAGGGAACATTTTACCATACACTATAAAGTACCTCAAGAAGAAAGAAGGCCCAGACAAAGCAAACCAGCTCCTAGCAGCTTCTCCCCTCTTGGAGGGCTGTTATTTAATCAGCTTTGATTTCCATTATTTATCATGTGGAAGCAACGGCGCCGTTTCAGCGGCTGTATCTTAAAATTCAATAAAATATGGTTGTGACACAACAATACCTGGATCCTTCAGCCAAAGCCTGCATTTCAGTGTCAGGATGTACAAAATATTAATCATCTGATGCAGCTGGTGCCTTCTCTGTGAACAGAGCATATATTTCACTGTACCCTGGCACGTCTCTTCTCCTGAGGGTTTTATTAAAAAGAGCCTGTGAGTTACTGAACCATTAAGGTTTCCAAGCCAGAAATTTGACCCAATATCCAGGTTTATAATGCTCTTGGAAAATATTTAAATCAACGAGCAGACCCAGACCCTTAAATCACAGCAAAAGAACACCTGACACACCATTACACAACAAATCTTTTTTAAGAAGAGGCGGCTGATAAAGCTTAGCTCCTGGCATCATTATTTGCAATGTTTTATAACCAAGGAGGCCAGGTTCCTACTTAGGGATTAGGTCACCAGACAGAGTCAGAAAACATTAGGGCTGACAAACTCCTTCTTAGGCTTCATCTTCGAGTCATGAGTTTCATAACACTTTAATTAAGGAGAATATTAGCACAATGCAAGTGGGCAGTGGGAGCAATGCTTTGCCTGGAGGGGAGCACTGTAGGCCAGCTCTGATGAGGATGATGATGATGATGATGATGACAATGAACATGCACTTGGGCTGCCAAGGCTGGGTCAAGGCTCTGCTCTTGCCTTGGCCTGGCACAGCAGTAGCAGCCCAAGAGAAGTGGCTTCAGCTCCTTGGAGCACTGCAGCTTTTGGACAACATTCACGTGTCTGTTCAGCCCAGACTTTTAGAAAAAGGAACACAGAAACACAAAGGAGGATCAGAACATTTCTTTTGGTGTCAGTGTCACTCCTGATGAGAACTGGGTCATTGAAGAAGAGCTATTTCAGCTATTTTACCCAATTACAAAAAGGAATCAGCATCTAAAAATAAAGCTTTGTGTGCCTGAACTATATTAAAGGCAGATAATTCACAATCAAATAGAAGAGGCCACCTTCCCCAACAAGTCGAGTCTGCATCTCTGCTGAGGTGTCACTGAAATGCATCCATAATGTGGCAGTTGCTTGCAAAGGTCAGCAACCACAGCTCCTGAGAGGTGACACCACTGTATGGAACCTCAGTCTTGGAGACCTTGGAAATAAAGAACTCCACAGCAGTTATGTAATTACTGCTGCTGAACAGAACTTGTCTGCTTTGAATTCAGTGGTATGACCAGCCCAAGGATTGGTCAAATATCTGTTATATATCTCCAGCATCCCCCCTGTTTAGACATGTAAACAATATATCCCTAGATACTCCATCCTCCAAGGACCAAGAAACTCAGAGGCAAATGAATCCCCCTGAAACACACAGCACCCTCTGGCAAAGCCTGAGTCATCCCACAGGCTCCTCACTCAGCCTTCAAGCTCTGAAAAAAGTGCCACTGTCCCTCCAGAGGAGGATGTGTCTCAAAGCCACCCTATATACCAACCTAAGTGGACAGTGCCAAGCCAAACTTCCTGGGGGAAGTCAGGAGCAAAATATGTTCAGAACAAGAAGGTAGGAAACTGGGTGCAAGATTGCACAGCCAGCAATGGGCAGAGCCTCAAAGCTGGTTTGATATATGCAAACATGCCAGAGATCAGACGCAGATTTGAAGCACTTGGAATTGCAAAGCTGGATTGAAGTCTCACAAAAATAATCTTCTTCGTGGTACATCTTGTTCTTCCTATTTCTGAGTGTGATGGAAACACTGCAAGAACAGCCTCTGCCATCACAGAGCAGCATATTGTATTCCCAGGCCGTGCCACAACGGAAAAGCAGAAGTGAATGGAGCAGAAAAAAGCATAACACTTTGGCATTATCACCCTCAGAAACACTCTTTTTTCTTTTCCTGGTACGCCATTTGAAAGTTTTTTACACCCATTTTATCCTCAGAGAACTTCTCTTGAGGACAATTTCACGGAGAGGACCTAAAAAGTGAAATCAGATTTGAGAAATTCATCCACGTGGGGGTGGATACCCCATCCCTCCTCCAGAGAAGTGTGGATGCAATTTATCTGTGCAAACCCAAGAGAAAGGGCAGGGAGGACAAGAGGGAGAGATCCAGTCCAGCTGAAGGAGGGGCAGCAAACACATTAGGAAGAGCAGAACAACATCGACACTGATGGGGCATCATGGACTGATGGGGCAGTTCTTGCACACCTGAAGGAGTGCAAACTTAAAATCTGCCTTTAGAGAGTCATTATCTTACATCCTCCCTCTCTTCCTTTTAGTGAAACTCCTTCTTCTCCACCTCCTTCTGACACACAACCCTACACACCCTGTTCACCCACCCCGGTATCACAGCCTGCTCTGTGCTCATCCCATCTCTTCAGATCCCCACACTACAAAGATGCTCATTACCTCACACTTGCAGGGTTAGCCAGACTTTCAAGAGCTTACAAGTGAGATTCAACAGCACCCAGTAGATAGGGAGTTGTGGGAAATCAGTGAGTTTTTCACGCAGGCCCAATTCAGGGTAATTACTAATCACACATTCATTACAGATGCAACCTTTTCTGACCCAGTTCTCGACAGGCAACATCTGTCTGCCTGCAAAAATGTGCATCATTGTGCTGCGAATCTTGTATGTGTAAAAAAGGAGACATTATGTACAAAAAGCTCCCCTTTTGGTCAGAAATCTTTCTACAGCTTGGATGGGTTTTGCCAGTCTCTGCCTTCCCTCCTTTGCCAACAGTCAAGGAACTCACATCACTTGTCACTGCAACTCTTCATGCCCATGGGCTGTCCTGTCCTGCAGCTCATTCCTTACCAAAAACTTGCCCTTATATTCTGAGGGATGCTCCTTCCTGGGCCTAAAAAGCAGAAATGTCAGAGCTGCTTCTGAGGCTGAAAGCTCTTGAAGGCAGGGAAAAAGAAGGGGAGGGCTGTGTAGGATCTCCTCCTTCCTATTCCTCTGCAAACATCTCACAGCTCCTGCCAGGCTGCCCTGTGCTAACGACCTGCTAATCCAAATTTGCTCACTGCTCACAGGTTGGCCGCCTCCTCCAAGATCAGTACTAAGGGATATTAAAAGGAAGATGAAATTAACGTGTAGCCATTTTGTCAGTGGTTAACACAGAGCAATTACCACAACGCTCGTGTTCCGTAACAGGCAACAAGCTCTTAACAAAGTGATGCTGTGCAGAAGGCTCCTGCAGATCACAGCTGGGAGCAGGGCTGAGACCTCAGAAGCACTCCTGGTTAAAAATAGGACAGTGGAGGTAGGATTTGTAACTTCTAAAAATAGTCTTCCCTAAAAGGATGCTCTTTACCTTGCTCACACATCACATGTGTTTCAGACCTCTCAGCATGTACCAGCTGTTTTATCAGGATTTTTGCCTGGTCCTAACTTATTATTTCAGAAACATGAAATCCTAACTCACAAATCTTTTTAAAAAAGAAAATATTTGCCATAATGACTCATTCTGAGAACTGCATTCACAAACGCTCCCTTCCCCCCAGCAGGAGACACATTCCAGGACCATGCGAGCAAGGAAACACAGTGGCAGTCTCCAAACAACACAGACTCTGCTTATTTAACAACTTTGGCCAGCCTCTGTTTCCTGATTCAGTGCTTCAGATTTGCAACAACAGAAGTGAGAGATTACAGAGCAGGTTTGTGTGGAGGCTGGGATAAATGTAGGTCGACCAAACTGAATTTCCTACGAGGTGCAGGAGAGCAGTGTTGTCACACCATAATGGTCTCCAGCTGTTCTGCCACCAAAATACACAGCTAACATTTAAAATACACACATATAGGGCTTAAAAGCATGTACAAAGCTGGTCTGCAGGGCAGAGCCACTAACACAGAGCTGGGTATTTATGGAAAGCACAGATCACTGGGTGACACTCTTTACATGTGGCTGATTCTGCTGTGGAAGTACCTCAGCTAAATCAGACTGGGATGAGCAGGATTAAAAGAAATGATTCTCCCATTCCTGCCTTCTTCTATTGCTCTGCCAGCATCCCTGCTAAAGTTGATGTTAATGCACAGCATCAGAGCTGTTATTCCACAGGAGGAAGGGAAGCCCAGGGAGAAGCTGGGCAGGGAGAAAGGGAAGGGAATGTGACCCAGCAGATACAGCATGGAACTGGCAATGGAACTGCTGCTCCCAGCCCTGCCACTTGCCCATCCCTGTGCAAGGAAACCTGTCTTTTTGTGCTCTAATTTCCCAATCTCCAAAGCCAGGCTCCTCTGCTAAGATCTTTCAGATCCATGCACGATCAAGAGCTAGACTGGTTTCTAAAATGAGGGCAGCAAAGCCTCAGGGCCAATAAAAATGCAGGGACCACCTAAGCAAAATGCATGAGTCAGTGGAATTCCTCCAGTTGTTCATCTATCCACAGTACCCAACGACCCATGATGCTGGCAGGCTGCCACAGGACTCTGACAGCAACCACTAAAAATTATGGGTTTGGTTTTCCCTTGGTTTGGGCACAATGAAATAAGAGCACTGCATGTATTGATCTATTTTAAAACCAGTGCAGTAACCAGCAACATCTGACAGAAGTGCTGGGCAGCACATAGTTCCAAAAGCAAAAGCTGCCTCAGTCTGCACTGCCCAAAGGATATTGGCTTTGTCTCACTGGGCTCCACAGCCCTGACTACAAAACAGGTGGAACTCCAGGAAACACAAGGTATAAAGGATACCAGAATTAGTGTCTTTCAAAACACAGCTCTAAAGACTCTTTTTATAGGTGCTCTGACTTAGCCTTTGGCAGAATAGGAAGGAAAGACAAATATAAGCATTTCTTTCTCTCCTACCTCCTGGGCTGGCTATATTTATACTGCCACACAGACTGCTGACAGGTTGGTTCAAATGTCTTCATAGGAATAACCTGAAAAAGCCTCAATTTTCTCAACAGCCGCCTTCGAGCAACACATGAAGATAAACTGCACACACTGATACAGCTGCTGTGCAACCAGGGCTCCAGGTTTGCACTCATGGTAGACAACAGGGCCATTGGCACTACTTGTTCCTCCCACAGGAGCTCTAGGAGGTAGCTCAGGAAAAGTTCACCTGGTAGAAGTTACCTCAGGGGTTTTCTTTTCAGCTTTTTAGCATTTTACAGGGTGGGATGGCCTGGGAGCAACTTCAGACACAAGTTTGTCTACATGTTAATGACAGAACACTGGAAGGAGAAGCACTGGAAAAGCTGATGTATGATGAGCAGATTCCTTCTATGCAATGTCCTGGCTCCCCAATAACCAGTCTGGCAAAGCACTTTCTAGCACTTCCATCTTGCAACTTTCCCCAAGAGCTGAAAGATTGCACAGGAACAAGAAACAGTGGAGGTCTGAGGAAGACACCTGCAATTGAGCTTGATTATTGCATTATGTTGGAAAAACCCCCAGAGCTATCAGCTCCACATGGGAGGAGACATTTAGCAGTTCCTTTGTCCTGTATAATAAGCTGGAAGAATCAGAGGGAATTTTCATTGGCCTAAACAAGTAATTGCTTGTTCCTGGGATAGGGGTGTCACTGAGGGCCCATGTTTGTATTTTGAGACTGAAAAACAGGTGTAGTGTACAGGTTATACAGTACCTGTGGGCACAAACACCTACTGCATCTCATCACATCCACCACTGAGACACAAGGCACCAATACCCAGCAGAGTGGAAAAAGCAGCAAGATTTCTGAATTTTATTTGCCTTGGTTACAGCAACAGGCAAGAGCCTGGGCAAGCAGCTCTGGTGCCGTGCAAATCTGTGGCCTCCCCATATGTCCAAAAGGAACTGAAAGAAAGGAATTCATTAAAGGATACAGTGACATGCCTTTGATGCTTCCAAAGCCACTCTGTCTGCCTCTGAACAACTGAGTCATCATCACAAAGGAAACTCTTCTGAAGTTTATTTCTCCTCTAATTTGCATCTTGTTTTCCTGTGCCTCTTTTGTAAGCCGTGCTTTGAAAGCACATTTCCCTGCCAGCAGCAGAGCAGAGCAGAGCTGAGAAAGCTCCCTCCCACCCCTGCCAGGATTCCTTTTGCTGGCTGCCCACGTGTCTCCCATCGCTGGGCTGACCCTGCCCAAGGGTGGGCAGGGGGAGCTCCCTCTCAGAGCTCTCCCACCACCCACCTGCCAGGGCTCTGCAGAGAGCTCCATTCCCTAACACTCGGAGATGAATTGTGCTTCACCAGAAGGACAGAAATACAGATGATTACTGCTGACTGACACGCACCCCATTGCTGTGGCTGTGTGCTCCTGGGCTCTGCTCAGCCTGGTTTCCAGGAGAGGGCTGGCCTAGAGCAAACCCTGCAGCTGGCTGAGACTTCTGCTCTGAGCTCAACTGCCTGACCATCACAGCATCACGTTCCTGGGCCACAGCCCCTGCATTTGGCTGGAAAAAAATAATGCATTTAGCAGTCAAGACATTTAGCGTGTAAGGGCAGCGAGGTACAGGTCTGTGATAAAGTGTTCCATTTGTCTAACATCCTTTATACAGTGTAATGTGCTTCCATCACAAATCCCAACATCTCCCTAAGCCACAAGTGTCACTTTTGCTCTTTCCAAGGGGCCACCTTGCAGCCCTGAGGGTAATAGGATGGTCCCACTCTACACCTCAACCCTTGTACTTGTGACTGTGGCCTCACAGGATGTGGTTCAAAACACATTTATTGTTTTCTGAAGGGACTTTAAATGCAACAGCATCTCATGCTGATGTATTCCATGGTAAAAAATGCAATGGACAGGTATAATTTTTCAATATCTCTACTACTGCAGGCCTCTGCTTGAACCTAGAACTCATTTTTATAGGAAGTCCATTAAAACAACCAGAAGATCATGACAGAAAGATATTTCATCAGTCCTACTGTCTGCAGAGTCAGTTATGCCCTGCAGGACTGGCTACTCTGATCTTCAAAATCCTCTTTCAAGGGGCTGGACAGACCTCTCCAAGTTCAGGGGGGTCCTAGAACTCAGTAAAACTGACGACTCCAAAATTATGCCAAGTTTTTGCCTGGGAAAGACAGCTTTATACAGTGCCTCAAATCCCATTAATGGCTCCTTGACTATAGTCTATCTAACTCTAAATGCAGGAAGAAGAGGAAAAAAAAAAAAAAAAAAGAAAAAAAAAAGAGTTAAAGAAAAAAACCCCACATTTTGACCTTGAAATCTTTTATGTTTAATTTTTTCATGAATAATGCAATGGCAGCAGTATTACATCGTGCCTTCTGCCCCCATCATGGTTTCTCAATCATCAGAATTCTAAAGGTGTCTTTCCATCTCCGTCTCTCCAACGTTCATAGGTAGATACTTGACAATTCAGTAAACTAAACTGAAATGAAGGCTCAGCAGAGCACAAAATTTGAGGCTAGTTGGAGCCTTTGAACCAGACCATTATGATATTTTGGGTCAGTGAGTAGGAAAACAAGTTGGGATAGCGAAATGTCAAAGAGTAAAACTGTCAGAAAAAAAAAGATGTCAGAAACAATATACTCTCATTCCTCCCTGAAGATGACTCTGTCTGTGATACAATACCAAAATTATTTTACACACCAGAGATCCACGAAGTCCTTTCAGCTGGAATGGCAGCAACTGATATCTTGCTCTGGAGTGTGCACACTGAGCTTCACCAGTCCTGATCTCGTGTTTCATGAGCTGACTTTGACCATGAAATTTTATTGGTAGCACAAAAAAAATCTTCAATAAATCCAAGCTGATGGTTTTGCACTGCTGAGAAAAGGAGAGATGTATTTATTTTGATCATTTTATCTCCTCAGAGATAAAACTAAGACTTTAGAAAAAGATGCAAACATCAAATCACAGATCTTCTATGTGGATAAGATGAAAGTTAGAGTATTTTCTTAGTTAAGAAAGACAGAACTGCAATGAATTTGATGAGCATTCAATACTTGCAACAGTCTATTTTATTTTCTTGAACCAAAATCCAATACAGAACCTACAGTGTCACTGCTAGAAATATTATTCTAAGAAGGTAGCAAAGATACTTGTTAAACCCTTTAGGATAAATTGGCACTCACTCATGTATTTCAATCAATGACAAGAGATAGAAACATCTGAAGTGATGCATGAGCACTGTGAAGCAAGTTGGCTGAAGTTTCTCCAATTAGACAGTGCTGGGATTCAACAATTAACTTCAGCCATTCATTGTGTGAAGTGTCTGATGTAACCTCACTGTAAAAGAGCAAATAATCTGCAACTGGAGCAAGAATGTGTCCCTTGACAAACAATTATGAGTACATAAAATATGAGGGGAAAAGACAGCTTGAAGACTCTTAGAGCCTCAGAAAATCACAGAAGATGGAGAGTTTCAGATTTCAGAACCTGATCATGAATAAACACCAGGGATCGTGATCATCCTATGGCTATTAATGGATTTATGAAAAAATGCCTATGAAGGGCTCCTGCCACAGCCCTGTGTGCCAATCCCACCACGGCTTAACTGGAGTCTTTGCTGAGAGCTCGGTGACAATGGCAGAATAAATGTGAAGAAATGGAAACTTTGAATTTGCCCTGGGATGGCCACTGAAGGAGCACAGAGAGGAACATCAGCAGCTGCACGATGGAGAAGGACACTCTTCAGGTCAGACAATCTGGCACCCACGAGCATTAAACTAATTTCAAATAGTTTAAAATGACAGCTGTAAGTTAGCATCCATTTTCTTCTTCATTGACTACTAAAATGAGTAATCCCCTTCTTCAGCTCCCAGGAGAAAGCCAGGACAAATACACTTTGTCAATCACAATATATCATTCTGCAGGCCCAGCTTCCCTAGAGAACCTGAGCACACGAGTCATTTACTGGACTGGATGGGCCCTGAGAATACATACTCTTGAAAATCATCTTGCATTCAACCCTAAGAGGACAGCTGTAATAAATATTTCCAAACTCTCATTTCTCTGGTTCCATTCCATGTACTTCTGTTAAGAAGATAAAAGGTAAGAGAATAAGTGGAGTTAAAATAGCCACTTGCAGGCAATGCCTACATTATCCATCCAGGTCAAGGATCCTGGAACATAAATACAATGCAACAGAGGCTACAAAATAATGGAATTGATTGTTTTCAAGTGTGTCTTTTTCTCCTAGGAGAACTGCCTTTAGGTAAGCCCTGGAAATGCAGTGCCCTCAATTAGCAGAAGCAGCCTTTGAGTGAATCCGTTGAATTTAATCTTGGATCTACGAGTCTGCACTTTTCTCATGCTTATTCCCTCATCAGAGAAGTTATTCAGGAGGAGACACCAGCAAAGACAATTGTCAAATGTTTTCATCTGCTGGAGTGATGCTTTGGAGATGACCTCCACGCCACCCATCATCACACAGCCTGCCATCCTCTCACGGTGCCAACCAAAGTGACGCCTTCCCAAGAACAGGAACACCAGGTATGCACCTGGCAATGCATTACAGGCCACTTAACTCAGGGGAAGACCAAAAACCAAGTAATCAAGCAGGGATGAGTCAGCTGCTGCTTGCAGATAGCTCAAAGGGAACACTTCAGCCAATCCTAATATTTATTGTATATATAACACTACTGTATTTCCAAAGAGCTTGAACAAATGGAAGAAACTACCTTTTTGCCCCAATTAATTTTGAAGTCGGGGAACTCACTGTCAAGTCATGAGCGCCAAAAGTTAAGATGGATTAAGAAAGCAATTGGACAAAATAAGAAATCTCTCTTCCTGCCAAGTAACACAGCAGAGAGAAGAGAGCAGGGTTTCACTTCCCCCACCATGAGATGGGGCAAAAGGCAATTCAAGGAGGAGTTAACATCACATCAAACCACCAGCATTCAAAATCCCAGCCCTGGCCAGTACAGGAATTTGAAGGGACAGACATTCAGTTTATACAACCCAAGTGTACTGTGTTGCTTTATATTTATTTGCTCAACATTTGGCCCATGGATTTTCCATCATGGAGAAGCTCTTGTGCAGCCACAGAAATGTGACAGCGCACACAAGGTGTGCCCCTGCTGGTGACCAAGTCTGTATTGATGGCATTGAGTCACAGATTTGCTGATATTGATTCTGACAGGCACTAGAGAACCCCAGCAAGCCCCCAGACAGCATTTGGGAATAAAGAAGCACTAATAATTGTGCACAAACATATACAGGGTGAGCTACGTGGTCACAAACAAAGCAGTAGCACAACAACAACCTGGATCCCAGTCCAAGGATGCTCAATCCAGTAATTTAGACATATTAGCATGAAAGCCCTTGAAGTGCATTCTGGCTGCAGCCACCGTGCTTAGAAGCTCTTTTCTTTGTCATTCCCCTCTAATCAAATGTTTTACTTTGCAGAGACAAATTACATTCCTAGCTTTTATTTACTCAGGAACTGCTGTGACCAAGCAATCAACACTCTTCTGTCAGGTTTTAAAATGCTGATGGTCAAATAACACAAGGGGTGATTCATCTTTCAAATACATCAAGCTCTTGCAAATGCCTGACTGCTTTCCACACACACCGAGGAATGGCTGGCTTAGGGGTCTGTTATTCACAACAAACAGGATTTCTCCAAGCGACTTTCCCATACATTCCCAGTTGTCCCACACTGTTATATACAGGCTCTTGTGGACTTTCATTGCACAGGGGAAGGTATGGAAGTCATACATCAACAGGCAGCATCTCTATAAAACAGTGAAAGGTTCCAAGGACAGCCAGATCCAAACACTCTCGTCACCACCTGCACAAGATGCTGGTGCAGCCTCTTCTTGCTCCCAGCCACAGCCTCAGACACCACAACTGACAACAAAGTGGGTGGAAACCAGGCTACAAGTTGGCCAAAACTTTCTCACATCTTATTTAATTTAAAATAAATTTTTCCTATAAAAGGGTAAAAAATAATTTCAATACTTTTTTTCCTCATAAAAGCTTCTTAAGAGACAAAAAGTAATTATCAGAAAATTTGAGAGGGGAAGGGGGACTGTCAAAAAGCTGTTTAAATGGCAGAAAGAACACTCAGATTATCCCTTTCCTACTGCCATTGTGGGAGCACAATGCAATTCACTGGGAGGCCTCAGTCCCACAGACTGGCTGCTCATAACCACTATTAAGAATGTCCAAGCTCAAGGTTCTTCTTTCAAGTGCTCCTTCCACCACAGAGGATGAAGCTGATGCACAAAGATCTGGATAGATGTCTTTGTTCCGGCTGTTCAGTGGACAAAGAAATCAGGGCAAGTAATTAGTGCTGGCAGCTGGCACAAATGAAACCTTTCTTTTGAGACGTGGACTATATGAGACATCTTGAATCTCCATCCCAAATTCAAGCCACTGCAAAGGATGCACATCAGAGGAGCTGTGGCTCAGCATATTATCTTAAACTTCTGCATGTGGAAAAAAATAAGAAAGAGAGTTCAGCACTAATTCTTTTCTTTATTAGAAGTCAGTGCAGACCATATGTGATCCAACTTTCTGGACTCAAGACAGCCACCTGGCACCAAAGCACTGCACTCAATTAGTGTGATGGATTGATTTCTCCAAGAGGCCAAATTAATGCAAAGCATTAGTGTTATCCAGCTTGTATCAGCATCTCACAGTTCACAGAGCAGGTGACACCAGCCTGGCAGCACTATGAAGACACAGGGGAAGTGTGCATCCCTGATGCTGGCCAGCTGGTCAAGCCCACAGCCAGGATTTGAGAAAACCTCGTGAGGCTGTCACAGGACCTCTGCTCAGGCAGGAAACTTCACTCAGCCCTTGATGTCAGCAACCCCGACTGCAACCTGCTAGCAAGCCTTGTCATTGCCCTCTTTCTCTTTCCTCTTACCTCACACTTCAACATCTTGACAAAAAGGACTGTTCTCCTCCTGCCATTTATGCACAGACAACACATTTCTCTGCTTCTCACCCAAATTATATGCAGCCTTGGGGTCCCATGTTTTGTTCACACAAGAAGTGCTTTCTGCAGAGAAGGGAACTGGCTGAATTCACCTGCCAAACCTCCACAACAGCAGGAACGTGGATCACACTCAGAGAGTCCCCTGGCAGGTCACGAAGTCTTTTCAAACTAGAAGCAGACAAAGAGCACTTCAGGAACTCTCACTCTAAGCAAAAATAGCTCTGGAGACCCAACTGGTGCAACAGGCTCAACAGCTACAGCTTCAAAAATTCGGCAGAATTTTACTTTCCCATAAACCTAAAAGAACATTTATTTTTTTTTTCTATGTGAAGTCAAAAGTGGGAGCAAACCACACAAAAAGGAGTCAAGGCAGTAGAGTGGAGCTCTCTGCTCAAATCTGTAGGCATTGCTGCAGTAGACTTCACTGTGAAAGCACATTTTGGTGGTATTCTGGCTGCCACAGCCCCAGCTGGAGTGCTAACAATGTACTGAAAGCCAAAGAAACAAAGAATAATGAAAATAAATCATTATTGTTTAAAAGCTGAAAAAAATCAATTTGAATATGGCATTTGTGTTTATTTTAATTTAAAGCTATGACAACTGCACCAGCAAACTTATTACAGCCTCTTCACAAATGGACTGGTTCAGGGCAACACCAAATGTTAAATTATGACCACAGACCTGCGAAACTGCAGCTGCTGAACACACACTCAGCAAGTCCAGTTCATGTTTAAGGGTAAACATGCTATAATTCAAGGGTAAAATGTAGCTATAATTCAAAGGAATAACACAGATTTCCAAAGAACATTAATAAAAATATACTTGTTTTGGTTTTGATGGGTACACTTTGGGCCCAATCTGCAGGTACAGTAACACTGAGTCTTTTACAACAACTAATGCTGCAAACTATGCAGCACAGAGGCATTTTGCTCCCACCTTTGAGCTCCAGGCTCCCCAGAGTGGCTGCTCTGGGGTGATTTTGTAGTAGCACAGCATCAGAACATACAGTGCAGGAACCAGCTTGGTCCTTTTGGAGGAAATTACTCAGTAACTTATTACAGGAATCAGTTCAAGGGTAAATTAATATTTGTATCGACAGCTGATAAATTGGTATTTTTTTCCATATTATTTTAATGGTACAAGAAAAAGGAAGAAAAATAGGAACTAAATAAAATAGGATTTCACAAGTAGAATAATTTATTCAGATATTCAGAGACAGCCCATTAAGAGAATGGCTTAGCAAGACCAGCCAAGCAGCAACCACCAAGCCAAGCAGAACAACCCCTAACATGCAGTGCATTGTCTGAGGAGCTATGGCAGGGGAGGGGAATCAGCATCACTTAGAAATGGAAAGGGGAAATGTATTGATGGTTTTGTAGCTCAGAAAAAAACATGAGGACAAAAATATCTAGAAATTTATCCTTGGGTAAAGATCACCAAGGCTTCTTCTAACTGCCATGCTTCCTCCTTTCCTTCTCCTCTCCCCTGAGACTCTGGCCAAAAAGGAATTTACAACCTCCTCGCAGGGCTTTTGTTGTAAAGTGGGTCCTTAGTCTCCTGTTTTTGGGTTATTTCTGACAGCCTTGTCCTAGGGCACCTTGGAGCAGCACCTCACTGACAGCTGTTGCTCTGGCTCCTTCTCAAGCTTGCCAAGAGACATTAACTGTATTAGCAAATGCAGATGGGAGGGGGCAACCCACAGCTATAACCTCCATGGCATCCCTTTTAGAGGTAAAAAACAATAAAAACAGCCCAGGTGCAAAGGTCCAGTCCCTGCCTTTTAATGTTGTTGTAACACCTGGCCGCTTCTGCTAATTGTCTGTTCCCTGGCAAAACGGAAAACAGAAGCTTATCTACAGAGATCATAAACTAGAAGGCTTTCATCTCCTGGAAACTGTCACGATGGAAAAATCACCAGTGACTGTTTGCAGAGCACTGACAGGAAAAGCCCAGCTCAGCCTTCCCCACAGCTCCATCTGCAGAAACCTCTCTCTCAGACGCCAGCCCCTCATCTCTCAGCCCCACATCACCAATATCCCATCTCTGCTTTGCCCTAACAAGATGCCCGCATTTCCCAAGGAGAGAATTCTTCAGAGAAGAGGCAGCTCCCTTCCTCACGTGAGACTGAGCCCCACCATCCCTGCCCAGTGCAGATGCCACCTTCAGAACAGCCTGAGGGCACTGAGGGCACTGTGGTGACTCCCACCCTCAGATGGAAAAACTGAATTAAAACTTTGGAGGCAGCACCTGAGTTAAGCTCTCAAAGCAGCTGGGTGCCTGTCCATGGCATTGGGAGTGTTCTGCTCAACAGCCAGCAACAGGAGCAGGAAAAGAGCAGCAACCACAAGCACTGAAGAGAAGACAGACGGACAGAAAGGCTGTGGTGAGCATCAGTGGGGACTGATGGGAGTGCCAGATGGCTACACAGCAAAGTTTTGCTTTCTGCTGTGGATTAACAGCATTGCCCTCTGAGTAGCTCCAGTGTCAGTGCAAAATCCACTCTCGTTCAGGGTCTTGCTGATGAATATTTGCACCCTGGTCCTCCCACACTGGGGCCACGTAACAATGCACAAGCCCAGCTGCTGCAGGGGCCAGGGGAGGGGAGGCTCTCAGCCACCCCAAGTAAAGTGTTTGTCTTGCAGTTTAGATCTAAATAAGCTATTTGGAAACTTTGCCTGGTGATTCTGGGATGCTACAGACTCTGCCAAACGCCTCAGTGAGAAGCCAGGTGCCTGGTTCCTATGGATGGGAAAGGTTTCCTTCCACAGATCTGTGAATACAAGCATGGCATGATCCAGGCAGCCTAAAATAACTGCCTTAAGCACTGGCAGTCAGAGGCAGATGTGTCTGATGACCTTCATACTAAATTTTTTTGAGGTCATAGGAAAACCCCTGTTTGAGTCTTAAGTCATTGTGATCTGAGGAATAACTGCAGAAATGGTCCAGCCAGACCAACAGCTGCACCTACAGGGTCACAACAACAACTCCCCCCACACAAACAGGATCTGTGATACAAAAATACCCTTACTCTGTCCTGCCCTATCACACCCAAGGCCAAACTCAGCCTCTGGTAGTGAGGACAACAGTGCTCTTGCCTTGATGCACACAAATTTGGGCTGCCATGAAAGTAAAAATCCCAGATTAACCCCACTGCACAACTTGTGTATCATTAAAAAATACTACTGACTCAAAAAAGCAAGTTCAGTACGTGGAGAAAAATATTTGCAGCGAATCAGTGGGGAATACATCACTGCTTCTCATGCACAGAGGAAATGTTATTCCCACCTTGCAATTCTCCAGCACAAGAATTCCCAAAGCTTCAACCCCTTCACTGGGAAAGGAGTGAACAGCACATTAAAATGGGCTGCTGCTCACAAAAATCTCAGGCAGAACTTGCAGCTTTGTGTCCACATTCATGCACCAGTGCCACCAGAGTCACGTGGGGTGTATAAAATGACAGCTCTGAGATTACAGCACCAGTGTTGATATAAATAGGTGGTGATGCACAGATGACGACAAAGATGAAGGGTCAGGGATTTATGTTCTGTCAGGTGTTGCAGGAGCAGATGGTGGCCAAGAGCAGCAAAGAAGCCCACAAGCCATGCCAGACAGCTTTGATCCATTCATATCTCAAGCTCCACATCTGCTGGAAGAGTTTCCACTTCCTGAGCAGCTTCCCAGAGTTGGCAGGGTGGTATTTCCTGTGCACACCATCCAGAGATGAAGCTGCTGCCTGAGCTCAGACATGACAGAAGGGATGTGTCCAGACCCCAGGACACACTCTAAAGTCCAGTGCTGTGCATGACCTACATCAACCAGCCTAGCCACAGAGGCAGGCTGCTTGCAGCTAAATGAAAGGCCTAAAAATTTGAAGATTTGGAGGATTACAAGGGAGATGAGGCTGAGTCAGGTCCTAATCCTAAGTATCAGCCTGATTTTGTGTGCTAAAATGAGATCTCTGTGACACTATGTACTGCAAGTTTTCTAGTTTGAATTTGTTCCCAACCTTGTAGCATTTGCCACCTCAGCCTCTTTTCTTACCATAAATTTCAGCACTGGAAGATGACACATCACTGGAAGACTAAGCAGTATGAGTAGGACACCCTTTGGATTCAGCATTATCTTGAGATAAGAGACCCAAACACACAAATCCTCCCTTTCCCTGCTGCTCTGACAATAGTGCTCCTTCATGCCAAAAGTCAAAGCAACAAAAATCCCCAACTGCTGAGAAAGGTATAAAAAAAAGTTGCTTTTTCACAACATCTTCTCCACTAGGAACATCTTAATGTAGAAACATCTTAATGAGCTAAAACAGGATCTTGAGCTCATTCCAGAGGTGCTGGCAGCATACTGACTGCTCAAGACATGTAGAAATGGATGCAGCACCACATGGCATAATCAGTCCTGCCTGACACCAGGCAGTGATCAAACAGTCCTCAGACTAAGAAAATTTATTTAAACATCTTAATTAGACACTCTGTCCCTCTGTTTAGTCCCACATATATAACAGGACATGCAAATACCACTCAGCAGCATGGAAAGAGGAGGAGGAAGCTCAAGGGAGGAAGGAAGAGTACACTCAGCCATAAGCTGCCCAACTAAGGACAAGAAATTTATGAGTGTGAACTTTGGTTTGAGCATCCTATTTCCATCACATTTTCATGGGAAAAAAACCCCTCAGATTCCCAGAAAAGTCAGGAAACCTTAACTGTGGTTTAAAAACTAATCCGCCTTGTTAAGACCCCGATGAAACCTGTACAGGGCTTTAAGGCTTTCAAGGGAAATTTTAGACAGAGCACGAGCATTTCATGGATCAGACAATCCAATTTAAGGGTTTGCCTGTGCTAGAAGTTCACTGCTCTCCCTTGCCTCCGGTGGTTGGAGCAGCATCCTGCTCAGCCAGGCACATGCCTCAATATGGGTGCAGTTGTGCATGTAATAGTAATTGCATTTGTAGGGCTTATTTGCTTTTTTTAGGCAAAATAAACCATTCTAAATAAGACAGTGTTCCCTTCAGCCCAGCACTGGGAAAACCACGGGTACAAAAATGAAATCCCATCTCTGACAACATGGTTTTTGATCAGTCTGTGTGTTCTAACAGGCCAGTGGCTGAAAACTTGCAGAGACAGGAGGTGAGCAGAGAACCAGGAGAGAAGATAAAATACCTCCTTTCCAATTTGCATGGATTACTAGTGCCCCAGCAGTGATGTTTCATGGCATATTTCCCCCCAGGAAAGGAGGAAATGGGCTGACATCCCACTATCTTTTCCACCCTGTGCTGTATCACCTCCAAATTAGCTCTACATGAAAATAAACTCTCTCCTAAAGCAAATAAAATTTTTCTCATGGCAAAGTAAGTTTTCTTCTAGCTCAAGACTCTCTAATTTTAAATACAAACTCGCTCCCTTTACACCAATTTCTTAACATTTATGGTGTGACTCACAGGCACGAAACAGGATTCCTGATAACACCAACTCTTCATGCAGCTTTGAACTTTGGTCAGGATGTCACATCAGCAGCTAATAATTTATTTGAGCCATTTCCACATGAGAAAACTTGGTTTCTCATAGTGAAAACTGAAAGGGATGGTTTCAAGTCCCTTCTCTTTCCAAACATAGTTTGGAAATATTTTTTAATTGCTCCTATACTTTCTCCAAGATGCCTTCAAAACAAGCAATATCATCTTTTCCAGTCTGAAACAATGTTCTGCTCAGAAATTTCAAACAAAAAAAAATTAAAAAGTAAATAAATGTTCAAAAAGATAACTTTTGGTTTAGTATTAGGAACGTGCTTTTTTCATCTCATCTCCCACCAAGTCCCAGATTCATTTTGGAGGATGAAAGCAAAGCAAACCAGAAACACCATCCTCCTGCTGGCTCTCTGCTTTATCCATTTGGTTTCAATATCTTGTGCAGCTGGAGTTTTGGTGGGATTGGTGTGTGTTTGAGTCCAGGCACCACCCAGCCTCCTTCCCCCCTTCCCCCTGCAGCACAAGCGTGCCACTGCTCAAGGAGCAGACAGAAATGCTGGATGGCCCTGCCTAGCCCAAATGCACATCTAAAAAATATTTTATTAGCCAACAAGGTTTCTGTGCTGGAGCTGTTTAGCTTATTAGTCTTACAGTGCCTTTCCCTCTCCAAACACATCCACACTATTTCTTTTGCCTGTTGTGGCTTCTTGGATCCATGAAACCACTCTTGCCCTTCCCCATGAAAACCCAGCCAGCAGGCAACACATGACCTACAGAGCATCATCCTGCTTAGCTTTTTTCTTTGTTGTTGAACTGCTCTGTGTGTTTGTGGGATCCAGAACACCCTGTTCATTAAATAAGATAATTAGCTGTTTGGATCTGCAGCACTATCATTAGTCTGCAGTGTAACAATGCAGATCAGGAACAGCCGATGTGGGCACTCGGATCACGGCTCAGTCTCAGCTCAAGAGCTGCAAAAAGCATCCAAGTTTCCTGAGCACCCAAGTCTTGCCTGTGCCACAGAGCTGGACTCTCACACTGCTGGCCAGGTAGAATTGCCAGGTGCACAAACGTGGGCTGGGACAAAGGAGAGCCCAGACTCCATAGCAGACCCTGGCACAGCTCAGACAATGGGCTAATTCAAAGTTTTCACAACTAGAGCTCTGTTCAAGTCTAAACTTCCTTTTGTGGCTTCTCCTTCCACCCCATCTGCTTTTGGGTAAGTGCAATTATTCTTATCTAGATACCCATTTCTACATGGGGTTTCAGCAGGCTGGTGGATGAGGTTTCCTCATCCTCTGCAACTTGCTGGAGTGGGGAACAGAAGTGGCACATGAGTAACAGACACTCAGGAGAGGGGAAAAGACATCAGAAAACCAAGCCAAGGCTCACTTAGCCTGCTGGGGTTTTTTTTTATTATTGAAGTAGGTTTTCATTAGCTGATAAACACTCTGACAGTGAGATTACTCCAAGAGAAATCATCATGCAGAACAAATCAGTACATCCACAAGGCTGTCTCCATTCTCCAGCCTCCACAGGGACCACTTCCCCCATCGACAAATGTAGAGGGAAAGGAGATGTTAATTCTTCCTAGTAATACTTTGCCTTTCATCTGAGATTTTCAAAGCACTCAACATTGAGCATTTGTTTTGTTAATGTTTAGAGGGCCCAGGAGAGTGGAGGCCTCATTAGGAAATGGATACAGACAAAGCAGCATCATCCCTGTGCTGAAGACTGTGGTCTGACCAGGCTGGACAGACCAGGGGCATCAGAGGAAATGAAGGCAAAGGAACCTGTATACAATTATCCACTGAGATGATTAGGAAGCCAATTCTGCTGCCCTGAGCCTCAGTCTTACTGCATCAGACTGATTATCACAGCCAAGCTCCCCACACCAGAGGCAGAATATCCCCATAAAACACACAGGAGAGGAAAAGGAACTCTGGTTTCCAGGAAGCATAGAAGTCAAAGAATAGACATTTATTTCCCTGGCCCCTAAAGAAAGTGCCCAGATATCTCCTGGATAAGCCAAGGCTCAAATACATGCACAGAGACAGCTCCACCATAAATGCCAGGAAGAAATGTGTGGAAAAGCATATATGTGAATAACAGCCACTTCTCTTTTCCATTTCAGTGTTTCCTCCCAAAGGAGAATGTCATGTATATTACTTGCATCTATAAATAATTTATATGTCTGAAAGAAAGAAGGCAAGGTCTTACAAATTTAGGTACCATATGCCTTCATACACATATTTATGTATAGAAATATATCTGCACACACCACACTCTGCTATCCTGGCACTCGGATTTCTACAGACAGCTCATTTCTCTCCCCTCTCCTCTCCTCCTCTGCAGGATCACAGTAATGAAGTTAGGCCTGGCAACATTAGTGAAGCACTTATTTAATCCACCCTTTCAAATTCAACTGATATCTGCCCAGATAATATCAAGAGAGCAGCTGAGGCCCCTTTGTCAACAGCCTTGAAGGAGTCATAAGCAAGAAGATAATAAGAAATCTTATTACCAGCTTGGAGAGAAAGAGAAAATAGGGATTTGGAAGAGACATATAAGCCAAAATTGACCCTAGGCAAATGCATGTGAGTAAGGCTTTCAAATGCAGTACATCAGGAGAGCTGTAAAACAGGGTTTTAAATGTGCACAATGCACCCAACCAATTAAAATCAGGTGCTGGGCAGCTCTGTCCCTGTGAGGACACAGAGGCAAATTTTTATCCTCAGCTAAAAAAAATAATTTACCTTTTTGTTTCACCTCCAGGACAAGAATTTTCTTTTGTTCTCTCCCCTTCTGAAGTATGAATGAACAAAAATGGCATTCTTGGTTTATATATCTCCTCAGAAACACAGAAACTCCTTGCATATATCTGGAGATGCCACCTAAATCTTAAAATTCATCCCAGAAGTTGGTTTCAGTTACAAGATGTTTTTGAAATAAGCAATCTTGAAGAGCAGTAGCACTACATACTTGCCTGCAAAAAAACCAAAGTTACTTTATTTCTTGGAATTTCTTAAGAACCAGAGACACGGCATATTTTTATGAATTATTTATCTAGTATTTCTCACAGAATATTGTTTTTTGGCCAATTTTGACCAATTTTTATACTTGAAGCTGGAGATCACTTTGAAAAATATGAAAGTTTTGTAGCCGTGCAATGAAGAGACAGCCACGTTAAGGAACCATTAACTGGCCACTGGATCTGATCAGCAGAATGACCTGCACAAAACCTTCTGGTAACTATTACATCTGAATTTATTATTGCTTCACCTCTGTTATCTTCCCTTAAAACAGGGCTGGCCTTCCAGGATCCATCTCCCCACAGAGCTCCAGTACACCATGGTTTCACACATCCCAGATGGGAGAGGAACCTCAGGTGAAGGCACAAGGACCCCTCTCCTCTTCATCCTCACAGCCAAGGATGATGCTTTGAGGAAAACCTTTCACTAAGATGAGCCTGAAGAGCCAAAGGGAGAAGCTGATGGGCTGTTATTAACAACAGATGGCTCTCAGTAGTGGATCTTCAGGGGAAATTGTATCATTTCCCAGTTTGGGGGCTTGGAAACCTGAGAAACCACGGAGGTGAGGTGGTTTGCCAAGGGGCACTCGCAGTGACTCTGCTCTTTCTGATTTATTAATAACTTCATCTACACTGACTCAGCTGGAAAATATGATGGCCTCTAAAGGCAGATGAAAGCTGGTTTATGGCCCAGAAAGGTAATGTCAGTTGAGCATATTTCTAAGCCTGTTTCTAACACTGAAGTTATATTTAAGCACTCATATGTTACAGCTGATCTCAACCCACAAGATAAAGTCTATTGTGCTTTGCAGGGTGTCCCACCAGAGAGAGAAACAATTGTTTCAGCTTGGTTTTTAAGCTCAAAAGGAGAATGAGCAGCATTTTAAGTTGACCCAAATACTTGGCTTCACATGACCTATTTCTGACTGCGATAACTGCGCAGCCTTCGTTTACAGGTCACTGGAGTGTGATGTGCAGCGAGGAGCACAGCAGCTGCACAGCAGCCCAGAACCCAGCCAGAATATCCTCCCCTTGTGCCTGACCACTGACAATCTGAGGCCTCCTCATCACCACTGATTTTGGTGCAGAATGGACATTTCCAGCCATTTCATTACTTGCAGATCAAACATACAGTTAGGACACGGATCCATCTGACCCACTGGCTTGGATCTGACAATTCTTCTTAAGCTACGTACTCACTTGAAGAATTTCAGCCTAACCTTACCAAATCTCCTTTTGGCTGAATCTAAGACAATATAAGATTAAGCAGAGTGGCCTCTTCTGCTGCTCTGACAAAGACCGACTAGAAGCAGTAACGGCTGCAATGAGCACAGCTCACTCCTGCCCTTCCATCTGCCCACCCAGGGGAAGGAGAGGACTGCTGAAGGTGATGATGGAACTTCTCTGCATCAGGTTTGGCATTTAAATTCTGCAACAGAAGTATGGACTGAGACTAAGCAATGCAAACACAGCATATGCTGTTGCAATAGGCCCCTTATAGGGACTGCTATGCAGCCCCACACTGTTCCAGCTCCTGCACCAGCTCTACCCCTGTGGTCACATCTCTGCCCAAATACACTTGGGAGTCGTGCTGACAACTCAGCTCTGTGCCTAATCAAAACTGAAAGCCTCTTAGAGCCACTGCAGTCTGCCAAGACTTCAAAGGAAAGGTTAGTTAAACTGCAGGACTACCTGCAGACCCAGAGGAAGGAGATTTTCTTTTACTGCCATAACTGAAAGGCAGTGCCTGCATGTCATGGCAGGAATATGTGCAAAGAGCTCTTTTACCTCCCCATGCTCTGCCCAGCACTGAAGATTTATCCCTCCCTCCAGATACACATCCCTAGCAGTTCTCTCCCACAGCTGCTGTGACAGCAAGGCACTTGTACAGCCCTGAGGATCTGCTTCTCCTCTTCGGCCTCTACAGCTCAGAAGCACCAGCTTTAATCACTGACGGTACTGGTGGCTGTCTCCTCTCTTCACACACCCATCCCCAGCCCATAGTAAGGATTTCACATGGTGCTCCCTAGGATCAGGAGGAACTGCAGAGCTGTGCAGCACTTCTCCAGCAGTCACATCTGTGTCCTGCAAGTGGATGCTTTTGAATGGTGTTTGAGAAGTTACTGCATTCACTGACATGTTCTGACATTCTTCTGTTGACATCTAAAGATGTAAAAAGATGTAGCCTGGCTTTCATGGACATCCTGCCCAAAGGGAGGTGACATTTGAGCACAATTCAGTGCAGACAGCAGGTGCCAGAAGCCTCCCTTATTCTTCTGGAAGCTTCATACCCTCCTGACTTTGCACATCCTTGCCTTCCACAGAAATTCACCACATGCCCATCCTAACTGCAGCCTCCCTGACCAACTCCAAATTAAATCGAATAACCAGCCCATGCCTAAATGTGATTATTGTCCATGAGTTGCAGGAAACAGGGAATGTTCTATAAAACTGAGGTCAGGGCCAGGCTTGATAAAACTTGATAAAAATTATCTCTGGAAATAAGTGTAGTGAAAACAGAGGCTCCATAACAGGGTAAAGTAGGTTTTCCAGAGCTCTAAACCTCAGTCTTACATTTTGTCCAGCTGGTATAAAGCCCTATATACTACACTGGGAGTAAGACAACAGGTAGCAGTTTTATCCAAAAAGCTTTAGAGGGATGATGGAGCCAATAAAGACAAGAAAAAGAGACAAAGCATAGGGAAAAGTAACAGATTAGCCACCACATGCAAGGAGCAGCTCAGCCATGCTGGTGCCCCTGGAGCATTCAGGGAAGCCCAGTGAATATCTGATACCAAGGAAGACCCTGAGCAGCTGCACATTCTGTCCCTGTCAATGGGAACAGCATTTGGGAATTCCTGTCATGGAATGAGAAGTCATCACCTCCATCTACACAGAAGGCACTCAGCCTTACTCTCGTGGCCTCCAGAGCTGTACAGAGTTGTCCAGAGAAGAATGCAGCTGAAAAAAGGAAAATAAACATCAGCTTTTCTGTTCTGGAGTGTGGTTGCTCACACAGCTGAAGTATTTTTGGCCGTATATACAAAATTCAGTTTAGATGTTCCTCAAGTTCAGTTTTGACAGTTAGAGAATTTACTTTTATATCCTGACTGACCCAGTATTTTCAGGGAGGGTAATGTTAGTTTTGGCTATAAAATACTGATTATCAGCTGTTTATTGCACAAGTGTGGACAACTACCCTAATTTATTCCCTGATTTATCACTAGATCTCTGGGGAAAGCAATTTTTCTTTTACAGCAGGAAAGGAAACACACAGTAACACCGAAGTCCTGTCATGACACCAAGGAAACCTGGTCAGAGTTAAGCTGGCAGTCTCTCCAAAAGCTTGAGTACAGCAGAGGTGCTGGAAATGAAGCAAGGAGGGGCTGTTTTTTTCCTGTGCAACAGCTGGGAAAAATGCTACAAGCTTCTTTTCAAGGCCAGCCTTCATTTAACTGAAAAGATTAGAACAAAATCAAACAGTAAGCCACTCTCAAACTGACAGAGCTGGAGGACAGCACATGCAAGCAAGCAGCCTGCATGCAAAAACAAGACAGCTGAAGAAGCAATGGCTGCATTTTCATTCTAGAAATCAGCCTGGGGAGTTAGACACAGCTTGGCGCTGCAGAACTTTGGAGAATATCATCTCCCACTTGATCAGCATCCTTTCCCACACCTTTCCACAGCAGAATTAAAGAGCAGCTTTCAGAGGATCACTGTGACACTACAGAGAAGCAGCTCCACAGGAAGGCTCCAGCCTGGATGGCAGAATCCCCCCCAGATCCCACCCCACAGCCCAGCTGGACCTCCCACGTGTGAAACCAAACTGGCTGGCAGCTCTGGGTAGAGCTGTAGGAAGCCAAGGAGAGAAAAAAGCCATTTATAAAACACCCTGTTTGGGGAGAGCTACAGCATAGTACAGATTCACAGAGAAACTGATTAAGCCCAGGCAGGACTCAGGAATTCTGCTCCCATCTCATCCTCTGTGCCAGTGCTACAAAGACAGGATTAAAAGCAGTAAATATGGCAGCTCTGCCTCTTTGGCATGAAGGATGCCCAGACTGTGCCACTAACTCATCGGGCACCAGGGAATGTGACTCTTGGGCAGATGACAGCAGGGGAGGCACTGACTGCTCCCTCCTCCCCAGGGCAGGGTACAGCTGTAGGACCATGGACAGCCCGGCAGAAAGCAGAGCATCTCCCTTCTGCTTCCTCCATCAAATGAGCTGAAGAATCAGGTTTAAAACATGGACCTCAATGAGAGCTTCTTGGACTTTCTCCCACTTTTACAATTCTTCCAAATCACATCAAGTGGCACATCTCTGGTTTCAAGGCAGTGCCACATGTTGAAGTACTTCAGTTTTTTTGCATTGACTGCAAAGTAGAAACCACATGGATAAACTGAATACCATTTATCATTGCCATGAATAACATTGCCATGCCCATTAAAGCATCCTAAATGAGATAAAACCTTCAGTTTTTACCTCTTTGAAAATATTACTCAAAACCTGTAACATCCTGAAAAATTTCATAAACGGGGATAGTCTAATTGAAATAATTCAGCCATGGCTTTGGAGGAGCAGTGCATCAACTGGACTACAATCCAAGCAATTCTTCTCTAACCCTCCTCCCCAAACATGAGCTCATACTTGGTTGCTGAGGGTTCAATAACAATTAGTTTTTGCACCACAAAAACCTAGCTGTCTTTGCTGACAGAGCTGCCATTCTGCACACTATATTATTGTGGTAGGAATGCAAAGGAAAATATCCAGTGAAAAATTAAACAGATTCTACCAAATGCCTTCAGCTCTGTACAAAGAGCAGATGTTAAAACCTTCAAGTGGTGTCAAAATATCTCTCTCAAAAGTGGCAGGTTTTGAATGGCTTGGTAATTAAAGACTCTGAAGATTGCTGGCTTTAGTTCAGCACACTTCACATTCACAGAAAGCCTTATTTCTTCCCTCCACAGTGCCAGATACTGATGCACCGAGATATTTAAAAAGCCAGTCAGCCACCAACTTCCACGAGAAACCAGCAAAAAACCAGCAGTGCTAAAATCCCAACATCTGAAGAGTCTGTTCACAGATCATCAGCCTGCCTGGGTAATAAAGAGGCAGAAATTTGAGAAATCACATAAACCCACACCCAGCATTCACACCCTGCAGGGGAGGGGAGGGTTTCTCCCTGGAGGCACCAAACCAAGAGCAGAGGACATGGAAAACAACCAAACCCATGTTCCCAAGCAGGACCTGGAAACCACCAAACCCCATCCCCTCAGGAGCCAGGTAGTGCCTGGGGGAGCTCCTTTTGGAACATGCTGAATGGGAGGCTGCAGAGCTGTCACACTTTGGCCAAACTCCATCACTATTTTAAGAGGAGATCTGTGTATATTCCTTGCAGAGCACACTGAAACATGCAAACTCCTCCATAAATATGCTATAGATCAAGGACAAAACCAAGTCCTTTTTTAACACCAAAAATGTTTTCCACACAAAAGCCATGTTATTAATTACAATTTTTTACTTAAGTGGCTCACATGAAGGGTTAGTCATATACCTCCCATTGACTCTAATGAGAGCCTTATGGTTAGAACATCAACAGCTTTTTCCAGAACATGGTGGGTGGAAGCAACTTCTATTTTAATAGGCCAAGAGTAGCGAGAAAGACAGAAAACCAGAAAAAAAATTTTCCCCATGCATGTTTGGAAGGGGAAGAGATATGGCATATGTGTTCTCTGCCTCATTTCAGGGACCTGAAATGCATCTTCAAATTAGTTCTTAAAGCATTGCAACAAGACAATAAAGTAATTTTCAGAAGAGATTTTGACCTGATCCTTCATTTAGGATGAACAACTTCCACACTGAAAGGACCACACCAAGATAAAAGCTTGGAAGCTGAAAACAAATCTTGGGTTTGAGAAATATCTTACAGAAAATTATATACACTGCCAGTGGTTCAAGGCTGGCACATCTAGATTACCAGAGCTAGAGAGAAAAAATAGAAAGGCTTCTCCAAAAAGCCACCACATTTCAAGCTAACTTGAATTCTGAAATGGAAACTCACCCCCTCGAACCTATACTTAGAAAGAAAATCCCTAAAAAGTACAGTCTGAGATTTCATTTAGGGAAACTGAAAACAATCTTGTAACTGAGGATTTTCAAAACCCTTCTGAAGCTCCTTAAAATGCCTAAAGCTCAGCTGTTTGCAAGATGACAAGCTGGGCAACAGACATGAGAACTGGGTTGTGAAGGGTATTTTAAAGCAGAGGAGCCTCCCATGGTGCACACCTTTGAACAGGAGCATGGGAGTCCTACAAATCCCACTTCCAGAGCAGCACACACAGTGAGAACCTGGAAACCCAGAAAGCATGAAGACAGTTCAACTTCAAGCTGCTTTTTTTAACATTTTTTTTGACAGTTCTGTTATTCCACACGGCCTATTAAGAGTAACCTTAATATTTGTATAAGGTTTCAAAACTCTGTCCAAACACCAGCTAATCCTCTTAACAAATTTGTGAGGTAAGCAAATGAGTATTATCAATTCCATTTCATGGATGACAAAGCTAAAACACGTAAAGGAAGTTAAAGCCACTATATCCAAACAAGCAGGTGAACAGAATGAATGAATGAGTGAGTGAACAGAGCATCCTGAAAGTTCTTGGTGTGTGATTATCCAGCATGACTTTGCATTATAGCACAAGGGCACGGGTGTGAGCTGCAGGAGGGTGCTGCAGAAAATCACGGGTGAAGAGCCAAAGGTTAAACATCTGCAACAGAGAAAAAACCCTGCATTTCAAGTACACAAAGCTTTGAGTTAGTCCAGAGTTTTATACTGCGGTGACAGGGAGGAGAAGAATTAAATTAAATGTGGTTGATTTTTACTAAGGAAGAACTTAGC